>NC_142812.1:24840295-25201709 GCF_049724085.1 Artemia sp. Qi Xiang Cuo | reverse complement strand
ATGCCACAAAGCGGCTGATCCTGTTTTCGACCGACCCCGCATTTCCAGTTTATAGGATTTTCCCATGTATTTTGTTATGCGTCACTTTCGTTTCAACCAATGTACCCTTAAATTGAATCAACGCTGACGAAATCACGAAACGGAAAAACAAGGGGAATCTACAATTTTGGGCTATATGTTCGCATATTGGGGAAGGGGGTAAAGCATAATGGAAGCGCCTTCAAAATGCGTTAAATACAATTTTTCTACATATTTTGAAGCAAGAATTGTTTTCTCAACATGTTTCCTTCTCAATAGCCTAAATTAGCCACAGTAGGCTAATATATTCCAAAAAAGATAAAAGACAGAGCATAAACAAAAGAATATAAGTAAAAGAAAGGTCACAAACACCAAATAAAACCAGTATATACAAAGAAAACACTTTGAAAAAATTATGATTGGGTTCGGAACAAACTTCAACACGAACACTTAAAAACACAATAAATGCTTGGGTAAATTATTGGGTCGCAACCGATGCGGTTTTTGTTTTCAGTAAAGTAGTGTTATTTTTTGTTTTATTATTCAATAAATATTGAGAAATAGGATGTGTCAGTTTATTTGAGCTGGTATATTTGCTATTATGTCAATTTTGAACAGAGGCTGGGGGCTGGGACACAGACGTCATGACAGCAAATAAATATATTTTGAAAAATTTGCTGAAGAGGGAATCAAAAACAACTACTGATATTGTTAGCAACACACTACAGTACCAAGCCACCTGAGGGTGACACAACTGCAGACGCTCCTCCTCAATACCAACCTGTTCAGAGCAACCCTCTTCACACCCTCCTAAGGAGCACCAGTTTTCTTTAAATCCTTTCTTGCGACCTCTTCGCACTCAATTCGGGAACGACCTACTTTTTGTTTGGCCTTGGACGTTTGTTCATCTAAACAACACGGGGAATCAAATGGTAGTAGCCTATTACTCATTGTTTATTGTTGTAATTAGTTTAAAATAATATTTCAAGTGAAAAAATCAGTAGGCTTTTAGATAATACGTACATTATTTAAAATGTGAATAAAAGAAAGAAGGTGATTTTCTTTTTTAATTTGGTCGTTTTTGATGATTGTCATTTAATTTGTTGATTTAAAAGTGGTTGACATTCCATGTATGATTAGTTTTCACTGTCTTACTACGGTCTTCAATGTCTAACTTTCATATTCTATGTCTTATTCTTATTTGTTATTTCCCAAAAATGGCGTTATTTTGTTTTTCTCTGTATCTTTTTGGCTCGGCAATTGGCTTGCCCGTAGTTACTTCACAGTCTTAGGGAAAGCGAAGAAAAGATACTAATTTTTGAACTACAACTGCTAACAACTCACTGTAGCACCAAGCCACCAGAGGCCAACAAAGCCACGCATGCTCCTCCTCCCCCCAATCTATTCAAAGCCACGAAGTTCCCATTTCCTCTATATCTTTCTTTATGACGTCATCCCGCCCAAGACGGGGAAGACCTGATTTCCGTTTAGCCTTAGACGGTTGGCCGAAAAGAACAATCTTCGGCAATCTTTCATCCTTCATCCACACAACGTGCCCTAGTCACCTCAATCTTTCTTTGATTAAAGCCCTAGAGAGCTGTATTGAACCACATTTTTCGTATAGCCTATTGTTTGAAATACGGTCAGTCATCCGGGTATCGGGAACAATCCTTAAGCAATTTCTCTGGAAAACATGTAGCAAATCTTCATCCGCTTTTCGGAGCGACCATGCTTCACAGCCATATTTGACCACTGTCATCACTGTACCTTCTAATATTCTAATCTAGGTTTGCAGATTTATCTTCCTATTCTTCCAAACTTTTTTAACTGGGAAAAAACACCCTGAGCCTTGGCTATTCTACTTTTAACATCTTCAATGCTCCCACAGTCTTTACTCATAATACTACCAAGGTAAGTGAAGCTGCCCACCTGATCAATCTTTTCATTACCCAACGTCACCTCTTCATCTTCACTTATTCCTAGCCTTAGCGACTTAGTCTTCCTAACATTAATTTTCACACCAATTCTAGCACCCTGAACTTGTAAAACCTATAAAACTTCATTCATTTTGCTTACACTTTCATCTAGGATGCTTAAATCATCACCATAATCTGAGTCTAGGAGACTTTTTCCTCCCCATTTGATTCCGTGGTCTCCCATTTCCTTTCTTGTGCTCCTTAAGACAAAGTCCATCAAATTAATCCATATAAAGGGGGATAGAAGACAAACCTGGTTAATTCCTGATTTCATACAAAACCAGCTGCTAACCTTATTTCCTACTTTGACCGCAGCAGTGTTATTCTCGTACATAGCACTAATCACTTTAATGTATTTGTCTGGTATATCATAAAAGGATAACACCTTTACTAAAGCTCTTCTATCAACATAATCCAACGCTTGCTCTTAATTTATAAAACTGAGGGCCAAAGGTGTTTGAAAACTCAGGCACTTCTCAATTATTAGCCTAAGAATGAAAATTTGGTCGACCCATCCTCTACCTTTTCTAAAACCGCACTGCTCTTCTCTTAAAACTTTGTCTACGGCATCTTTCAGTATCAAAAGTACCATATCACTAAGTAATTTACTACTTACCGAGACCAGACTAATGCCTCGATAATTACTTCACTCATTTTTATCACCTTTCTTATAAAGTGGCTTAATTAAGGTTTATCTAAAATCGTTAGATATTTACCCTTTTTCAAGAACCATATTCATAATCTTCAGTAACTTATTTCTAACCTCAGAGCCACCATATTTAAGATACTCATTTACCACCCTATCAGCACCTGGAGCCTTATTATTTTTTAATCCTTTTAGTACTGTTGTTAATTCCTCCTCACTAAACAAATCTTCCTTCAAATCCAAGGTATCACAAACTTTTTCATTCTCCTCTATATCTATGTTAAGCAAATTCTCAAAATGTTCGGCCCATCTCTCTTCAGTCTTTTCTTTATCGCTAATTGCGGTCCCATTCCTGTCTTTAACTGGGCCAACTCCGCATTGACTACTCCCTTTCAATTTGTTAACATATCAGTACAATATATTACTATTATGCCGTCCAGCTGCATCTTCCAGATCTTCGGCAATTTTATCCATAGCCTACATTTCATACCTCCTTAGTTCATATTTTAATACTTTATCCACTTTCTTTACATTCACTTTGTTTTCATATGATCTATCTTTCAGATACTGTTGGTACAAGTTCTTTCTCCTTTCTATTAAACATAAAGCTTTTTCACTAATATGCTTAGCTGCAGTTCTAGCTTTCTTCCCTAGTTCACCTTCAGCAACTTCACAAATTATTTATCTAAAATTATTCCAACCTTCTTCTACATTATCAAATTTTAAACTCTCAAGTTTAGCATTCAGCTGTTCCTGGAAAGTTTCTCTCAAATTCTCATCCTAGAGTCTACCAGTATCATAACTTCCCGAGAGGTAGCTACCCTTCTGATATTTCAGCTTTAAATTAACCCTTGACACTACTAGATGGTGATCTTTACTTTTAACATCAATAACGGCACTCCTATATACCCTTGTATCTTGTATTGATCTTTCCAGTCTTCGGTTTACTAAAACATAATCAATAAGGTTTGCTGTCTTACCATCACGTGAATACCATATTAACCTATGAGCCATTTTATGACCAAACACCGTATTGGTTATAACTAGATTGATATTCCTACAAAATTGCAAAAGTTCATCTATCCCTATTTCTACCGACCTGGGCGTTAAAATCTCCCAGTGCTAACATCACATTTCTACCTGGAACCCTGTCTATTTTCTCCTGTAACTGTAAGTAAAATTCATCTGAGTCACTAGTATCTCCGTCAGTCGGTACTACAGGGCGCAGCATATATTTTATTTGTGATGTCTTGAACGCATTAAACAGAGAAATAGTCATTATTGTTTCAGTTCTTTAGGTTTTTGTCAAACCTACTTGTATATGACACATACAAAATCGTGGATAGTTCACCCGTATCAGAACTGACATTAGGCTTAGCCTAACTAGGTTTCTGATAGGAGATCACTCAAAAATTATCTTTACCATTAAAGTAAATTGACTCTTGTGGGGGAAGTTTAAAACCTAATTTTTATCTGATTTTCGTATGTGCAGAATGTTGACACGGGACAAGCCTCACTAGAAATGTTTCATAGTCGATACTACATTAAATTTAAGTCTGATATTTCTGCTTTGACCTATTATTTTCGTACTATGGATTATATTCAAATCAGCCACATTCCCTGTGGCTGCTGGACTTTGGGCTGAATTAATTTCAGTATAAGTGTTCTGCTTTATTATTCCTACAGTTGGCAGATAATCTTGAGACAAAGAGAGGAAATACGCTTTATTTCTTTCTCTCAAGCCTGTTTTCACTGTTGTTTCTGGCTAGTTATATTGTATTATCATTTCTTACTGCGCTCTTTTTATTTTGATTATTTGTCTGATATCTTGTTATTAAGGTAATTAATAATGAAATCGAAAACCACATTGCAGCATTAATAGAACTGCCTTGTTACACCTCAAATAGAGAAAGGTAATATATGGAGTTAATTTTGCACAATAATTGCACGATTTGCTTTTCATTTCAGTAATAACCTTTCATAAAATTTGAAAGTGTTGGCCGTGATTATATAGCTTGAGGTAACTTGTTTGATTAAGATGAGAATTTACTGTTTTCACTCCAATTGCTTATTATCTAATGATTTGATATTTATTGAATATTGACAGATTTTGTTTCCTTGTGTATAACATATACTGTTATTCAGGACAAGTACATGATCAATACAAGGGTTTTGCTAAACTTTAGTAGAAATGATGGTTAATTAAAGAACTTAAATTTTTGCCTAATATAAAACTAATTTCAAGTAGTAAATGTTGCTCTGTACTTCAAATAGTTTGTCTTCGGCTAAAGCCATCCTTCTCATTTTGACCTCTAGGTTTTCAAAGATCTGCAAATACATTTCCTAAATTAAAAAAAAAAAAACATTGATATGGCTTAAAATTCTACTCAAATACCAGAAATTGCATTTCGGAACTACAAACCGAGATCATTCTTTGAATGACACTCAAGTCGGGATACGTGGCGCTGAGACTGGTGAGAGAGTTGACATTAGCCGATTGATAGGCCACCTTCCAGGCTATAAGGAGGAACCTGGAAAGAGTTTAGCCCGTGGTGTTGAGTCTGGTGAGAAGATTAACGTTAGTCGACTGAGGGGCCAGCAGAGTATATTTCAGGGGATCCTGGATCAGGAAGGCCTAAACTTGGCGCGAAATGGGGTAGGCGGGGAATAACCGAGCCCTAGAAAACCTTTCGGGTAGCGTACCTAGTGAGAGTATGATGAAAACCTAATTATAGTAAACTATTATTAAAAATCCTAGTATGTCTAGAGAGAAAAACAATCTAATGAAGTTGAGTTTTTACAAAGAATATCAATAAATAAAATTTTATTTTGCATTTTCTTCAGTTTGTAGTCAGTTGAAATCTTCGATGTTTTATTTTGTTTTAAAGGACAATACAAGAGGTTGATTTTAAGATTAGTTAAAAGTTTGCTAAATTAAATTTATAAAAACAAAAGAATTGAAATGAAATCCTCAATTTTTTATTTTTTGTAAGAATGATTTTGTTCACAAACGTATTTTACTGTAATGAATATTTTGTTCTCTTCAATGTCTGTTAATTATTTTTAAGAAAAACAGAGTATTTGTTACTTAGTATAAAGTAACAAATTTGTTGACAAAAAACAAAAGACAATTTTGTTGGGTTTGAAAAATTATTTTTGGTGAAAATAATTTTGAAAAAATGCAGGGAAATCTGTAAACTTTTGAATTTAAGTCTTGGAACAACAAAGAAAAGTAATTTTAATGCAACGGTAAAAATAATAATAATAATAATTTATTTATACCCTTTTTACACAGATAAAATGCTGATAGAGGAGTAAATTAAAGAAAAGGGAAAACATACACAAACAAACAATAACAAAAGACAACATAGGATATAAAAGATGCAATGAAAACACCTCTGATGAATAAGAATACTGTAATAATAACAATACAATACTATCTGATGCAATGAAGAGGAAAATCAACGATACATTATCTACACTTTTCAAATGTTAACGCAAAATCTTCCATTTTCAACGTAGTACCAAAAACTCTGTCATGGGTGCCCATAAGCTGAATTCCAGGGGGTGGGGGGAGAAACCTCGTCTAATTGGTTCTTTTAATAATATACAATATTAATCTCAGAACTAAAGTATAAAAATAAGGTAGTATCATTCAGCCAGGGGGGGGCGGGTGCTCGCCCCGTATGGGCGACCATGGGCTGATATCATTAGAATTTGGAGGTGGAGATACCTGAGCCATGTTCTCTGAAAACAGGAAACTTAGATCCTAAGAGCCACTATACATTGACACCCAAACGGAAGTCGAAAACGGGGAAGACCTCGGAACACTTTGCAACGAACATACCAGTCTAATCTGCGAAGTATCAATGTTTCTCTTCAACCCGATTGGGAAGACATATACGCAGTTGCCAAATTCAGAAAATATTGGCGAAGACACGTGGATGCCCTGGTTGCCTCTGGCGGGTCTAGGGTAAGGTAATTCTCCTTCGAATCAGGAGAAAAGGGATTTTTCTAGTTAAAGTATTTTAATTGAAGATTTGACATCAGGATATATAGTATTTGTGTGTCTATAGCACAGTTCATATAATTATATCCTTCCAGTATATAGCTTTGAGTATATAGTATATAGCTTTGAGAATGGAAGTTCCTATAAAACCTAGTTATAGTAAACTATTATTAAAAATCCTAGTATGTCTAGAGAGAGAAACAATCTAATGAAGTTGAGAGGTTTTTACAAAGAGTATCAATAAATAAAATTTTATTTTGCATTTTCTTCAGTTTGTAGTCAGTTGAAATCTCCGATGTTTTATTTTGTTTTGAAGGACAATACAAAAGGTTGATTTTAAGATTAGTTAAAAGTTTGCTAAATGAAATTTATAAAAACAAAAGAATTGAAATGAAATCCTCAATTTTTTATTTTTTGTAAGAATGATTTTGTTCACAAACGTATTTTACTGTAATGAATATTTTGTTCTCTTCAATGCCTGTTAATTATTTTTAAGAAAAACAGAGTATTTGTTACTTAGGTGCAGGGACTGCAAATCCTCTGACTTAGAAAGTGACATTTAAATTTCATTATTATATTATAATTTCTTATAAATAAATTTACAATTTGGATCAATCCTGCAAGTCCGGTCAAGTGACCGATGATATAATATCTTGTGTTGATATTTATTTTTCTCTTCCTTTAAGGTTCTACTCATAACATATTTTATGTTCGTATAAAGTGCCTTAAAAGAAAATTTTGTTGGGTTTGGAACATTATTTTTGGTGAAAATAATTTTGAAAAAATGCAGGGAAATCTGTAAACTTTTGAATTTAAGTCTTGGAACAAGAACACAGAAAAGTAATTTTAATGCAACAGTAAAAATAATAAAATTAATAATTTATTTATACCCTTTTTACACACATAAAATGCTGATAGAGAAGTAAATCAAAAAAGGGAAAAAATACACAAACAAACACAAACAAAACACAACATAGGATATAAAAGATGCAATGAAAACACCTCTGATGAATAAGAATACTGTAATAATAACAATACAATACTATCTGATGCAATAAAGAGGAAAATCAACGATATATTAATCTACACTTTTCAAATGTTAACGCAAAATCTTCAATTTTCAACGTAGTACCAAAAACTCTGTCATGGGTGCCCATAAGCTGAAGTTCAAGGGGCGGGGGGAGAAACCTCTTCTAATTGGTTCCTTTAATGATATACAATATTAATCTCAGAACTAAAGTATAAAAATAAAGCAGCATCATTCAGCCAGGGGGGGGGGTGGGTGCTCCCCCCGTATGGGCGATCATGGGCTGATATCATTAGAATTTGGAGGTGGAGATACCTGAGCCATGTTCTCTGAAAACAGGAAACTTAGATCCTAAGAGCCGCATTACATTGACACCCAAACGGAAGTCGAAAACGGGGAAGACCTCAGAACACTTTGCAACGAACATACCAGTCTAATCTGCGAAGCATCAATGTTTCTCTTCAACCCGATTGGGAAGACATATACGCAGTTGCCCAATTCAGAAAATATTGGCGAAGACACGTGGATGCCCTGGTTGCCTCTGGCAGGTCTAAGGTAGGGTAATTTTCCCTCGAATCAGAAGAAAAGAGATTTTTCTAGCTAAAGTATTTTAATTGAAGATTTGACATCAGGATATATAGTATTTGTGTGTCTATAGACTGTGTTATATTTATTCTTTATGTTTATTTGAAGAAAACGCAAATTTGCCCATTTGAGCTTGTTAATGTGTTGAAATAAACAACATTTTATTCAATTAAATAAATTTGATTTTAGATCTTTTGCAGGATTTAAGGAAAAGGTTTCATTGTGCCAAGTGTTCAATTTATTCCACACTTTTTAAAAAACCTCGTGAGCTCTAGCTGCTGTATTTCTGAAACTTGCTTTCTATAATAGTTCTCACAGTGAACCCCATTAACTATGTTTCAACAAGAACCAAAAAACTGTATCTTGGCGTAATTTTTTCGCTTGGAACAAGGAACAAAGATTTGCATACAGGGTGGGGATCATGATTCTAACCATCCCAAATATAATGATTCTTTATGTTTTCAAATGAATTTTTTTTCAAACAATTCTCCTATTTTGTGTATCCAAAGATTTGTATCATTTCTTCCTCTTCAAAATACCAGTCTTCAGATTACACCTACTACACCGATTACACCAATTACACCTACTATACCGACTACACTTACTGCACTGATTACACCTACTACACAGACTACGCCGATTACACCTACTACACTATAGACACGTTTGCTTACCGGGCATTTTGATTTTAAATTTATAGCTGAGTTACAATTTGGGCTAGAAATTTCCCTCTAGAATATTTGAAAATGGAGCTGTCTTGATCTTATGACAAAGCCTGTAATTTCTTTGCGCCATTGCGGCATCTTGCGGCGTCACATTGGGTTTTACTATGTTTTTCCATTGGCATTTTCGGATACCCAGAATAAAATGCACTTCGGACTGTGCTGAAATCATGTAGGTCTCCCAGCTCCTTTAAAAGAAAGTTACAAATATCTAAAGGATAAAATTTTTATTTTTACATTTATTTATTTTAGTATCATGCTTCTTAATATTCTGATATTAGCTACTATATTTTTGTTTGATACTTTCAAGAGGTGTTAGCGCAGGAAGAGTTGTATTAAATTTATTGATAATTGATGGGGTTAGGGATGAAAATTTGAGAGGGCAGGATGCCACGCTGTATTTAAAGTATCTATTATCTAAGGACTCAAAGGTGCATTAAAATTAAAAAAAACACACACACACATTGAACTTGAACTTAAAGCATCAAAAGCAAAGAACAACTTCCACAATTTACAACCTTTGCCCCGGGGGATATAGGCGCTCATGTCATATCCGCGTGCAGACTCATTGGACCTTCGACTATTTTGGACAAAACGACTATTTCCAGTTTATAATTCGGTTTTTGGAGTTTAGGGGAAGTTAAATGGAAAAGGGGATGATTGCCCGAATTTTTGACCCTTAAAAGCCAAACTAATTTTTATGACAAATCCGCAATTTTTATGACAACTCTTTCCGTTTGAAGTGACCACGGGGAAAAATAATACATTGAAGCCATGTCCCTCTTTACTTAGGCTGGGCTATTGCACAGCCAATGATATAATTATTTATTTTTTTTTTGAAGACTAGCAACACGAAATATTTAAATCACGGGCAGTCGTTCTGTATCAAAGCCACTACTTGAGGTAGTAAGAGGCAATTTTTTTTTCATTTCTTGGGAAATGAAGTTTCAGGAAAAAACAAAAAGATCCAAGTGTATAGACTGCCATAATTATAAAGAGAGGCTCATAAGCAACGCTCGCTCGCATAGATTAAGAGAAGAACAAGAAAAAATATTTTTTCAATTGGTGCTATTTCTGAATATTCCTTTCTTCTAGGAGACTAAGATGATCGTCCAAAGGAGGTACGTCGTTTTATTAAGTCTTTTGTTTATTACTATGATCATTGTAATAAAGTACACAAATCTCGAAGCAAACTGGAATTCATTCATCCAAATCCAACATCATCAAATAATGGAAGTTGAAATCCAAATTCATTCGCTTAATGACATCAGCAACTACCACGATTTCAATGCGACATTCTTTGTTGAGACTAGCAATGCAAAATACTTGAATCACAGACAGTCTTGCTGTGTCGAAGCCGCTGCCCGAGCACAGCATCCACATTTAGTTATAATCTACATGACTGGAGTCGAAGCAACAGCAATCAAAGAGGAAAACGCTTGGATAATAAATTTTACAAATATCAAAATAGTTCATTTAGAATCAGACAAGTTTTTCACAAGTAAAAATTTAGGACGAATCTACAGGGAAGTTAAAAATAAAACATCAGTACATATGACAGAACATATATCTGATTTGGCGAGGATTGCGCTGCTTAAGAAATTTAGTGGATTATACATTGACACAGATACAGCCCTTATGAAATCTACCGCTCATTTTGAGCCTTTTATATTAAGAAATTTCGCAAACGGCATAATCAAGTGCCGCACAGGAGATATAGTGATAGAAGAAATGCACCGTCGTTTAAGTGAATTCAAATACAACCCTCAATTTTGGAGTGGTTTGGATGAAATACTTATTACATACATACTCTTCGCGACCAACACTGAATTCATTCAAGTGAATTTGGGGGACTTGTCGGCCGGGAAGATTTAATAGTGACATTAATACCGAGCCATCGAAAATGCAGTACAGAAGAAACTGAAATTATTTTTAAAAAGAAGGAGTGGTATACTGCGAACAGGTGGGTATTTAGGACGATTTTTGCCCACTGAGGACACAAAATGTGGAAACGCTGTTCGTTATTTGACTAACAGCTATCTTTTCTCAAGAACTAATTACTGATATATCTTAAAAAAATGACTTTTTATATTTTGAAAAGATGAAGTTGGTTAGTTTAAAGGCCTCAACGGAAATAGCGTTTTTATGAAAAGTCTGAAGAGCACAAATTATAAGCTGAACTTTTATCGAATGAAAATCAGCCTTATATTGGGGAGCTTTTTTAAATTGACGAAATATTTACCGCTCAAAGAAATGAATTTGGGATAACTGAGTAAGAAGCTTCTAAAATGAGCATTTCCTGAAATCCACCATCAAAAGTGGGTTTGAACCCCAAGGTAACTGTCAAAAACGAGATTCTATAGGTATTTTAACCCAACACTTCTTAATATTTTTATCAAATTTCCAAATCAAATTAATATACTACCAATCACGTATTTCGGACGCCATATGAACTCTCGAGAATCCAATTTGACTCTTTGGAGTTTTATTTGCTCTTTTTTAATAAACTTCGTCGAATTGGCATCTGAATAGTTAATAGTTTCCTTTTTTAGCAAATCAACCTGCTAAGATCTTAAATTTTTTGACAGAAAACAATTTTAACTTAAATCTGAGGACACCGATCTTGCTTCTTCGGCTGTTTTATTTTTCCAAACATCTCTCGTAGTGGTCTTTGTGTGTGTTAGCGGCCTAAGGACTTTGTTGAGTTTGTCATAAAATTTCTCTCTGCAATGTTCTATTTGGCACTGAGCTGTAAGATCTTAGCGCTAATATGGCGCAAAAAGTAATAATCTATGAGATTAAAGATCTTTGCACTTTGATGAAGGAAAAACGATAATCTGTGCAGAAAGAAGTAAGGTCGCAGATGTAAGATCTTAGCGCTTTGATGAGACAAAAAACGGGCTTAAAATTGTGTTTGTAGTTGGTGACATCAACATTTTTGTACCTTTTGATTTTGATTTTTGAATGCCGAGAAATATTCGAATTGACCACCGAGAATTTGATTATAGAGAAGAACTTCTTATTAGCCATCATTTATAAAACTTAGGCAGGCTTTCATGCACCATTGGACAGTACTTTGTTGCTATATGTTCAAAAATTTGTTTTCTGCCTTTTATAACTGGAATATCCGATGTTAAGTAGTTGCTAAAATGAATAGCATATGCTGCTTGCATACTCTCAACTTCAAATTTTTCTATTTCTATATCTTTTCTAAACAGTTCCTTCCAAGCTTCCCATTTACCCCAGTACACTGGTAAAAAAGCTTTTATGTCAAGGAACGTGGTATTGCATTTCTTACCCGCTTCTTCGAAATTCTTTGCTTTTTTGTTAATGTTACAAATGTCTATTGCTATTCTTTCTATAAGTATTTCATCCAAGCCACTCCACAATTTAGGGTTGTATTTGAATTCACTTAAACGACGGTGCATTTCTTCTATCACTATATCTCCTGTGCGGCACTTGATTATGCCGTTTGCGAAATTTCTTAATATAAAAGGCTCAAAATGAGCGGTAGATTTCATAAGGGCTGTATCTGTGTCAATGTATAATCCACTAAATTTCTTAAGCAGCGCAATCCTCGCCAAATCAGATATATGTTCTGTCATATGTACTGATGTTTTATTTTTAACTTCCCTGTAGATTCGTCCTAAATTTTTACTTGTGAAAAACTTGTCTGATTCTAAATGAACTATTTTGATATTTGTAAAATTTCTTATCCTAGGGTTTTCCTCTTTGATTGCTGTTGCTTGGACTCCAGTCATGTAGAATATGACTAAATGTGAATGCTGTGCTCGGACAGTGGCTTCGACACAGTAAGACTCTGATTCAAGTATTTTGCATTGCTAGTCTCAACGAAGAATGTCGCATTGAAATCGTGGTAGTTGCTGATGTCATTAAGCGAATGAATTTGGATTTCAACTTCCATTATTTGATGATGTTGGATTTGGATGAATGCATTCCAGTTTGCTTCGAGATTTGTATACTTTATTACACTGATCATAGTAATAAACAAAAGACTTAATAAAACGACGTACCTCCTTTGGACGATCATCTTAGTCTCCTAGAAGAAAGGAATATTCAGAAATAACACCAATTGAAAAAATGTTTTTTCTTGTTCTTCTCTTAATCTATGCGAGCGAGCGTTGCTTATGAGCCTCTCTTTATAATTATGGCAGTCTATACACTTGGATCTTTTTGTTTTTTCCTGAAACTTCATTTCCCAAGAAATGAAAAAAAAATTGCCTCTTACTACCTCAAGTAGTGGCTTTGATACAGAACGACTGCCCGTGATTTAAATATTTCGTGTTGCTAGTCTTCAAAAAAAAATAAATAATTATATCATTGGCTGTGCAATAGCCCAGCCTAAGTAAAGAAGGACATGGCTTCAATGTATTATTTTTCCCCGTGGTCACTTCAAACGGAAAGAGTTGTCATAAAAATTGCGGATTTGTCATAAAAATTAGTTTGGCTTTTAAGGGTCAAAAATTCGGGCAATCATCCCCTTTTCCATTTAACTTCCCCTAAACTCCAAAAACCGAATTATAAACTGGAAATAGTCGTTTTGTCCAAAATAGTCGAAGGTCCAATGAGTCTGCACGCGGATATGACATGAGCGCCTATATCCCCCGGGGCAAAGGTTGTAAATTGTGGAAGTTGTTCTTTGCTTTTGATGCTTTAAGTTCAAGTTCAATGTGTGTGTGTGTTTTTTTAATTTTAATGCACCTTTGAGTCCTTAGATAATAGATACTTTAAATACAGCGTGGCATCCTGCCCTCTCAAATTTTCATCCCTAACCCCATCAATTATCAATAAATTTAATACAACTCTTCCTGCGCTAACACCTCTTGAAAGTATCAAACAAAAATATAGTAGCTAATATCAGAATATTAAGAAGCATGATACTAAAATAAATAAATGTAAAAATAAAAATTTTATCCTTTAGATATTTGTAACTTTCTTTTAAAGGAGCTGGGAGACCTACATGATTTCAGCACAGTCCGAAGTGCATTTTATTCTGGGTATCCGAAAATGCCAATGGTATTAAGATGAACCTTCAGGGAATGTTGCCGAAGACTGCCCTTTTCCGCCAACCGTCTAGGGCTAAACAGAAAGCAGGTCGTCCTCGTCTTGGGTGGGAGGATGCCATAAAGAAAGATTTAATAGAAACGAGACTTCCTGGGAGGGTGTAAAGAGGAAAGCATTGAATATATTGGGATGGAGGAGGAGCGTGCGTAGTTGTGTTGGCATCAGGCGGCTTGGTGCTGCGGAGAGCTGTTAGTATTAGTAGTAATGTTGACGTAAGATTTCGAAATAAATAAAAAAAGATTAACTGCATACATTTTGTCAAATAAACATGTATGCCATATCTCAGGAAGGGCTGAGGATATTAAGTTGAAACTTTCATGGCATGCTGAGGGTGATGTAAAAGGTAAAACTATACTCAAAGACCGTATGGTCATCCAGGTTGTCAAAAGGACGTATTCACAATATGTCGGGAATGACTAGGGACATTGAATCTATACTTTTTGCTTATTGAGGGGGTTGCTGTTGAACTGAATCATAAAAACTATGTGCATCCAAACTGTTAAACGGGCGTATATGCAAATATTCAGGAATGGCTGGGTACTCAATTGAAAATTTCAGGATATGTTAGAGGTATATGAAGACATTATGTGCATCTGGGTTGCAAAAATTGTGTGAACTAAATCAGAAGATACTAGGCACACCCATGCTGTCAAAAGGGCATATCTTAAATATTTGAGAGCTAAGGGTATTAAGTTGAAACTTCAGGAAATTTAAAATAAATCAAAAGACACTATATGCATCCAGGTTGTCATAAGTACATACTTGTATTATATCAGGAACGGCTAAAGGTAGTACTTTGAAACTTTCAGGGAATGTTGAAGGGGGATGTAGAAACACTTAAAAGACACAATGTCCATCCAAATTCTCAAAGGGATTTATCTTCAGTGTCTCATGAACAGTTAAAGGTACTAAGTTGAAAATCAAGGAGTGTTAAGGGAAATGTTGAACTAAATCAAGAGACATCTATATCCAGGTTGTCAAAAGTGCGTGTATTGCAATATCTTGAGAACGGCTAAGGCTATTAAGCTTAAAATCTCTGGGAATATTTAGGATTGATTTAAGCTAACTTAATAGGCGCTATATGCATCAAGATTGTCAAAAGGATACACATGCGAAACCTCAGGACCGGCCAAGGGTATTAAGTTGAAATCTTCAGAGAATGCTGGGGGAGGAGCTGTTATTCCGAATTTAAAGACACTTAAGTACACCTAGGTTGCAAAAAATGGGATTTCCGCTATGTTTTAAGAGCAGCTAAGGGTATTAAGTGGAAATTTTAGGGAAAGTAAAGAGTTAAACTACTCGTAAATCAGAAGGCACAACGTGAATCCACTTTGTCAAAAGGGCAAATCTGCAATATTCTAGGGATGGTCTATGGTATTAAGGTGAAAATCTCTGGGGATGCTGAAGTAAATCAAAAGACTATTGATCTAACTTGTCAAAAAGGCGTATCTGCAATACCTCAGGGTACGAATCACGGCTATCTCTAAGGGTATGAATTAACGGCTTAAGTAACCCAACTGACATTTTAAGGAATATTGGGGCAAAAGAGGCTTAATAAAGGCAATTTATTTTTGAAGAAAAATGGGTTGTCTTGATTCTTATCGTGGAATAGAATTTTTGTTATGTCTATACTTAGTTTTCAAGCCATTAAGACGCCTCAATTAATGTCTTAGAGTATTTGTGTGTCTATAGACTGTGTTATATTATTCTTTATGTGTATTTGAAGAAAACGCAAATTTGCCCATTTGAGCTTGTTAGTTGTGTTGAAATAAACAACATTTTATTCAATTAAATAAATTTGATTTTAGATCTTTTGCAGGATTTAAGGCAAAAGGTTTCATTGTGCCAAGTGTTCAATTTATTCTACACTTTTTAAAAAACCTCGTGAGCTCTAGCTGCTGTATTTCTGAGACTTGCTTTCTATAATAGTTCTCACAGTGAACCCCATTAACTATGTTTCAACAAGAACCAGAAAACTGTATCTTGGCGTAATTTTTTCGCTTGGACCAAGGAACAAAGATTTGCATACAGGGTGGGGATCATGATTCGAACCATCCCAAATATAATGATTCTTTATGTTTTCAAATGATTTTTTTTCAAGCAATTCTCCTATTTTGTGTCTCCAAAGATTTGTATCATTTCTTCCTCTTCAAAATACCAGTCTTCAGATTACACCTACTACACCGATTACACCAATTACACCTACTATACCGACTACACTTACTGCACTGATTACACCTACTACACAGACTACGCCGATTACACCTACTACACTATAGACACGTTTGCTTATCGGGCATTTTGATTTTAAATTTATAGCTGAGTTTCAATTTGGGCTAGAAATTTCCCTCTAGAATATTTAAAAAGGGCACTGTCTTGATCTTATGACAAAGCCTGTAATTTTCTTTCGAAATGCCTTGTTTTTAAAACTAAAGCCAACAAATATAAAAAAGATTAAAATTTGAAAAATTTCAAATTTCACAGTCTTTGCAAAAAGTTTGGCATATTATCCAGTTTTAACAAAACTAGCATCCGATTCTGTCCAAGGACAGATACAGACTACAAAAATCTGTACCGTATATTATCTTGTGAGGATCAAAAACTTACTGAATAAATCCTTTTTGACTTTTTAGGTACAAGGTAAGCTCGTTACAAGGTAAGCTTTGCAGAGTGAAAAATATGGACTAAAACACAAATATTCCGGACAAGACCTCCGCTTGACTGTTCTCAGTGCAAGATAATAACATTAAAATTACTAATAAAAATCCAAGGATACTATGAAAAAATTTCAAACCTTAAAACAAAGCACAACTAAAATTTGAAGACCCTCTCCATGTAACGGTGAAAATGTAACTAAATGAAACCTTTTCAAATTTCCCAACCTTTGCCAAAAGTTTGGCACATTATCCAGTCTTAACAAAACTAGCATCCGATTCTGTCCGAAGACAGATACAGACTTAAAAAAAACTGTACCGTATATTATCTTGTGAGGATCAAAAACTTACTGAATAAATCAGTTTTGACTTTTTAGGTACAAGGTAAGCTCGTTTCACGCCTCATATTTTTTTTTTTTCAGTAGCACATTGTCAGCACAGAAATTACAATTTGGATTCTACTGATGAACTGTCAACAAAGCCTCCTAAGAAAAACGCCCATTTACATTCAAATTCCAGTGGTTATTTTTCGTAGATGCCCAAAGAACCCATTTTGGCCAAAAAAAACTGCATTCACTTTGTAGAGAAGAAGTTTCACTTCACTACGAATACTTCCAGTCTCAATGCACCCAAAAGAGATTCCATAATTGGATATGGAAAAATTCCATAATTTGGATATGGAGAAATTTATTCCACTTTGCTTCGACATTTTGTACTTTACTACCATGATTATAGTAAAAACAGGCATATTAAAACGATAATGCACGTTTGGACTGTCATCTTAGTCTCTTGGATGAAAGATATCTTGAGAAATGACAAGTTCAATCATTAGTGTTTTCAATTTTTTATTTGTAATTTTGACAAAACCTGTAAAAAAGAAAAAATACGGAAGAGCGTATCTTATAAGAAAACAGCTTAAATACATGAAAATATTTACGGAATATTTATGCAATTTTTCTATTACATCGCATTTCCAGTTTATAGGATTTTCCCATGTATTTTGTTATGCGTCACTTTTGTTTCAACCAGTGTACCCGTAAATTGAATCAACGCTGACGAAATCAAGAAACGGAAAAACAAGGGAAATCTACAATTTTGGGCTATATATTCGCACATTGGGGAAGGGGGTAAAGCATAATGGAAGCGCCTTCAAAATGCGTTAAATACAATTTTTCTACATATTTTGAAGCAAGAAATGTTTTCTCAACATGTTTCCTTCTCAATAGCCTAAATTAGCCACAGTAGGCTAATATATTCCAAAAAAGATAAAAGACAGAGAATAAACAAAAGAATATAAGTAAAAGAAAGGTCACAAACACCAAATAAAACCGGTAGATACAAAGAAAACACTTTGAAAAAATTATGATTGGGTTCGGAACAAACTTCAACACGAACACTTAAAAACACAATAAATGCTTGGGTAAATTATTTGGTCGCAACCGAGGCGGTTTTTGTTTTCAGTAAAGTAGTGTTATTTTTTGTTTTATTATTCAATAAATATTGAGAAATAGGATGTGTCAGTTTATTTGAGCTGGTATATTTGCTATTATGCCAATTTTGAACAGAGGTTGGGGGCTGGGACACAGACGTCATGACTGCAAATAAATATATTTTGAAAAGAAAGAACAATCTTCGGCAGTCTGTCATCCTTCATCCACACAACGTGCCCTAATCACCTCAATCTTTCTTTGATTATAGCCCTAGAGAGCTGTATTGAACCACATTTTTCGTATAGCCTATTGTTTGAAATACGGTTGGCCGAATCCGGGTATCCGGAACAATCCTTAAGCAATTTCTCTGGAAAACATCTAGCAAATCTTCATCCGCTTTTCGGAGCGACCATGCTTCAGAGCCATATTTGACCACTGTCATCACTGTAGCTTATAATATTCTAATCTAGGTTTGCAGATTTATCTTCCTATTCTTCCAAACTTTTTTAACTGGGAAAAAACACCCTGAGCCTTATTCTACTTTTAACATCTTCAATGCTCCCATAATCTTTACAAATAATACTACCAAGGTAAGTGAATCTGCCCACCTGATCAAACTTTTCATTACCCAACGTCACCTTTTCATCTTCACTTATTCCTAGCCTTAGCGACTTAGTCTTCCTAACATTAATTTTCACACCAATTCTAGCACCCTGAACTTGTAAAACCTATAAAACTTCATTCATTTTGCTCACACTTTCATCTAGGATGCTTAAATCAAATTAATCCATATAAAGGGGGATAGAAGACAAACCTGGTTAATTCCTGATTTCATACAAAACCAGCTGCTAACCTTATTTCCTACCTTGACCGCAGCAGTGTTATTCTCGTACATAGCACTAATCACTTTAATGTATTTGTCTGGTATATCATAAAAGGATAAAACCTTTACTAAAGCTCTTCTATCAACATAATCCAACGCTTGCTCTTAATTTATAAAACTGAGGACCAAAGGTGTTTGAAAACTCAGGCACTTCTCAATTGTTAGCCTAAGAGTGAAAATTTGGTCGACCCATCCTCTACCTTTTCTAAAACCGCACTGCTCTTCTCTTAAAACTTTGTCTACGGTATCTTTCAGTATAAAAAGTACCATATCGCTAAGTAATTTACTCCTTACCGAGACCAGACTAATGCCTCGATAATTACTTCACTCATTTTTATCACCTTTCTTATAAAGTGGCTTAATTAAGGTTTTCCTAAAATCGTTAGATATTTACCCTTTTTCAAGAATCATATTCATAATCTACTGTAACTTATTTCTAACCTCAGAGCCACCATATTTAAGATTCTCATTTACTACCCTATCAGCACCTGGAGCCTTATTATTTTTTTAATCCTTTCAGTACTGTTGTTAATTCCTCCTCACTAAACAAATCTTCCTGCACATCCAAGGTATCACAAACTTTTTCATTCTCCTCTATATCTATGTTAAGCAAATTCTCAAAATGTTCGGCCCATCTCTCTTTAGTCTTTTCCTTATCGCTAATTGCGGTCCCATTCCTATCTTTAACTGGGCCAAGTCCGCATTGACTACTCCCTCTCAATTTGTTAACATAACAGTACAATATATTACTATTATGCCGTCTAGCTGCATCTTCCAGATCCTCGGCAATGTTATCCATGGCCTCATTTCACACCTCCTTAGTGCATATTTTAATGCTTTATCCATTTTCTTTACATTCACTTTGGTCGACCCATCGTATATAATGCTATATAATATGCTATATAATAGAAATCTCAGAACAAAATATAAAAATAAGGCAGCATCATTCAGCCAGGGGGGAGCCCCCCTGCCCCCCCCCCCAATGGGTGCCCATGGAGTTAAGCTACTTACAAAATCAACTCAAAAATGACTTTTTCGTAGAATTCTCCAATAAAATCCTCACATCAATGACAGTTCTAAGCCTGGGGAGGAAGGGCAGCCCTCCTCCAATTATTTTTTTATATCTGATATTAAATTCTTTTTTTTTCTTAGTTGATAAAGAACATAAGCAAAGGATCTGCCTCAATAAGACTCAATTAAGACTGGATAATATGCCAAACTTTTGGCAAAGGTTGGGAAATTTCAAATTTTTCAAATTTTCAACTTTTTGATATTTGTTGGCTTTAATTTTGAAAACAAGGCATTTCAAAAGAAAATTACAGGCTTTGTCATAAGAACAAGACAACTCCTTTTTCAAACATTCTAGAGGGAAATTTCTAGCCCACATTTAAACTCAGCTTTAAAATTTAAAAACAAAATGGCTGGTAAGCAAACCAATATAAAAAAAAATCAGTGGTTTTGGTTTCAAAAACAGGACATCTCCTTATTGATACATGTAGTTTTCAACTTTGGGGCACATTTTTGTTCTAGTTCGAAATTTAAATATTATGCTAATGGTAAACAGCCTATTTTCAAACAAATCTAATGGGCTTTGGTTTGGTAAACAAGAAGCTACTTTTAAAAATATTGATAAAGAATATTTGTATTGCGTATCATAGGCAGCGCAAGAGTACTAACTAAGTAAACAACGATGTTGGCACAATGTGATATTTTTTTTTTCCTTTAGACCAGGGCACTTCACATCAAAGGAGTTGTCATAGAAACTTCAGAAAGGGCTCATTCGATTGGAAATGGAAATGGCTATTGCCCATTTTAACAGTCAAAAGTAATTGGAGGGCAACTAACACCCCCTCCACGCCACCATTTCCCGAGACACATCCAGTCAAAATTTAAGATAGCCATTTTGTTCAATATAGTTGAAAAGTCTGGAAATTATATCTTCGAGGTAGACACCCCCCCCCCCCACAGTCTTCAGGGTAAGGGTTGTAAATAATTTAGACCCGGGAGAATCCTATTTAAGCGCCATTTATAATGAACTAAATAATTCTGATCGTTTTTACTTAAATATTAAAAAAATCACATTTTGCAACCTAACCTAATCTGTGAAGATGTTTTACCTGGAAAGCGTTTAGCTTTTAAAAATGCTGTGTATAAATTTAAAAATTTAATTCCCATTCAGTACTGTATTTTTTCATTTAGTTACCTTTTCACTGTTACATGGAGAGTGTCTTCAAATTTTAGTTGTGCTTTGTTTTAAGGTTTGAAATTTTTTTATAGTATCCTTGGATTTTTATTAGTAATTTTAATGTTATTATTTTGCACTGAGGACAGTCAAGCGGAGGTCTTGACCGAAATATTGCATTTTAGTCCATATTTTTCACTTGCTTGTATAATCCTTGTTTCTCTTTTTTTTTTTTTTTTTTTTTTTTTTTTTTTTTTTACTATTGTTTCGTTTTAGTAAGGGTTGTAGCTTATTCCCAGGGGGCATATAAGGCTTTTATTGAAATGTTGTTGTAAAAACTTGAAAAACGGCTCATTCGATTGGAAATTCAAACGGCTAGTGCCCTTTTTAATAGTTGAAAGTAATTGGAAGGCAACTAACCCCTTTCTCACACCCACCATTCCCCCACCAGTTTTGGGGGACTTCGTATCGATTTTTTTTTCAATACCAGGGCACTTCGTATCGAAAGATTTGTTGTAGAGACTTCGAAAAGGGCTCATTCGATAGGAAATTCAAAGTGATTGTATGGCAGGTAACCCCCTCTCACGTCCATTATTTCCCCAAGCACATCCAATCAAAATTTTAAGATAGCCATTTTGTTCAACGTAAATAAAAGGTCCGGAAATTATGTCTTTGAGGATGACACTCCCCCCACAGTCCTTAGGGCAAGAGTTGTAAGTTTTGCCTTTAAGGCAAACCTTACAACTACTTCGACTATTAAAAGGCTAGTGCCCTTTTTAATAGTCGAAAGGATTTAGAGGCAAACTAACCTCCTTTCATGCCCACCATTTACCCAAACAAATCCAATCAAAATTTTGAGATTGCCATTTTGTTCAACGTACTTCAAAGTTCTTGAAATTAGGTATTTTAGAATGACAACCCCCTCACAGCCCTTAGGGCAAGGGTTGTGATTTATACCCTGGGGGCATATCAGGTGTTTACAGAAAGCGTTGACATAGAAGCTCAAAAAGGGCTCATTCGATTGGAAATTGAAAGGGCTGGAGCCCTTTTTAATAGTCGAAAAGTGATTGAAAGGCTTGACATTTTTATAGTAAACAGCGAAGTGAGTACAATGTATTATTATTATTATTTTTTTTTTTGTTTAGACCAGGGCACTTCGTGTCAAAGGAGTTGTCTAAGAGAAAAATCTGGCTAAGAGAAAAATGGCTAAGAGAAAATTTTTATAAAATTGTATGCTGGGTCCATGCAAAATATAATAAATAGGGTAAGCAAAATATCTCTCTCCAATATCCTGGATAGTTTAAAATCTTTTTAAATGTATGTTTTTATACTAATGTATAAGCGTTTATCCCCTGGCAATCACTCCCCAGAAAATACCCCCTCCCCCTCATTGGGAAATACCCCCTCCCCCCGAAAATACCCCCCCCCCTCCGAAAATCCACGGGGGAATATTTTCTGCGGGGGATATTTTTCGGGGGGGGGGGGGTATCACCGTGGGGGTAAACACTGGCCATCCTTTCAACTAAAGGTGTATTTTGGGCAATCTAATTAAAATGTGTAAAACGCGGACGCTCAATAAACATGATTTCCATTGCAAAGCCATCAAGTAGTATATTAAGTTAGATGGTACTTAGATCTACAAATAATAAACTAGAAACAGTTCATCATGTGGAAATCTCACTTAAATGTTAGCCTAAAACAAGCTCAAACTGAGCGTTAGCCTAGAATAATATCCTACTTCGATTTCCGGCATAAAATACTATCGTATAAAATAAATGGCATTATTTTTTGCTTCAAAAACGGAGTTTTTTTAATAATAATCCTAATACACATCACCCATATATGGCATCACTGCTCAAAATTCCATTTCAGGGTTATTTATGCTACTAACAACTCACCACAGCACCAAGCCGTCTGAGGCCAACACAGCTACGCACGCTCCTCATCCATTCCAGTTTATTCAAAGCTTCTTCTTTACACTCTACCAGGTAGTTCCCATTTCCTTTAAATATTTCTTTACTACATTCTCCTATACCAACCGTGGACAACCTGCTTTCCGTTTAGTCCTAGACAGTGGGCCGAAAAGAACAATCTTCAGCAATATGTCCTCCTTCATCCGCAAAACTTGTCCTAGCCATTTCAACCTTTCTCTTATCTTGGCCTTAGAAACCGGGATTCAACCACTCTTTTTGTGAAGCTTAGTGTTTGAAATTCGGTTGGTCAGCCGGGTACCCGGAAAAATCCGTAGGCAATTTCTGTGGAAAACATCTACGGTCTTCATCCGCTTTTCAGAGCGCCCATGCTTCAGAGCCACATTTGACCACTGTCATCACTTGTCTTCCTATTCTTCCAAATTTTTTTAAGATTGAAAAAACACCCTGAGCCTTGGATATTCTTTTTTTAAGATCTTCACTGCTCGTCTTTACAAATAATGCTATGAATGTAAGTGAAGCTGTCTACCTGATTAATCTTTTCGCTACACAGCCCAATCTTTTCATCTTCACTTATTCCTTGCCTTAGTGACTTAGTCTTCTTAAAATTAGTTTGTAAACCTATTCTAGCTCCCCAAACTCGCAAAATCTCTAAAAATTCATTCATTTTGCTCACACTTTTATCTAGGATGCTTAAATGATCTATTTTTTCTGAGACCACATTGTTCTTCTCTTATAACTTTGTCTACAGCATCCCTCAGTCTAAAAAGTATCATATTACTAAATAGTTTGCTACTTACAGAGAATAGATTAATGTCTTGATAATTACCACACTCACTCTTATCACCTTCCTTATACAGTGGTTTAATTAAAGTTTTTTCTAAAATCGCTAGACTTCTGCTTTTTCAAAAATCATATTCATAATCTTTAATTACTTATCTATAACCTCAGAGACAAAAAATTTAAGAAACTAATATGTCACATTATCAGCACCTGTAGCATTATTAGCGCTTAGATATATTAGGATACTGCACATCTTCTTTAAAGCCAAGGGTGTCACAAACTTTTTTATTTTAGTCTCTATCTTTTCTTGCGACTTTATATTGGTTTAGCACAAACTCTCAATTTTTTGCTCATCACGTATCACTGTGTCATTATTACGTCGTGTAACACATTACCATTGTTGAACATAAGATTACTCACAGGGGGGGCACACCTCGTTTAACCACTTTGTCTTATCTCTCCTCCACCAGTCCGCCACCAATAAAACACATAATTTCCCACTCCGTCAGCCAGGGGGGGGGGGGTGCGCCTCTCCCCTCCCCTCTTATTTGCGACACGGACATATTTACACAAAAAAAACACAATTATGTAAAAAAAATAAAGAGTACAAAACTATGATGAATAACACACAATATAAAACAAAAAATAATCTAATCATAACTTAATATACTATTAAACACTAAACTAAGTACTATTTTCAACCCTGATCGAAAGATCTTACCAGATCACTAAGGACGACAAATAAAAATACTTTAAAAATCTACATATATGTAACCATATTATAATTATTTAAGACTTATTAAAAAACTTAATCCCATTCGGACTCTTAAAAAGCGGGTTCACACCTTAACTAATGTTAAATGTAACATTTTATTAATTAACTTTTAAATTAGGTTTTTCGAAGTTTTTTTTTTAAAATATTGAATAATGAGAGGTTGATTATTTTATATAGACACTTAAAAAAGGTATTCCCAGATAAGTCAACCTATCCAAACATAGAATTGATGATTACCCGAATAGAAGAGACTCGTATACTCCATAAGTTGGATTAAATAACATAAAGTCAATATTATAAGGCTATAAGACAAGAACTATTTCTGACAGAATACATTGGACAATAGGAACTGCAGATTGAAGCGAAACAAGAACTGGAGCTAGCAAAAAAAAATGATCAGCATAAGCTAGATGGCTAATATCAATTAACCAATCAATCAGGAAAGGGAGAATATTTCTAGGAGCTGTACGGATGGCGTTATTAAATAAAGCTGGACTAATGACCGAAATTTGTTTGACCCCTCTCTTTACTGGAGTACGATTGGTAAGATAAATACTAGAACGCAACTTAAAGAGTTGACGCCATTACCAAGGAGAGGAAGGATAGTATAAGAATGAAGGACAGAGTCAAAGGCCTTAAAGATATCCAAAGTACACACATACAGACTTTTCTCGGCCAAATGGTTCCGATCAATAGCGCCAAGGAAAACAGCATGTGCATTTTGAATTCCAATCCCACTTCTAAACCCAAACTGATGGTTGCAAAAATTGCAAAGTACATTAATCAACGGGGAGAGGGCTTTTTCAAGAAGTTTCTTAATTATAGAACAAACAGTAATTGACCTAAGCGAGCCACAAACTGAAGAGTCTTTGTTCATTTTTCTAATGTAAGTTATAACACCTTCAAAAAGGGGGCATTGGACATATATTGCTGAGAGACAATTGCCTGGAACAACAAGGAAAGGTGATCAAAAAATTACAGCGTGCTGTACTTCAGAGGCTGGGTCTGGAGTCCGTCCAGACCAGGGGCTTTTCCCGTTTGCATCAATCGAATTTGTGTAGCTACAGATGAAGGTGGAATATTAACAAAGTTCTTGCTATGGTAATTTATTTGACAGGTAACTATAAATAATATCTCGAAAAGAAAACTCTAGAGGTGGCTTGTCGGCTGATAAAAAAATCTACGAAAAATGAGCATGCCACTCAGTAATATTAAGCCGTTCAGATTCAAGAGATTACGAACGAGTAAGTTTAGAAACTTGTTTCCATAGAAGCTGAGGATTATTTGGGACAGAATAAGATATATCATATGCTTGTTGTTTTTTTCATTTTCCAACAACCTTACAGAATGCCAGTTTTGTAAATTATTAAGTTCAAATACTACAACAAAACTAGGCCTATCGCACTCTAACCATACATAATACCAGAAAGGATGTTGAATCTTCGCCTCTTTAAGCAGAGGATCCAACCAACCTTTTTTCTGAGTGTTTCTTCTAGCAGAAATTGATGGTACTACAAAAGGCTCGGCAATTTTTAAACAATGTACTATCTCAGCAATATAGCAATCTAGATCAATAGAATTACCTTTAGACATAGAACATAGCAAATGAAACAGGACATCAAACTTTTGAAGTTACGAATCAAGAACATAATGGTAGATCTTTCCACAAAATAACCCTCCCATGAAAAATACACCCTGCGGAGAATCCCCCCGGAAAAAAATCCCCCAGAAAACACCACCTCACGTGGCTGGTTGGTTTCCAATCCCTTTAAAAATGGCCCTTAAAAATGACTAAAACTCTCAATTTCTTTTCTAATAAAAAGGCCCCGAAGCTATTGTGACCATGTGGTAGAGGTATGGATGAAGAAATGGAAGTCCCCCTCCTATATGGAATAAATTCTGCTCACTTTAGGGTTTAATGTTACTTTTTACTTTCATATTAACAGCCTAGACGAGAAATATTCCCAGAAGTCATAAGGGAGTAGATATCAACTTCACATTTTTTTTTTGCCATTATGGGAGGGTTCGATTGAATATGGGAGTTTTCGTAAGATTGATAATATTTTTAGATATAATAGTTAAGGTATGCCCAAAAACAACTAATAAAAAAACTTGAATGACTTCTTAGTAGACACGTAAGACATCAAGGTTATTTAAACAAAATGATTTTAGTCAGGAAACTTACTCAAAAAACAACAGCTATACGATAAATAGAAACAGCCTTCATTGTGACTGCAAGTAAACTGTGCAATGTATTCCGATAATCTTGCTTTATATACCACAAAATAAAAAAATTAATTCCAAACCACGCATACTAATTAGTCATGCCTCAAGTTCCTGAAAATTTTCTAGCATGCGTGCCTCCAGGTTTCTTTATAATTTAACTTAATTTTTGCTTCAGTGGTTTTAAAAATAATAAAAAAAATTGCTTTAACCAGGAAGCTCAGTAACATAAGAAAATGTATGAAATAAGTTTCGCACAGAAACAAAGCACTAGTAACTAAATTAGCCTGTTATGATTGATTGTTTAAGTTACACACTTTTTAACACAAGTAATTAAGGAAGTATAGCAAAATGTGTCAAACAGAAGAACCATGGATACATTTTTGGAAAAATACGAAAACACGCCTGAGCAAGTGAGTTTGTAGAAGGGGGTTGATTAGCAAGGCCAGGGGCATTTGCCCACTAGAATCCCCCATTTGTGTTAGAAAAATACTTTTTTCTATCTAAATAAAAATATAGTTTTGTGTTTTTACTGTAAGATCAATAAATCAAAGGACTGTCCCCTTAGATATAAAAAAATAACTCTCCCTTATATTTTTGTTAATTCAAGTCCCTGAAAGTACTCTAAAAAATTGTACATTTTGCGTTAAAATAGTGCAAAAATTAAACTTCCCCAAGATCCCTTGATCAAGTGAAATTTACAGAGGAATTTTTATAGAAGATGTAATGATGTTCAAGCCCATCAACAAACAAAAACGTATTTCAATCCCAAATTAGGAAGGAAATTTATTAACTGATTGGAATTTTTCTTACAAAGGATACACTCTCTTAATACCGAATAAACGAAAGCTCGACAAAAACAATCAGAAATATGTTTAATAAGCAGAATTATGGGTGTCAGGGCAGATCTAGCTCAACATCTTGGGGGAGGCCCAATGGGATAAGGGTGTCATTGACAAAAATCTTGGGGGCCCAATGTGACAAAGGTGCCAATAACTGACAAATTATTCTAAAAAGAAGAGTGTAAAAAGAAAAAAAGGGAAAAAGGACACCAGAAAAAATTCTGGGGAACCCGGCCCGCCCCCCCCCCCCGGCCCCTTGGATCTGCCAGTGATGTCATCTAGCAATCTATAAGTCAAGCTAGTATCACCGAAAGCCTTGATCCTGTTCAGGTTTGCTATGATTACATCTTTGAAACTGTACACCTTAAACAGTATCATTATCGATTCATTTCCGACCGACGTGTTCGAACTCCAGACATTCCTGTATTCACTGGTGCTTTCAAGCTTGCAAAGCCTGTTAAGTCCGAAAAATCCATGTCTGCAAAGTCAACCAAGCCCACAGATAAGAAAGGCTCATTCAAGAAACAGCCAAACCTATTAGAGTTAAAAAGTAAACTTAAGCCAAAAAGGGTAACAAGCCTATGACTAGTAGCAATAAACCTGTAAAGGTTTAAAAGAAACTCAACGTTGCCAAAAAAGACATATCAGCAAAGAAATCGACACCCAAGAAGGTGTCGTCTATCAAAAAGGCTCCCGCCAAGAAAGTGGCATCTAAAAAGCAAGTAGCCAAGAAAGCATCAAAAAAGTAATTTCCAAAATATGTTATCCTATACTACCAAACAGCCCTTTTCAGGGCTATCGAGGCAAATGCTCGACGCTCGAAACTTTCTGTTCAGAGATTTACAATGATATTAATTTTAAATTCGACTTTCTAATTTTCCCTTTAAACTATAATTCAGTTGCTGTTTATCAAACAGTTAGTTGTAACGAACTGTGAGTAAGGAGTGACCATGATCAATGTTAACCTAAACTATTAAAAACTGAATGTTTATACCAATAGATACATAAAAAAATTAGATTTTTATGTTGATTTCAAATATATATTCAGTTTAATCTTACCCATCAAAAGTTACGCGCCTGAGAAAATTTGGCTGATTTTTGAGAAAAGGGGGAAAGACCCCTTAAAAGTTATAGAGCCTTAATGAAAATCACACCATCATATTCAGCGTTGCAGAGAACCCTACTGTAGAGGTTTCAAGCTCCTATCTACAAAAATTTAGAATTTTGCATTTTTTGCCACAAGAAATATCACGGGTGGGTTTTTATTTTTCTTTTTTTTTTTTTTTTTTTTTTTTTTTTTTTTCAGGGGTAATCGTATTGACCCAGTGGTCCTAGAATATCGTAAGAGGGCTCATTGGAACGGAAATTAAAAGTTCTAGTGCCCTTTTTAAGTGACACAAAAATGGAGGGCAACTAGGCCCTCTCCCACGCTCATTTTTTCTCAAAGTCAGCTAATTAAATTTTTGAGATAGGCATTTCGTTAGGCGTTGAGGAGGGCACAGCCCCTTTCATATATACGGAAAAATTTCTGTTCGTTTTAAGTTTTAATGTCGCTCCTTACTTTCAGTTTAAAAAGCTCGTTTTTTTATTTAATTTATATTAATGCGCCTGCACCAATTAGCCTCCCTACCCCACTCCTATTTTCCCCAAAATCTTCCGATCAAATTTTGTGATAGCCATTTTGTTCATCATAATTGAAAGGCACAATTACTATTCCTTTGGATATTGGTATTATTTAAAAATCGATCAGAAACTAAATAAGAAGAATAATTTTTTCCAACTGATAGTTTGGAGCAACATTAAAACTTAAAACGAACAGAAATTATCACATATAAGAGGGAGGTCTGCCCCTCTTCAACACCTTGCTCTTTACGCTGAAGTTTGAATTCTGTCCTAATTCTTTAAAAATGACTCCTGGAACACGAGGTTTGTTTCATTAGAACAATAAAAACTTTTTTTAAAAGGCTAAAAAACTTTAGCGTAAAGAGCAAGGTGTTGAGGAGGGGGCGATCCCCTTCATGTACGTAACGATTTCTGTTGTTTTTAAGTTTTAATGCTGCTCCTTTTTCCAGTTGACAATACTTGTTTTTGATATTTAATAGGCTACAAAGAACGATTGACAAAAGCAGTTATTTTATTCAGAAGCAACAAACCAAACATAAATATAACCAACTTGTGGATTTTCAAATTAAAACACCAAGCATGTGTTTCATAATTATTATTAGTGCATAAAATAGTTAATCAGTTTTTGATGCTAATTTGTCATAATAGGATAAAGAACAATTTTATGGTCAGGAGTTGTTGGTAGAGTTTGAAACTTGAGCGAAAAGTGCTTTCTTTCACCCGTCATTTATCTTTGTCGCTATGAAACCTGTTTTCTGAAATCTTAGATTTGGTAAACTAAAAGACTGTATATCATTAATTATAGATGAGGTTATAAATATGATTGATTGATTTTATGTTGCGCTCACTATCAAAGAACGCCGTTTGAAATGGTTGGGCCATGTATTACGGAAGCCGCCAGAATACTTGCCTCGCCAAATACTTCTATTCGAGCCTATTAGCTCCTGGAAGAGACGCCAAGGAGGACAGAGGAAGAACTGGTGGAACCTGGCCAAATCAGACCTTGAACCTATCGGAGGATTCAGAAAGTTCGGACACAGATGGTCAACTCAGTGGCTCGCTTTTGCAGAGCAGCTGGCAGAAGATCGCTCAACATGGTCCAAGAAGGTCTCCAAGATCATCGATGCCGGGCGAGGTTGAAACGCCTGATTCCCGCCACAAGTACAAGTAAAAAAAGATTTAGGAAAATTAAATTATTTTTTTTAAGTAAAGAGTGGCTTCTCTAAAAAGAAAAGAGGCCGATAGAACTAAAAAGGCCCTAGTGCAGAAAACTCTATTTAAAATAACACTTTCTACACTTAGCTGTAAAATAAAAAGTATGAACAAGTAATTAATTTTATTATATATATACCATTGCCCAAAATAAAAGACATACAAAGTATAACTGAACCCAAGTTTCATTATTAATAATGGGACATTGCTTTGAAAGCAGAATTCCTGTTTACGGCGCTAGTATTTGTGCAGTTAGATATCGGCCACGGATATTGCTTCATTTTTCATCTAGTGACAGTGTTTGAGATTCATTACCAGAAGAATAAGAACTAAAATTCTGAGGAATAAATTGTTTTTAAATATATTTTTGATCCTTGTTGTGGTAGAAATTGCGGTTCAGTGGTAGAAACATCAGCATCAGAAGTGTTAGTCCACTGAAAATATATATGGACCCTTCTTGCCCACGCAACAAAAATGCTGGAGTTACGCCCCTGCTGAAGGACATAGGTTGATTTGTTTTTGGGTACATTGGCATTAGAAGCATTCGTACTGAAGTGAAACCTCTTCTTTTCAAAGGGAATGCACTCTCTTTTCGGCCGAAATGGGTTCCAAAATATGTTCTTTGGGCATCTTCGCCACAAGTACAATTAAGAAAAGATTGAAAAACACACCCCCAAACTAAATATATCCCAATGTCACACATATCACATCTATATCTATATAATAAGTCACGTCTATAATAAGTAACGGATCTAACATCCGTTTTCCTCGAAATGACTATCAATGGTTCCTCTTAAAGCGGCCCAGAGGTGGAGCTTTCTTCTACATGGTCGGCTTGTACTTGTAGTCATTATTGGAGCTTCTGTTGGAGCGTCTTTAGTCAAATGCTCGATCCCCTCTTGTTGGCAGGGGGTAACTGAAAAAAGAATATCTTTATACGAGGCGTCAAGCGTGCTTACCTTCTGGTTAAAAAGTCAAAGATAGTAGTAGGTTGAAATTACAGATTAGAAAGTGAAAGTGAAGAATTGACTAATTGTTCAGCAAAGTGGTAAAAAAATATTTACGCTTGCAGCGAACGTAGTAAAATATAATATTAAGCATTTAATAATCAGTAAATGAAAATTCAATTTAAGAGTTTGAAGATTTGGAGAGTTTCTGTGAAATCTGAGTGGGATGTGAAATTTCGGATAAACAGGTTCAGTTTTTGAAGAGAATTTAGAACTCTTGGATTTTCAGTTTCTTCTCAATGACTCAGCTCGCTAGCACATAAGATTGATAGAGTCAGTATGATATCTAAAATAAGCGGGTTTTTTTTTCTTTTAATAGCACGGTTCATCTAAGTTTAAAAAATGAATTAATAAGTTTAATATATTGATAAAATGGGTTAATTTTAATTTTTGTAAAAAATAGAATAAATTATTTGAAAAAAAAGGAAATTAGAAGCACAAAATTTATTTTTATCTTATTTTTATGTTATTTTTATATAAATTTATTTTGGTTATTTGTTAACGTTGTGTATCAAGAGAATGCTCTAGCTGGTTTCAACCTTCAGTAAGGTTTGGCTGTGAATTTTAGTAAAGCGGATAATGTCCCAAAAGCTTTGCGGGGCTACACAAGTGGTGAGGGATTATTAATGTCAAACAGTTCGTGGTAACGAACTGTAAGTAAGAAGTGACCCTGCTCAATGGTAACCAAAACTCGAGAAAACGGAATTTCAATACCAATAGATGCATCAAAAGAATAATATTTTAATGCTGATTTCGAATATGTAAGTTTTATCAAGTCTAGTGGTACCCATCAAAGGTTAAGCGACTGATAAAGTTTGGCTGATTTTTGAAAAAAAGGGGAAAGACCCCCTAAAAGCTATAAAACCTTAATGAAAATCACACAAAAATACTCAGCGTATTAGAGAACACTAATTCAGAGGTTTCAAGGCCCTATCTACAAAATTTTGTAATTTTGCATTTTTTTTTTTGCCAGAAGAAAGAAAACGGCGGCGTGTTTATTTGTTGTTTTGTTTTTTGTTTTTCTTTCATAGGGGTGATCATATAGACCTAGTGGTCCTAGAATAGCGTGGGAGGGCTCATTGGAATGAAAATTAAAAGTTCTAGTGTCCTTTTTAAGTGACCAAAAAAATGGAGGGCAACTAGGCCTCTTCCCACGGTCATTTTTTTCAAAAGTCACTCGATCAAAATCTTGAGATGGCCATTTTGTTCAGCATGGTCGACAATATGATAATTAGGTCTTTTAGGGTGACTTAATCCCCCGAAGTCCCTGGGGGGAGGGCTGAAAGTTATAAACTTTACCCAATGTTAACATATAGTATTGGTTATTGGGAAGTATACAGATGTTTTCAGGGGGGATTTTTTCTGGTAGTGGGGGGGGGGGGGTCAGAGGTTATGTTAGAGGATCTGTACATGAAGCTAGTGGTCCGGGGGGACGGGAAATTGCGGTGACGGGGGTGCCTTAGTTCAAAATATTATTTAAAAAAAGATAATAAATTATATATAAAAAAAAGTTTTTCAAATTAAAGTAAGGAGCAACATCAAAACTTAAAAAGACAGAAAACATCACGTATATGATTAGGTTCACCCCCTAGTCAATATCTCGCTCTTTAAGTCGAAGACTTTTTAGTACTTTCATAAGAGCTATTTAAACTAATTAACGGCATTTGTGATTAAGGGGTCATTTTTAAAGAATTGGAACAAAATTTGAACTTTAGCTTAAAGAGCAAGGAATTGACTAGGGGGCGAACCCTCTAATATACGTATTAAAAAATATAAGAATATAGAAGTTCGCCACGTAAGTCAATTCGTAAGTTACGTATATTTATTACAAATAAAAAAGTTCGTAAATAAAATTGAATATGTTTCGAGAAAGCCATTTAGCCAAATAAAAGTAAAATTAATATTCAGATTGTGTTTTAATTATTCATGTACGGTGAGCCAAAATCAAAACCTACATTAATTCAAAAACGTTTAAAAATCAAGTAAAAAAACAAGTTATTTTAACTGAAAGTAAGGAACGACGTTGAAACTTAAAACGACCAGATTGGATTCTGATTGGACCAGATTGGACATCTGATTGGATTAACCTGTTTTCGTATACCATATTTGATAAAAACATATACGGAATAATTTCTGTTCGTTTTAAGTTTCAACGTCGTTCCTCACTTTCAGTTAAAAAAAAAACTTGTTATTTTCATTTAATTACAATTAGGGTCGAGAGACTCGCCATATAGATAGAGATAGAGCTTTTGCTGGCTGATCCGAGGGATGAAACAGACTATCTACTATTAGAAGTACCAGAGGTAACTAGATTTCAGAGAGAAAAAGCTGAATTTGAATATTTATTAAATTTGTTTTGAGCAAAAGAATTGGTGTGATCATTCTTTGAATGACACTCACGTCGGGATACGTGGCGCTGAGACTGGTGAGACGGTTGACATTAATGGATTGAGGGATCAGCTTCCAGGTTTTAAGGAAGAACCTGGAAAGAGTTTAGCATGTGGTGCTGTGGCTGGTGGGAAGATTGACGGTAGTCGGCCGAGGGGCCAGAAGAGTATGTTTCAGTGGATCCTGGATCATGAAGGCCTAAACTTGGCACAGAATAGGGTTGGCAGGGGATAACCGAGCCCTAGAAACCCTGCGGGTAGCACGCCTACTGAGAGTATGATGAAAAACTATTTATAATAATCTATAATTAGCAAACCTAGTATGTCTAGGGAGAAAAACAATCTAATCACGTTGAGAGGTTTTTACAAAGAGTATCAATAAATAAAATTTTATTTTAATCTTAAAGGAAAATTTTATCTTAAAGGAAAATACAAAAGATTGATTTTAAGATTGGTTAAAAGCTGTTAAATGAAATTTAGAAAAACAAAAGAATTGAAATGGAATCCTCATTTTTTATTTTTTTTGTAAGAATGATTTTGTTCACAGACGCATTTCACTGTAATGAATTTTTTGTTCTCTTCAATGTATGTTAATTGTTTTTAAAAAACAATTAAAATAAAAAAGTGTACGATATTGCTAGATGTCCGTTTTTATCCTGTTCCTACGCATTGTTTTTATCCCCCCCTCTCCGTTGCCTGCTTAGTATATTTACCTGAAGATATTATTATTATTATTATTTTATTATTATGGATAGCAAACTTACGGCTAACAAAGTAAATCCTCTGATATCACTTGTTGAAATTATATGGACTCTGAGAAACGTAAAAAAAAGAAAAGAAAAAATATAGTTATATTTGTGTGGCAGTCTGAGAAACGTAAAAAAAAGGATGAGCAAAAACGCAGTTGGAATTGTATGCACTCTGGGAAACGTAAAAAAAGACAAGAAAAAATTCAGTCTGAGAAACGTAAAAAAAAGACAAGAAAAAATGCAGTCTGAGAAACATAAAAATTTAGAAAAAATGCTGTTGAAATTGTGCTGGACTCTGAGAATCGTAAAAAAAAAGACAAGGAAAATGCATATTGGAGCCTAAAGCCGCTTATGGCCAACACGGCATTCGTCATCATACTAAATTCATGGGATTCGTCAATTGAATAGAAATTGGTACATTAGGACATGTAACAGCGTTATGCACATATTGACATTTCATGTCCTAAATAATGATTCTTACATTTAGGTGTACAATTCCTGATCATTGAAGGGGAAAATTTATTCCTTTGTTTCAGTTGAGAACTTGTATCCAAATAGCTAAGCCCAGCCTCATTGTATACGTGTATTGACCCTGGGATCTACCTTTAAGGGTTGGGCAGACGTAGAATTTCATGGTAAAAATATATATGTTTCCTGACTATAAAGGTATTTTATAATTACTATTGCCCTGCAATTTTTGTCTAATTTAGCTATTTTAGGGGTAAAAAGTTTCATTTCTTTATTTCTAGACAAATCTGCTTGTCTTCATCAGATGAAATTTGGATCTCTATTGTCTTTTTTATTGTTTAATATTGTATCAAATATATATGAACATATTTTAATAACAAAAACGATCAACCCCTTTGTCACAAAGTGCCTCGGGTAAAAAAAGCAAATATAACAGATTGAAAACTATAGCCCTCCATAGGCAACACTACAGTATTGCCTATTTATGTTATCCCCCATATCATGAAACTACGCATTGTTTCGTGCTGCTCCCTTTCCATAATACTTTCTGCTTTTTCTTTCAAACATTTTGAGCGATGCAAAAAAAATATAGAAAACACTTACCCACTAAATTGCCCCTTGGCATAATTTCAAATAATCTAAGGCCGAAAATACAAAGGCCTGTGAAAACGATAGGGGTACGGGAAATGAATTAAAATTTTTTGCGAACCATGAATCGCCTTTTTTCTGGGTTCCCTCCCCTGGGATAATTAATATGCGTTCATGCGTTGAAGATGATTGAAGATGGAACTTGGATACATCTCCCCCTGAATACAATTTGCCGGAAATAATTGTCGATTCCCATGAAGAATAACAGCTACGAATAGGGTTACTGGACAAGGGTTTGGGTGAAGTATGAAGTGACTGATAGAGAGTATCCCCCAAGGACTCCAGATCAGAAAGGCAAAATCTCGGTAAAGGGATCATAATTTGTCCGCCAGTTGTGCATTGAGGAAAAGGGCTATCTTTCGCGACTTTCCGCAGGGGACCTTCCCCAAGGGATTCCTCCCCTTCATGAAGGAACAAACCCTCTTTTGAGGTAATCAGACTAATATCAGATTTCTTTCCAAATTTTTCCAATCCAACCCGGGATACTATCTTTCCCCTCTTTCCCCCACCCCGTGGTCGGTCATTCATCTCTATTTTGTAACCATCTCGTTTTATTCCCCATGGGTCTTTGACCTTTTTTTCCCCCTTATTATCTATGTTTTCAAGGCACGGCCCATCCAACATTTTATTTTTCTCCCTATTATTTATTTTAGCTAGGCACAGCCCAGATAATTTTTTATTTTTCGCCACTGCAGGCTGAATCTCTAAATTTTGTCTCTTTTTTACACTCCTCTTTTCGTCTCTACTTTTCTCAATTCTGTCATTCGCGCAAAATAATAAATTATCGGTATATCTGATTTGGACTCCAGTGTTCACTATCTTTGACTGAATTGCTTCATTGTAGCTCCGTTTAATATCTCTTTTCTCTCTTTTAGTCTTCTTTATTCTTACCGCCGAAACAAATAGTTCCTTATCAAATGGGAACTAAATTCCGACATTTGGTTTTTCATATTGTACTAAAATCTCTCGATTTTTACGCGGAAAAGCGCGTACTATAAATTTCGTCTCCTTATTCTCTGGTTCAATCAGTGTTTCATTTTGGAAAACATTTTTCGGCGTCTCATACTCTTTAAAAGTATTCTTAAGTTTTGCATTTTCTGGAAATTTGGATTGCCAATTTGCGATATCTCCAAAGTCTCCTCTTACTAAAAAATCAACTGCTATAGCAAGTACTAAGCCTATTTTTATCGTTTTTCTCTGGACTGTACCGTCGTTCCTTGCAACTTCTATTCTTACCCATGCAGACGGGCATTGGTGCTTATCTCCATAATAACATAATTTTGTAATACTATTTTTATGGTCTATTTCCGTCTTTTTAATTAGGTCCATTCGCACAAAAGTTTGCTCACTCCCTTAGTCAATTACAATTTGGGTCAATTTTCCGTTTAATTTTCCTTCTATTTTATGTGATTTCACAAACTCGTCAATATTTCCTTGATTATGTGCTATAGCCCATTCGATCTTTTATAGGCTACTTTCTATTCTTTATTATGGCAATTTTTAGAAAAAGGCTCCGAGAAATCAATTTTTACCAGATTATCATCATTTTGACTATCAAGCATTTCTTTTTTCCGATAGGGCGGCACTGCCTCCCCATTTGTCTTATGGGCCGGTTCACGTTCCCCCGCAGTCAACAACGTATCATGTTTTCCCGTAAAAGTGTTTAATGTCTGGTAATTTTCTTTTTCTCGCGATTGATTCTTAGACAAATTATTATGGCTATTTGACAGCCTATAAGTAATTTGTGATAAAACGCCACTTTGCGAATTTCCCCAACGAGTTTTCATTAGTCTGTCAATTGTTTTTGCAGCATCCTGGTAATATTTTTTATCGGCCTCCCTACGGGACTGTCTTTCTTCCTCTTTTTCTCTTTTATCTTTCTCGCTCTGTTTCCTATCTTCCTCCTCTTTTTGTTCTCTGGCTTTTCTTTCAGCCTCTTCCTTTCGTTCTCTGGCTAATCTATCAGCCTCTTCCTTTCGTTTTCTGTCCACCCTCTCTTTCTCTTTTTCTTGTCTATCTTTCTCTCTTTCTTGTCTATCTTTCTCTCTTTCTCGTCTATCTTTTTCAATTTTGTCCATACGGGCCTGATGAAGTATTTCATTGGCTTGACTATCTTTTTCAATTTTGTCCATACGGGCCTGATGAAGTTTTTCATAGGCTTGACTATCTTTTTCAATTAGATCTATCTCATCTTGTAATTTTTTCATATATTCTCGGTGCTCTCTCTCAAAGGCCTCCATATTAGCCTTTCTTTCTATTTTCCTACTTTTTCTATGGGCTTCACTCGCTCTTTTCGGTCTAGAGTTAATTTCATCTCTGTCCGACATAATTTCAAAATTCCGTTAACTTCAAATTACCTCTTCAGTTTAAATCAAAATTATTTATCCATTTAACTTCCGGTTCTCTCGTGGAAAATTGTTTTGACACGCAGCAATTTTAGCCTTATATTTTTGAATACTAATTAGTTGCGTGATATATTGATTCGTAAATTTTCCAATTATGATATCACAAGGCATAGCTCGTAATATATCTTCATAATTGTATTCATTGATTCAGTATTTCTTTCTTTTCTCTTTGTATGTAACCACAATAGGTTACTTTTGTAGGCTAAATTAACCTGTCTCTTCGAAAGCGCGAAATTCTTTTATTATCAACACTGTTAATAATTCCTGTTCTTGCTGCCACCACTTATTGGGGTGTAAGTACAGGTGTTACCACTTATTGATGCGAAAATTGAGCAAATAGACTGCTATGCCACTTACTCGAAGGGGAGAACCCTATATTGGACCAACTATTAACGGGAGTCCTGTTCTTGCCCCAATGATACCGTAAATATTGGATTTAGTATCTTTCTCTTTACAGTATACCCTGTCCCTGGGTATGGTAACGCGATCGAGTGGTCAAATGGCCACTTTCTAAAGCCAAATGTACCCGCCTTGGGTTACGGCTAGAAAATCTCTACTCTCTTCTTGGAGGTAACAACCCTCCCTGTCAATATAATAATGACGGTACCTTAAGTTCTATTCCTACCCTGCCTGGGTTACGGAAAATAGTACACAGTTTGTAGAAAATACCTTACTTGTATTCTTCCAAAAAGGTTCAGAAATATCAATAGAAATATACTTCCCCAATCGGGGTCAAAACGCAGACTCCTTCCCCAAACGGGGTCAAAACACAGACTCTTTCCCCACACGGGGTCAAAACACAGACTCTTTCCCCAACCGGGGTCAAAACATAGACTCAAAAATAATAATAATCTTTACACAACTGTTCATATGGGGGGACCTCCGCTTGGCCCAGCCAATCAGCTACATCCTCATTCAAAACCCAATTCAACTTCTTAGATTTATTTTCCAATGACTCCCAAACCAGGAAGTATAAAAATAAACTTGACTCAAAGCTTCCCTATTGCAAAACCATTATCGCTTAGTAACGGGAATTTAACCTGTCATGTGAAATTATACTATAAACAAATGTAATCAAGAAAAAGAAAACAGGTCATTTATCTGAAAGGAAAGAAACAGGGGTGGAACCCCAACACCTCCCCCTGTAGGATAACTGACCGCCCATGCGCTACCTTGGTCCACCCTTATAATCATAAACACTTAACTTTAACTTCAAAAAATCCATTTGCCTTCTCTCTTCCACCATTGTCTGTGTTATCACTTCCACCGCATGGCACTGAAATGGTCGTCCTCGACACGTCTCTACTGTAGGACCACCATGGTCTAGATCGTATAGCATCCGCATTTGGTTTTGAAAATTGAAGTTCCCAAGATTCGTAGAATTCCATTGTGCACAGCACAATCAAAAACAAAAATTTTCTTGCTCTCACGAATTCACATTTGAGAGGAGCAGAGAATCAGTTTCTGGCACATTTGATGATGCCAGCCATCGTGAAAAATTGGCTGCACTAGCCTCTTGATTTCCATCTGTGGAAACAACCCCACATCTCAATCAAAAAGTAAATTGCCTCTTGGCATAATTTCAAATAATCTAAGGCCGAAAATGCAAAGGCCAGTGACAACGATAAGGGTACTGGAAATGAAGTAAAATTTTTTGCAAACCATAAATCGCCTTTTTTCTGGGTTCCCTCCCCTGGGATAATTAATATGCGTTCATGCGTTGAAGCTAATTGAAGATGGAACTTGGATACATCTCCCACTGAATACGATTTGCTGGAAATAATTGTCGATTCCCATGAAGAATAACAGCTACGAATAGGGTTACTGGACGAGGGTTTTGGTGAAGTATGAAGTGACTGATAGAGAGTATCCCCCAAGGACGCCAGATCAGAATGGCAAAATCTCGGTAAAGGGATCACAATTTGTCCGCCAGTTGTGCATTGAGGAAAAGGGCTATCTTTCGCGACTTCCCGCAGGAGATCTTCCCCAAGGGATTCCTCCCCCTCATAAAGGAACAAACACTCTTTTAAGTCGATCAGACCAATATCAGATTCCTTTCCAAATTTTTCCAATCCAACTCGAAATTCCATATCTCCCAGCTTTCCCCCAACCCGTTGTAGGTCATTCATCTCTATTTTGTTTTATTCCCCATGGGTCTTTGACCTCTTTTTCCCTCTTATTATTTACGTTTTCAAGGCACAGTCCATCCAACATTTTATTTTTCTCCCTATTATTTATTTTAGCTAGGCACAGCCCAGATAATTTTTTATTTTTCGCCACTGCAGGCTGAATCTCCAAATTTTGTCTCTTTTTTACACTCCTCTTTTCGTCTCTATTTTTCTCGATTCTGTCATTCGCGCAAAATAATAAATCATCGTTATATCTGATTTGAACTCCAGTGTCCACTATCTTTGACTGCATTGCTTCATTGTAGCTCCGTTTAATATCTCTTTTCTCTCTTTTAGTCTTCTTTATTCTTACCGCCGAAAAAAATAGTTCGTTATCAAATGGGAACTGAACTCCGACGTTTGGTTTTTCATATTGTACTAAAATTTCTCGATTTTTACGCGGAAAAGTGCGTACAATAAATTTCGTCTCCTTATTCTCTGGTACAATCAGCGTTTCATTCTGGCAAACATTTTTCGGCGTCTCACACTCGTTAAAAGTATTCTCAAGTTTTCCATTTTCTGGGAATTTGGATTTCCGATTTCTCCAAAGTCTCCCCCTACTAAAACATTCACTGCTAGCATAGGTACTAAGCCTACTCTTATCGTTTTTCTCTGGACCGTACCGTCCTTCTTTGCAATTTCTATTCTTTCCCAAGCAGACGGGCATTAGTGCTTATCTCCATAATAACATAATGTTGTAATATTATTTTTATGGTCTATTTCTGTATTTTTAATTAGGTCCATTGGCACAAAAGTTTGCTCACTCCCTGAGTCAATTACCATTTCGGTCAATTTTCCGTTTAATTTTCCTTCTATTTTATGTGATCTCACAAACTCGTCAATATTTCCTTGATTATGTGCTATAGCCCAATTCGATCTTTTATAGGTTACTTTCTTTTCTTTAGTATGGCAATTTTTAGAAAAAGGCTCCCAGAAATCAATTTTTACCAGATTATCATCATTTTGACTATCAAGCATTTCTTTTTTCCGATAGGGCGGCACTGCCTCCCCATTTGCTTTATGGGCCGGTCCACGTTCCCCCGCAGTCAACAACGTATCATGTTTTCCCGTAAATGTGTTTAATGTCTGGTAGTTTTGTTTTTCTCGCGATTGATTCTTAGACAAATTATTATGGCTATCTGACAGCCTAGAAGTTAGTTGTGATAAAATCTCACTTTTTGGAATTAGACCTATCATGGTTCTTTTAAAATCTTGATGTCTTTCTTCTTTCTGTCTACCTATTTTATCATTCTCCTTTTTCGTTTTCTGGCTATTCTATCAGCCTCTTCCTTTCGTTCTCTGGCTATTCTATCAGCCTCTTCCTTTCGTTCTCTATATACCCTCTCCTTCTCTCTTTCTTGTCTATCTTTCTCTCTTTCTTGTCTATCTTTCTCTCTTTCTCGTCTATCTTTCTCTCTTTCTCGTCTATCTTTTTCAATTTTGTACATACGGGCCTGATGAAGTATTTCATTGGCTTGACTATCTTTTTCAATTTTGTCCATACGGGCCTCATGAAGTATTTCATAGGCTTGACTATCTTTTTCAATTTGATATATCTCATCCTGTAATTTTTTCATGTATTCTCGGTGCTCTCTCTCAAAGGCCTCCATACTAGCCTTTCTTTCTATTTTCCTACTTTTTCGATCGGCTTCACTGGCCTTTTTCGGTCTGGAGTTAATCTCATCTCTGTCCGACATAATTTCAGAATTTCGTTAACTGAAATTACCTCTTCAGTCTAAATGAAAATTCTTTTATCCTTATCTTCCGGTCTGTCACGAAAAATCGTTTTGACACGCATCAATTTTAACCTTATATTTTTGAATACTAATTAGTTGCGTGATATATTGATTCGTAAATTTTTCAATTATGATCTCACAAGGCATCTTTTTCTCTTTATATGTAACCACAATAGACTACTATCACTATGTAGGCTAACTCGACTATTCTTTTCGAAAACGTAGAATTCTTTTATTATCAACGCTGTTAATAATTCCTGTTCTTGCTGCCACCAATGTTCGTGTTTACTTATGCCGCTGCCACCAATGTTCGTAGTGCTAGCTGCCGCTGGCACCACTTATTGGGGTGTAAGTACGGGTGTCGCCACTTATTGATGCAAAAATGGTGCAAAAAGATTGCTATGCCACTTACTCGAAGGGGAGAACCCCTTGTCGGCCCAAATATTAGTGAGATTCCCGCTCTTACCCAAATGGTTCTGCAAATATCGGGTTTGGTACTACCCTATTTACAGTATACCCTGTCCCAGGGTACGATAACGCGGTCGAGTGGTCAAATGGCCACATTCTAAAGCCAAATGTACCCGCCTTGGGTTACGGCTAGAAAATCTCTACTCTCTTCTTGGAGGTAACAACACTCCCTGTCAATATAATAATGACGGTACCTCGTAGTTCTATTTCTACCCTGCCTGGGTTATGGAAAATAGTACACAGTTTGTAGAAAATACCTTACTTCTATTCTTCCAAAAGGGTCACAAATAACAATAGAAATATCCTTCCCCAATCGGGGTCAAAACGCAGACTCTTTCCCCAAACGGGGTCAAAACATAGACTCTTTCCCCAAGCGGGGTCAAAACATAGACTAAAAAATAATAATAAACCTTACAGCACTGTTCGTATGGGTGGACCTCCACTTGACCAAGCTAATCAGCTACCTCCCCATTCAAACCCAATTCATCTTCTTAGATTTATCTTTCCATTACTCCCAAACCAGGAAGTATACAAATAACTTGGTTCAAAGCTTCCCTATTGCGAAACCATTGTCACTTAGTAACGGGAATTTAGCCTGTCCTTTGAATTATGCTATACACAAACGTAATTAAGAAGCAGAAAACAGGTCATTTATCTGAAGGGAAAAGAAACAGGGGTGGAACCCCAACACGTGTCTTATTAAATCTTTTTTTAATTCATCAACATCTGTATATTGACGTATATTGAAATCTCTTTGAGAATATCTGGATTCATTGTTGAATTAGACGTATCCTTGACTAAGAGATACAGTAGGTTCAAATAAAAAAAAATCCTTTGAAAAGTTTATATTTTGCGTGCATACGAGAACACACTCCGACAATATAAAAAAAAATACTTCTGTTTTTGTGTCATCACCTTAACAAAATTTTGGTTCTTTCATAACATTAAATAAAAAAACAAGTTTTTAAACTTAAAGTAAGGAGCGACATTAAAACTTAAAACGAACAGAAATTATGCCGTATAAGGAAGGGGCTCTCCCCTCCTCAACGCCTCGCTCTTTACGCTAAAGTTTGACTCTATCTCACAACTTTATTTTTTAAAACAATAAAAAACTTTACGTAAAGAGCGAGGCGTTGAGGAGGGGAAAGCCCCTTCCATATACGGAATAATTTATGTTCGTTTTAAGTTTTAATGTCGCTCCTTACTTTCAGTTTATTAAACGTGTTTTTTTTTTATTTAATTTCCGATCGTTTTTTAGTTAATGCAGCTTTTATTTTGGCTCACCGTCATTGAATAAGAAAACAAAATTTGCATAAAAATTTCTCTTTTATTTAGCTAGATGGTTGTCTCTAAATTTGGTTCTGACGTAGTTTACAAATTAACTTACGTAACGACTATCTATATTCATATATTTTTCTTCTGGCAAAAAATACAAAGTTGCAGATTTTTGCAGATATGAGCTTGAAATCTTTGTAATAGGGTTTTCTGATACGCTGAATCTGAAGGTGTGATTTTCATTAAAATTCTTTCACTTGTAGGGGACGTTTACCCCTTCTTGAAAAAATCAGGTAAATTTTCTCAGGCTCGTAGCCTTTGATGAGTAATACTAAACCTAATAAAATTTATATATTTAGAATCAGCATTATAAGCCCATTCTCTTGCTACATTTATTGACATCAAAATTCCGTTTTTAAAAGTTTCGATTACTATTGAGCCATATTGCTTGTTCTTTTTTTATTGTTTTTTTTTTATTGCGTATGTTATTGCGTATATGAGGGGGTTCTCAGTAGAGAGGGAGGTGCTACTCCGAACATTACCATGTGGCTTATGGTTTTCTCAGTGAGATTGAAAAAACAGGAATTTTCTCACTTAAAACAAACATGAATTTTCTCACTTTTATGGATGTTTTCTTGGATGGTTATGGATGTTAGTCAATTTATTTGATGTTTTTCATGGATGTCAACAACAATTTATGTCTGTTTTATGGTTCGTTGTCAGTGAGAATGAAAACACAGGAATTTTTCTCGCTTTAATGAATGCCAGCAGCAATTCGTGTCTGTTTTATGGTTCTTTGTCAGTGAGAATGAAAAACATGAATTTTCTCACATTTATGGATGTCAACAGCAATTTTTGTCTGTTTTATGGTTCGTTGTCAGTGAGAATGAAAAAACAGGAACTTTCTCACATTTATGGATGCCAACAGCAATTTCTGTCTGTTTTATGGTTCGTTGTCAGTGAGAATGAAAAAACTGGAACTTTCTCAAATATATGGATATTAACAGCAATTTATTCCTGTTTTATGTTTTCTGTCACTGAGAATGAAAAAAAAGAAACTTTCTTATATTTATGGATGTCAACAGAAATTTATGTTCCTGCTTTATGATTCGTTGTCAGTGAGAATGAAAAAACAGGAACTTTCTCTCATTTATGGATGTCAACATTAATTTATGTCTGTTTTATGGTTTTTGTCAGTGAGAATGTACATGCTCGACGCGAAGGTTATGAGATTGTTTGGCTAACCTAACCTGAGAAATTGATTTACATAATCGGGGGGGAAATTATTGATTCACGAAGGGGGAATTAAAAAACAAACATGGCTTCTTTGTTGTTTGATTAGCCTAACCTGAGAAATTGATTTACATAATCGCTAGGGGAATGTATTGACTCACGAAAGGGGAATTAAGAAACAAACATGGCTTCATTGTTGTTTGGCTAACCTAACCTGAGAAATTGATTTACATAATCGGCGGGGAAATTATTGATTCACAAAGGGGAATTAAGAAACAAACATGGCTTCTTTGATCTTTAGGCTAACCTAACCTGAGAACTTGATTTACATAATCGGCGGGGGAATTATTGGTTCACGAAGGGGGAATTAAGAAACAAACATGGCTTCTTTGATCTTTAGGCCTGAGGGCTTGCTTACATATTAGCGGCGGAGGGAATATGAGGACTGGATTTTTGCTATAGTTTTATTAGTCTGTGAATAGAATTCACTAAGTTTTTAGTTAGCAGTGTAATAACATGAGTGAACAAGTTGAGTTAGAAATATCCTTTATTGCAACTGTTCTATTTGTAAAGGACATTTTCATAACTTTGAACATTCTCATGAGCTTTTTGCATGTATAGACAGCATAGAGATAGAAACAGATGAGAAAAATCTTGAGGAAATGAGAAGAAGATTTATATTCGATATGGAGCGAACTGACACCTAGTGACACGTCTGTTCATATAAAACAAGGATTGATATTATAGAAAAGGACGATTAATAGAAGAGACTTTTAAAAGAGGGCTTTCTCTATAGTGTAAAAGACAGCAGTGAAAACCCAATGAAAAATGTATATAAAGCAAAATATAACTCGGATTATTATGATGATTATGTTCTAAGAGAAGAGAAAAAGTGGCCCTTTAAGAGACAACATAAGAGGTCATTCTACGAAAAGGATTTTAAACAACAGAAACCATGGTGGAAGAGTTCTCATATATGATTTAACATTAAATCTAATTATTAATATGTATAATGAGTTTTATATTGTAATCATACAATAAATTTGTTTGTATTATTTTAATTTTCATATAATAGATATATATAGAGTGAGGATACCATCAGAGCACTTCTGTACATGAATAGTTCAGTTTGATTAGATCACTCCATAGAGTATTATCAGTCCACAACCAAGTTTTCTATCAATGAAAACAAAAATTAATTCATTCTTTCTAATCTTTATTCTCTTGAAATATCAATATTCACAATGCTTTTTAAATAAACTATATCTGGTTCAATTATCTGAATATCTATGTCACCATCCTCCACTACCACTATATCTACCAGAGGGGGTGGTATACATTCAATTTCAACCTCTGGTTCATCATTTATTGATATATCAATCAAAGGGATGGACCTGTATTCAAATAAATCGCCACGTACTCCTATTGTAGGCAAACTAGGAGCCAACCACTCGTCATCCTCTATGCAAAGACGGCCTGAAGGCCCCCGCCGTACCAGATCTTCCGACGTATACGACAGACCATCTTCCGTATAATGTACTTCTAGCACATCATCAGTACCTTTGAAGGTTTTAGTAGTACAAAGAAGGACCTCCTCATCAAGTGAGAGATCCCAACCTAGCCATACATCCTAAAAGATTGATAACACTATGATCAAAAACTAGAGTTTCCTGCGGAAAACCTATATTAGTTCAGATTTTACGGGAATAGTTTATTTTCGAACCAAAGAAATGTATTTACCATAATTTTCTTACAAAAACTAGAGTTCTGGTACAGTGGTGAGTTGTAGTAGTAGTAGTAGTAGTAGTACTAGATGAACCAAAATAACGACACTATTAACATTTGAATGAATTTATCTCTCTTAGGGCAACTAAATACAGTAATAGGATATGATGCCGTCAACAAAGTGAAAATCTCCATAAGAACTCCAAACAGTTTTGTGTAAATGATTTTAAACAATTTTTTATTTTGATCTCTTTCCACATAGCAAATATTTTTCAGAGTTAAGGGGGGAGGGGTACTGTTAGATATAGCACACTGAGATTCATAACTATAATGTCTTAATGAAATAAGGCCCCACTTGACGGATATATATCTAATTTGGAATGGAGAGAGCCTGATCATTTGAATATATATTTGTGACGTATATCCGTATTCACACAAAAACTCTTTATATTATCTCTTATATACGTGTAAAATTCCATGTAGCGAAGGGGGGAAAGACAAATTCCTCTATGTATATGAAGGTTCATCAAATTCTAACCAAAATGCAGGACTGTTTTCTTCCTCAAATAAAGATTAAACCATTATTTCCATTAACTTTATTAATGTTTATTCCTTCAATGACTGATATTCATGATTTTTAATTTTCGTGCTTTTGATTTTATATTGATGAAGAATTTAAACACAACTTCAACTAGTTATTTTTTTTTGTTCGGCATAGATGAAAGGTCCAATACCTGAGTTAAACTAAGAGGTTTCAATTTCAGGAAAAATTACATTTTGATATCATTTGACAATTCACTAATTTTAAAGTTTTCTTTAGTTTAAAAAAATATTTTTTGTCGGTCATAATCTCTTAATCGTTCCCAAACAATACTAAAGAAAACCACGTCTCACGGTTTATCGATGTTAAATTATTAAGAAGGCTATTATTTCTTTGAAATATACATTTTACATTTTTAATTTTCATGCTTTTGATAAGTATCTTGTCCTTTTGGTGTAAATTGCAGCTGATGGCTTATCGCAAAATCACTGTTTCAAGTTTTTTCATTTACTAAAATTGAAGGAAACTAGAAAATGCAAAAATTCTTTTTACCCGAATATTCTTCAGAGCCCAACCTAACTACGACATGAAAACAATAATATAACTTATAGTTGGACAAAATTTTTTTTTAAATATCTCTTTCCTAACATCATTTGTAACTTGAAAATTATTATAAGTATTAACTAATTAATTAATTTTTAATAACCTTATAATTAATAGAACAACAATACAAATTTTTTTGAGACCCCGACAATAAATGGCAAAATAAAAAAGAATATAAAAAATTACAATGTTATAAGAAGTACAGAATATGGCTCCTGAAATTGAATAGAACAACGGACTATTATAAATAGCTTCAGAATCAAAATTTGACACAGTCGAATAAAGATCCACCTTGTAGTTTTGGTCATTCATCCCTCCATTAAACAAGCAGTGCAGTTTAAACCTACTTAGAATCTGTACTTAGACCTTGAAACTGGAAGAAACTAAATTTCTGTAAAGTTATGTCTAGCGATAGACTTATTAGAGTGACAAAAACTTTTTTTCCACAACCCACAAGAGGACATTTTTCAACTAAAAGTAAAGAGCTACTAAACTAAATTAAACATGTGCCGAAATAATAACGAATAATTGTTCAAACTTAAATTTTCTGTAAAGTTATGTCTAGCGATAAACTTATTAGAATGACAAAAACTTTTTTCCATAAGAGAACATTTCTCAACTAAAAGTAAAGAGCTACTAGACTAAATCAAAGATGTGCAGAAATAATAACGAATAATTATTCAAACTTAAATTTTCGGTAAACTGTTGTCTAGTGATAAACTTGTTACAGTGACAAAAACTTTTTTTCCACAAGAGAACATTTTCAAGTAAAAGTAAAGAGCTGCTAGACTAAATAAAAAATCATGAATTTATGCACAGTTTTAACTAGCTAGGGCTAAATTTGTTAACGATGCATCATTGAGAACATTTTTTAACTAAAAGAAAAGAGCTACTAGACTAAATCAAAGATGTGCAGAAATATTAACGAATAATTGTTCAAACTTAAATTTTCTGTAAACTTTTGTATAGTGATGAACTTGTTAGAGTGACATAAACTTTTTTCACAAGAGGACATTTTCAACTAAAAGTAAAGAGCTGCTAGACAAAATCAAAGATGTGCAGAAATAATAACTAATAATAGTTCAAACTTAAATTTTCTGTAAACTTTTGTCTAGTGATGAACCTGTTAGAGTGACAAAAACTTTTTTCACAAGAGGACATTTTTCAACTAAAAGTAAAGAGCTACTAGACTAAATCAAGAGGACATTTTCTACTAAAAGTAATGAGCTGCTAGACTAAATAAAAAAATCATGAATTTATAAACAGTTTTAACTAGCTAGGGCTAAATTTGTTAACGATGGATCATTGAGGACATTTTTCAACTAAAAGTAAAGAGCTACTAGACTAAATCAAAGATGTGCAGAAATAATAACGAATAATTATTCAAACTTAAATTTTCTGAAACTATTGTCTAGTGATGAACTTGTTAGAGGGACAAAAACTTTTTTTCCACAAGAGAACATTTTCAAGTAAAAGTAAAGAGCTGCTAGACTAAATAAAAAAAATCATGAATTTATGCATAGTTTTAACTATCTAGGGCTAAATTTGTTAACGATGGATCATTGAGGACATTTTTCAACTAAAAGTAAAGAGCTACTAGACTAAATCAAAGATGTGCAGAAATAATAACGATTAATTGTTCAAACTTAAGTTTTCTGTAAACTTTTGTATAGTGATGAACTTGTTAGAGTGACAAGAACTTTCTTTTCCACAAGAGGACATTTTTCAACTAAAAGTAAAGAGCTACTAGACTAAATCAAAGATGTGCAGAAATAATAACGAATAATAGTTCAAACTTAAATTTTCTGTAAACTTTTGTCTAGTGATGAACTTGTTAGAGTGACAAAAAAATTTTTCACAAGAGGACATTTTTAAACTAAAAGTAAAGAGCTACAAGACTAAATCAAGAGGACATTTTTCAACTAAAAGTAATAAGCTGCTAGACTAAATAAAAAAATCATGAATTTATACACAGTTTTAACTAGCTAGGGCTAAATTTGTTAACGATAGATCATTGAGGACATTTTTCAACTAAAAGTAAAGAGCTACTAGACTAAATCAAAGATGTGCAGAAATAATAAAGAATAATTATTCCAAATTAAATTTTCTGTAAACTTTTGTCTAGTGATGAACTTGTTAGTGACAAAAACTTTTTTTCCACAAGAGAACATTTTCAAGTAAAAGTAAAGAGCTGCTAGACTAAATAAAAAATCATGAATTTATGCACAGTTTTAACTAGCTAGGGCTAAATTTGTTAACGATGGATCATTGAGGACATTTTTCAACTAAAAGTAAAGAGCTACTAGACTAAATCAAAGATTTGCAGAAATAATAACGAATAATTGTTCAAACTTAAATTTTCTGTAAACTTTTGTATAGTGATGAACTTGTTAGAGTGACAAGAACTTTTTTTTCCACAAGAGGTCATTTTTCAACTAAAAGTAAAGAGCTACTAGACTAAATCAAAGATGTGCAGAAATAATAACGAATAATAGTTCAAACTTAAATTTTCTGTAAACTTTTGTCTAGTGATGAACTCATTAGAGGGACAAGAACTTTTTTTTTCAACAAGAGGACATTTTTCAACTAAAAGTAAAGAGCTGCTAGACTAAATAAAAAAAATCATGAATTTATGCACAGTTTTAACTAGCTAGGGCTAAATTTGTTAACGATGGATCATTGAGGACATTTTTCAACTAAAAAAAACTAGACTAATCAAAGATGTGCAGAAACAATAACGAATAATTGTTAAAACTTAAATTTTCTGTAAACTTTTGTGTAGTGATAAACCTGTTAGAGTGACAAAAACTTTTTTTCCACAAGAGAACATTTTTCAACTAAAAGTAAAGAGCTGCTAGACTAAATAAAAAAAATCATGAATTTATGCACAGTTTTAACTAACTAGGGCTAAATTTGTGTAAAAATTCATATTAGGAAAGAAAACCAAATGTTCCTGTATTACCTAAGTAATACGACAAAAAAATCAAGAGTTTATGTACAGTTTTAAATTATAATCACGAAAAAATTGTCATGCTACAGTTGCGATGTGTGTATGATATACAAGTATCGGAATTATTCATGGCGAGAGAACCGGATTACACAGTATTATTTAAAACGATAGTAAATTAATATTAAAAATTCAACTGAAAGTAAGAAGCAACATCAAAGTTTATAAACGAACAGAAATTATTACGTATAAGAAAAGGGTCACCCCCTCCTCAAGACCTCACTCTTTACGCAACTTTTTTAGATTTTAAAAACAAAGTTTATTATTATTAAAAATATTGAATAAAACTTTTTTATTTGATTATCTGAAGCATAGTTTAATGTTTTACTTTGAACAAACTACTTTGTTAATGCGTTACTTTTTATAAACACCAAGTATAAAGGCAATTAATTATCTAGGTGCTTGAAAACCAAGTTCAAAACTAACGATACTGTTTAAAAAAATTAGCTCCAACGCTTCGACATTGCTTAATAGAATTAAATGTTGGGGGTTTTTATCTTAGTTTTTGTATAAATCGTCTCGTTTTTGTAAAAATTATAGAAAGTATATTTCTATGGTTCAAATATGTAAAAATCCATAGGGGAAAATATAAATTAAAATTTAAACTTACATTAGCCTTTGAAGGACCGGTGAGTTCATTTGGAGTATTCATTACTTTATATATATATCTATCTATATTTCAATATGCACTGAAAATAATGACATCAAACACTAAATAATATGCGGTAATAACGGCATATTTCCTTTCCTTAATCAAAGTAATAAATGCTGACTTATAGGATCATGGAAAACAAGTTCATTTTATGTCTTCTTTTCATTTGCAAAAGACCCCCAATGTCATAAGTCATTCTATGACTTGTTTTTCAGAAATAGAGCTATTTCTACGTGAACAAAGTAACTTCATATATATGAAAGTTCTTGTCATAATGTGCATATTTTTCCAAAATCGTCTAATTAATTTTTATAAGGATTTTTTTTCTTCAACATAGTTGAAATACTCAATAACTATGTCCTTAGAGATAAAATGGACCCTTCAGCCCCTGGGGGAAAGGTTTTTAAGTTATGGAATTTATACATAAGCCGGTACAAGTTGGGATTATAAAGATTTTTACTCCAACTGGAATTACAACAGTCAAGAGTGAGTTAATTCTAATTGAAAAAAGATTCTCGTGACCCTTTTAAGTAACAACCAATCAATGGAGGACACCTAGGCCCCCCTCCCACCTCCCCTGGTCCAAAATCGTCTAATGGGAACCACGGAGCCGAAGGCCTACCACGGGTGAGACCCCCACCACCAAGGTTAGGTTACCTAAGATTTCTAGGTGGCCCCCCCCACCCCGGGGGCCACAGGGCCAAAAGCCTGACACGGGTGGGACCCTCACCACCAAGGTCAGGCTAGGTTAGGTTACCTAAAATTTCTAGGTTAACTTACATCAGGTTAAGTGGTGCGCCACTTAACCTTATGTAAGTTAACCTAGAAATGTTAGGTAACCTAACCTAACCTGACCTTGGTGGTGAGGGTCACACCCGTGTCAGGCTTTCGGCCCCGTGGCCCCGGGGTGGGGGGGCCACCTAGAAATGTTAGGTAACCTAACCTTGGTGGTGGGGGTCCCACCCGTGGTAGGCGTTTGGTCCCTGTGGCCCCGGGGGTGAGGGGCCCACCTAGAAATGTTAGGTAACCTAACCTATCCTAACCTAGGTGGTGGGGTCCCACCCGTGGCTGGCCTTTGGCGCCGTGGTTCCCATTAGACGATTTTGGAAATGGTGATGTGGGAGGGGGGGGGGCTAGTTGTCCTCCAATTATTTTTTGTTTCTTAAAAGGGTCACTAGAATCTTTTTTCAATTAGAATGAACCCTCTCTCGACTGGTGTGCTTCGAGTTGGAGTAAAAATCTTTTTCAATCCCAACTTTTACCGGCTTATGTATAAATTTCATAACTTAAAAACCTTTCCCCCAGGGGCTGAAGGGTACATTTTATCTCTAAGGACATAGTTATTGAGTATTTCAACTATGTTGAAGAAAAAAAATCCATCTAAAAATTGATTAGACGATTTTGGAAAAATATGCACATTATGACAAGAACTTTCATATATATGATCTAGCTTTGTTCACTTAGAAATAACTCTATTTCTGAAAAACAAGTCATAGAATGGCTTATGACATTGGAGGTCTTATGCATAGGAAAAGAAGACATAAAATGAACTTGTTTTCCATGATCCTATAGATCAGCATTTATTAATTTGATTAAGGAAAGGAAATATGCCGTTATTACCGCATATTATTTAGTGTTTGATGTCATTAACTTCAGTGCATATTGAAATATATATATATATATATATATATATATATATATATATATATATATATATATATATATATATATATATATATATATATATATATATATATATATATATATATATATATATATATATATATATATATATATATATATATATATATATATATATATATATATATTTATATAAATATAAAGTAATGAATACTCCAAATGAACTCACCAGTCCTTCAAAGGCTAATGTACGGTTAAATTTTAATTTATATTTTCCCCTATGGATTTTACATATTTGAACCATAGAAATATACTTTCTATAATTTTTTACAAAAACGAGACGATTTATACAAAACTAAGAAAAAAAAACCCAACATTTAATTCTATTAAGCAATGTCGAAGCGTTGGAGCTAATTTTTTTAAACAGTATCGTTAGTTTTGAACTTGGTTTTCAAGCACTTAGATAATTAATTGCCTTTATACTTGGTGTTTATAAAAAGTAACGCATTAACAAAGTAGTCTGTTCAAAGTAAAAAATTAAACTATGCTTCAGATAATCAAATAAAAAAGTTTTATTCAATATTTTTAATAATAATAAACTTTGTTTTTAAATTATAGAAACGTTGTGTAAAAAGTGATGTCTTGAGGAGGGGGTGACCCTTTTCTTATACGTAATAATTTCTGTTCGTTTATAAACTTTGATGTTGCTTCTTACTTTCAGTTGAATTTTTAAATTTAATTTACTATCGTTTTAAATAATACCGTGTAATTTGGTTCTCTCTCCATGAACAATTCCGATACTTGTATATCATACACACATCACAACTGTAGCATGACAATTTTTTTCCTGATTATAATTTAAAACTGTACATAAACTCTTGATTTTTTTGTCGTGTTACTTAGGTAATACAGGAACATTTGGTTTTCTTTCCTAATTTGAATTTTTACACAAATGTAGCCCTAGCTAGTTAAAACTGTGCATAAATTCATGATTTTTTTTATTTAGTCTAGCAGCTCTTTACGTTTAGTTGAAAATGTTCTCTTGTGGAAAAAAAGTTTTTGTCACTCTAACAGGTTTATCACTACATAGAAGCTTACAGAAAATTTAAGTTTGAACAATTATTCGTTATTGTTTATTCACATCTTCGATTATTCTCGTATCTTTTAATTTATGTTGAGAAATGCCATTAATGATCAAACGTTAACAAATTTAACCCTAGCTAGTTAAAACAGTGCATACATTTTTGATTTTTTTTATTTAGTCTATTAGCTCTACCTTTATTTGAAAAATGTCCTTTTGTTGAAAAAAAAAGTTCTTGTCACTCTAACAAGTTAATCACTAGACAAATGTTAACAGAAAATTTAAGTTTGAACTATTATTCTTTATAATTTCTGCACATCTTTGATTTAGTCTAGTAGCTCTTTACCTTTAGTTGAAAAATGACCTCTTGTGGAAAAAAAAGTTCTTGTCACTGTAACAAGTTCATCACTAGACAAAAGTTTACAGAAAATTTAAGTTTGAACAATTACTCGTTATTATTTCTGCACATCTTTGATTTAGTCTAGTAGCTCTTTACTTTTAGTTGAAAAATATCTTCAATGATCCGTCGTTAATAAATTTAGCCCTAGCTATTAAAAACTGTTCATAAATTCATGATTTTTTTTATTTAGTTTAGCTGCTCTTTACTTTTAGTTGAAAATGTCCTCTTGTGGAAAAAAAGTTATTGTCAATCTAACAAGTTCATCAATAGGTAAAAGTTTACAGAAAATTTAAGTTTGAACAATTATTCGTTATTATTTCTGCACATCTTTGATTTAGTCTAGTAGCTCTTTACTTTTAGTCGAAAAATGTCCTCAATGATCCATCGTTAACAAATTTAGCCCTAGTTAGTTAAAACTGTGCATAAATTCATGATTTTTTTTATTTAGTCTAGCAGCTCTTTACTTTTACTTGAAAATGTTCTCTTGTGGAAAAAAGTTTTTGTCACTCTAACAAGTTCATCACTACACAATAGCTTACAGAAAATTTAATTTTGAATAATTATTCGTTATCATTTCTGCACATCTTTGATTTAGTCTAGTAGCTCTTTACTTTTAGTTGAAAAATATCCTCAATGATCCATCGTTAACAAATTTAGTCCTAGATAGTTAAAACTGTGCATAAATTCCTGATTTTTTTTATTTAGTCTAGCAGCTCTTTACTTTTAGTTGAAAATGTCCTCAATGATCCATCGTTAACAAATTTAGCCCTAGCTAGTTAAAACTGTGTATAAATTCATGATTTTTTTATTTAGTCTAGCAGCTCATTACTTTTAGTTGAAAAACGTTCTCTTGATTTAGTCTAGTAGCTATTTACTTTTAGTTGAAAGATGTCCTATTGTGAAAAAAGTTTTTGTCACTCTAACAAGTTCATCACTAGACAAAAGTTTACAGAAAATTTAAGTTTGAACTATTATTCGTTATTATTTCTGCACATCTTTGATTTAGTCTAGTAGCTCTTTACTTTTAGTTGAAAAATGTTCTCTTGTGGAAAACAAAGTTCGTGTCACTCTAAAAAGTTCATCAATATACAAAAGTTTACAGAAAATTTAAGTTTTAACAATTACTCATTATTATCTCTGCACATCTTTGATTTAGTCTAGTAGCTATTTACTTTTAGTTGAAAAATGTCCTCAATGATCCATCGTTAACAAATTTAGCCCTAGCTAGTTAAAACTTTGCATAAATTCAGGATTTTTTTTATTTAGTTTAACAGCTCTTTACGTTTTCTTGAAAATGTTCTGTTTTGGAAAAAAAGTTTTTGTCACTCTAACAAGTTCATCACTAGACAAAAGTTTACAGAAAATTTAAGTTTGAATAATTATTCGTTATTATTTCTGCAAATCTTTGATTTAGTCTAGTAGCTCTTTACTTTTAGTTGAAAAATGTGCTCAATGATCCATCGTTAACAAATTTAGCCCTAGCTAGTTAAAACTGTGTATAAATTCATGATTTTCTTATTTAGTCTAGCAGCTCATTACTTTTAGTTGAAAATGTCCTCTTGATTTAGTCTAGTAGCTCTTTACTTTTAGTTGAAAAATGTCCTCTTGTGAAAAAAGTTTTTGTCACTCTAACAAGTTAATCACTAGACAAAAGCTTAAAGAAAATTTAAGCTTGAACTATTATTCGTTATTATTTCTGCACATCTTTGATTTAGTCTAGCAGCTCTTTACTTTTAGTTGAAAATGTACTCTTGTGGAAAAAGTTTTTGTCACTCTAACAAGTTCATCACTATACAAAAGTTTACAGAAAATTTAAGTTTGAACAATTATTCGTTATTATTTCTGCACATCTTTGATTTAATCTAGTAGCTCTTTTCTTTTAGTTGAAAAATGTTCTCAATGATCCATCGTTAACAAATTTAGCCCTAGATAGTTAAAACCGTGCATAAATTCATGATTTTTTATTTAGTCTAGCAGCTCTTTACTTTTACTTAAAAATGTTCTCTTGTGGAAAAAAAGTTTTTGTCACTCTAACAAGTTCATCACTAGACAAAAGTTTACAGAAAATTTAAGTTTGAATAGTTATTCGTTATTATTTCTGCACATCTTTGATTTAGTCTAGTAGCTCTATACTTTTAGTTTCAAAATGTTCTCTTATTGAAAAAAGTTTTTGTCACTCTAATAAGTTTATCGATAGACATAACTTTACAGAAAATTTTACGTTTTAACAATTATTCGTTATAATTTAGGCAAATATTCGAATTAGTCTAGGGGCTGTTTACTTTTATCTAAAAATGTCCTCTTCAGAGGTGTGGAAAAATAAATTTCTGTCAATCTAATAAGTCAATTGCTAGACATAACTTTACAGAAAATTTAGTTTCTTCCAGTTTCAAGGTCTAAGTACAGATTCTAAGTGGGTTTTAACTGCACTGCTTGTTTGGTGGGGGGATGAATGACCAAAAATACCAGGTGGATCTTTATTTGACAGTGTCAAATTTTGATTCTGAAGCTATTTATCAAAGTCCGTTGTTCTATTCAACTTCATGAGCCAAATTCTGTACTTCTTAAAATGTTGTAGTTTTTTGATATTCTTTTTTCGTTTGCCATTTATTGTTGTGGTATCAAAAAATTTGGATTGTTGGTTCAATTAATTATAAGTTCATTAAACATTAAGTAATTATTTATTACTTATAATAATTTGCAAGTTCCAAATGATGTTAGGAAAGAGATATTTAAAAACAATTTGTCCAACTATAAGTTATATTACTGTTTTCAGGTCGTAGTTAGGTTGGGCTCTGAAGAATATTCGGGTAAAAAGAATTTTTGCATTTTCTAGCTTCCTTCAATTTTAGTATATGAAAAAACTTGAAACAGTGATTTTGCGAAAAGCCATCAGCTACGATTTACACCAAAAGGACAAGATACTTATCAAAAGCATGAAAGTTAAAAACTTAAAATGTATATTTCAAAGAAATAATAGCCTTATCAATAATTTAACATCGATAAACCATCAGGATTGGTTTTCTTTAGCATTGTTTGTGAACGATTAAAAGATGATGACTGACAAAAAACATTTTTGTAAACTAAGGAAGACTTTAAAATTAGTAAATTGTCAAATTATATCAAAATGTAATTTTTTCCTGAAATTGAAACCTCTTAGTTTAACTCAGGTATTGGACCTTTCATCTATGCCGAACAAAAAAAAATAACTAGTTGAAGTTGTGTTTAAATTCCTCATCATCATAAAATCAAAAGCACGAAAATTAAAAATCATGAATATTAGTCATTGAAGGAATAAACATAAAATTAATAGAAATAATTGTTTAATCTTTATTTGAGGAAGAAAACAGTCCTGCATTTTGGTTAGAATTTGATGAACCTTCATATACATAGAGGAATTTGTCTTTCCCCCCTTCGCTACATGGAATTTTACACGTATATAAGAGATAATATAAAGAGTTTTTATGTGAATGTCACATATACGTCACAAATATATATTCAAATGATCAGGCTCTCTCCATTTCAAATTAGATATATATCCGTCAAGTGGGACCTTATTTCATGAGGAAATTATTGCTATTACTCTCAGTGTGCCATATCTAACAGTACCCCTCCCCCCCCTTCACTATGAACAATATTATATATGTGGAAATATATACAAATAAAAAAAAGTTTAAAATAAGTTAAAAAAAAAAGTTTGGAGTTATTATTAAGATTTTAACTTTGTTGACGCTATCATATCCTATTACTGTATTTAGTTGTCCAAAGAGAGACAAATTCATTCCAATCTTAATAGTGTCGTTATTTTGGTTCATCTAGTACTACTACTACTACAACTCACCACTGTCCCCGAACTCTAGTTTTTGTAAGAAAATTATTGTAAATACATTTCTGTGGTTCGAAAATAAACGAGTCCCGTAAAATCTGAACTAATATAGGTTTTCCACAGGAAACTCTAGTTTTTGATCATAATGTTATCAATCTTTTAGGATGTATGGCTAGGTTGGGATCTCTCACTTGATGAGGAGGTCCTTCTTTGTACTATTACAACCTTCGAAGGTAGTGATGATGTGTTAGAAGTACATTATACGGAAGATGGTTGGTCATATACGTCAGAGGATCTGATACGGCGAGGTCCTTCGGGTCGACTTTCCACAGAGATTGACGAGTGGTTGGCTCCAAGTTTGCCTTCAATAGGAGTACGCGGCAATTTATTTGAATGCAGGTCCATCCCTTTGATTGATATATCAATAAATGATGAACCGGAGGTTGAAATTGAATGTATACCACCTGGTAGATATTGTGGTAGTGGAGGATGGTGACATAGATATTCAGATAATTGAACCAGATATAGTTTATTTAAAAAGCATTGTGAATATTGATATTTCAAGAGAATAAAGATTAGAAAGAATGAATTATTTTTTGTTATCATTGATAGAAAACTTGGTTGTGGACTGATAATACTCTATGGAGTGATCTAATAAAACTGAACTATTCATGTACAGAAGTCTCTGATGGTATCCTCACTCTATATATATCTAGTATATGAAAATTAAAATAATACAAACAAATTTATTGTATGATTACAATATAAAACTCATTATACATATTAATAATTAGATTTAACGTTAAATCATATATGAGAACTCTTCCACCATGGTGTCCGTTGTTTAAAATCCTTTTCGTAGAATGACCTCTTATGTTGTCTCTTAAAGGGCCACTTTTTCTCTTCTCTTAGAACATAATCATCATAATAATCCGAGTTATATCTTGCTTTATATATATTTTTCATAGGGTTTTCACTGCTGTCTTTTACACTATAGAGAAAGCCCTCTTTTATCAGTCTCTTCTTTTGATCTTCCTTTTCTATCATATCAATCCTTCTTTTATGTGAACATACTTGCAACCGGTATAAATTTCTCTCCATGTCACATATAATTTTTCTTCTCGTTTCCTCCAGATTCTTCTCATCTGTCTCTGCCTCTATGCTGTCTAAACATGCAGTAGGCTCATGAGAATGTTCAAAATCATGAAAATGTCCTTTACAAATAGAACAGTTGCAATAAAGGATATTTCTAACTCAACTTGTTCACTCATGTTATTACACTGCTAACTAAAAACTTAGTGAATTCTATTCACAGACTAATAAAACTATAGCAAAAATCCATTCCTCATATTCCCTCCGCCGCTAATATGTAAGCAAGCCCTCAGGCCTAAAGATCAAAGAAGCCATGTTTGTTTCTTAATTCCCCCTTCGTGAACCAATAATTCCCCCGCCGATTATGTAAATCAAGTTCTCAGGTTAGGTTAGCCTAAAGATCAAGGAAGCCATGTTTGTTTCTTAATTCCCCTTCGTGAATCAATAATTTCCCCGCCGATTATGCAAATCAATTTCTCAGGTTAGGTTAGCGAAACAACAATGAAGCCATGTTTGTTTCTTAATTCCCCTTTCGTGAGTCAATACAGTCCCCTAGCGATTATGTAAATCAATTTCTCAGGTTAGGATAATCAAATAACAAAGAAGACATGTCTGTTTCTTAATTCCCCTTTCGTGAATCAATAAATCCCCCGCCGATTATGTAAATCAATTTCTGGGGTTAGGTTAGCCAAACAATCTCATAACATTCGCTTCGAGCATGTACATTCTCACTGACAAAAACCATAAAACAGATATAAATTGCTGTTGACATCCATAAATGTGAGAAAGTTCCTGTTTTTCATTCTCACTGACAACAAACCATAAAACAGACATAAATTGCTGTTGACATCCATAAATGTGAGAAAGTTCCTGTTTTTTCATTCTCACTGACAAAAACCATAAAATAGACATAAATTGCTGTTGACATCCATAAATGTGAGAAAGTTCCTGTTTTTTCATTCTCACTGACAACTAACCATAAAACAGACATAAATTGCTGTTGGCATCCATAAATGTGAGAAAGCTCCTGTTTTTTCATTCTCACTGACAACGAACCATAAAACAGACATAAATTGCTGTTGACATCCATCAATGTGAGAAAATTCATGTTTTTCATTCTCACTGACAACGAACCATAAAACAGACATAAATTGCTGTTGACATCCATAAATGTGAGAAAGTTCCTGTTTTTTCATTCTCACTGACAACGAACCATAAAACAGACATAAATTGTTGTTGACATCCATGAAAACATCAAATAAATTGACCAACACCCATAACCATCCAAGAAAACATCCATAAAAGTGAGAAAATTCATGTTTTTTTTAAGTGAGAAAATTCCTGTTTTTTCATTCTCACTGAGAAAACCATAAACCACGTGGTAATGTTCGGAGTAGCACCTCCTTCTCTACTGTTCTCCCCTTAGTCAATACCACGCTCTTTACGTTAAAAGTTAAAAAAAATTTAATTCACAAACCCCTGAATCACAAAGGCCATTTAATTTGAATAGATAGCTCTTTTGAAAGCACTAAAAAAAAGAACTGTTGCGTAAAGAGAGAGGTATTGACTTGAAGGAGACACAAACGAACAGAAATTAAATAAACAATTACAGCAAACAAACTTGCAACAGAAACTTATATAAATAAATCTTAAAACGAGCAAAAGTTAAATTGAATATGTAACAAATACAAACAATAGTTTGGTCAATGCCCCCTTCCTTACCTGTAAAAGTCTAAAGCCTACTGCGTCGTTGGCGCTTTCCTGAAAAAGAATTATATTGCAAATATTTTCTTGTGTTTATTACAACATTGAAAAATGAAACTAATTACACTGAAATGATATATTGAACTACTGATTTTTCGGCAATAAATATTATTATATATCGAATATTCATTTTAATTTTATTAGTTCTTTCCAAGACTGTTCAAGACATATATAGTTTTCAGTAAAGCGCCATTGCACAGTGGGTCTTAGATTTCTACAGTATGTAAAGGGGTAGTAATCAAACTCTTGTTTGTATTGAATTTTGTTCGTTTTAAGCTTCATTTGGATATTCAATTTAAGTTTTACTACTTTTAAGATTTATTTATTTATAGTATTTCCTGTTGTTTGATTGCTTACTACGATTGTTTATCTAATTTCTGTTCATTTTGGGTTTAATTTATTATTTATATAGTAGCTTATGATCGTTTTGAGTTTGATTTACTATGAGTTTTTATTTCTGCTGATCTTAAGATTAAAATGGTCTTTACTTTTCTTTGAAACACTTCTTTGTCGAAAGTTTTTTATTCTTTAATCCGTCTCTGTTCTTTTTTATTGCCAAAGTTTCCAGTTTTTCAAAATTTCCTGTTTCAAAATAAATTATTTTTTCAACATCAATTTTTTATCGAAGTATCAAAACTAGTATCAAAACAACAATTTTAAAGTAACAAACTACCAACGCAAAGACAGTAACAAAGCATCAAAGTAAACAAAGAATCAAAGGAAACAAAGTATCGAAGTAACAACAAGTTAATTGCATAAGTTACAGCCCTTGCCCCAAGAATCAAACTCGCCCCTTAAATCGGTAAATCCAAGCATCAAAGTAAACAAAGTATCAAAGTATCAATAAACAACTTGTATAACTTGCAACCCTTGCACCGGGGGCTGGTTCGGAGATTAGACCCTAAAAGCATAGCTATTTGGCTTTTGGACTATTTTCAACAAAATGGCTGTCTCAAAGTTTCGACCAGAGGTCTTTTGAAAAAGGCTGTGGGGGGCTGGCTGCCCTTTGATAACTTTTAACTATTAAAAAAGAATTTAAAGTATCAATTCCCTATCGAATTAACCCCCTTCAAATTTAATACGACTTCCCCTTTCAAACAAAACCTTATGTTAACAATGGGAAACTTGCATAGATTAAATCCCTTGCCCAGGGGGTAATGGAGGATTTTTCAACCCGTAAGTTGTATTTATTAGAATTTAGCACTATTTTGAACCAAACACTAATTTAAAGATGTTGATTGGAAGTAGTAAGTACATATTGAATTTGCTCTCTTTACGTTCCCTGGCAGCTTTCCAAGGCAGATTACCAGACCGGTTATTTGGCAAGGTATTTGACAACCCATGCCTGAGACATTACACTTACGCGTGAACATTTTAAAAAGATAATCTGCCTTGGAAACAGTTTGATGTGTTCAGGGAAATTAAGTTCCTTGGCGTTTGATTGACATTTGGAAAAAAGGGGTAATTAGTGATAGGATAATTTTTTAACATGAAATCTCTGAATAAAATATTTTTGGAGCATGTACTTGACGATGGAGAAAAAGGGTTAAGGTGATTAGCAATTACGAGCGGGGATTCCCCACCTGTTCCTAAACATTACAAAAAAGATAGCAGTACAGGTTTTTTTTTGTTGATAAGAATTTCATAAGAATGTAGGTCGGGACACTACAATCAGAATTGTTTGATTGATAGTTAAAAAGGGGTAATGAGATTTGCGAATTGGAGTGTAGGTTTTGCGAATTTTATCCTATTAATGATTGACTTGAAATAAAAAAATTTAACAAGAAATGGCTGAAAAGTGTTTTGGGGGAGATGGGGTGATTGTGTACTGTATAATACACAAGTGATGTTTTGGAGAGTGTTGTCAATTTAAAATAGTTCAAAAATGAATAAATTTAACAAAAAATGGCTGAAAAGTGTTTTGGGGGAGATGGGGTGATTGTGTACTGTATAATACACATGTGATGTTTGGACAGTGTTGTAAATTTAAAATAGTTTAACGTTCCCCTCATTCCCCCATTTCTGAGGGCAGGGGAGGGGGGGTCATTTTTTGAGGGAAAACCAAAAATACTCAGAATCGAAAATAAATGGGATCTGCCTCAAGGGAAGGAACAGAGGCCCCTCCTTCCCCCAATTCTGCGGGCAGGGGCGGGTGGCGGTCAATTTTTGAGGGAAAACCAAAAATACTCAGACTCAAAAATAAATGGGATCTGCCTCAAGGGGAAGGCTCAGAGACCCTTCGTTCCCCCATTTCTGAGGGCAGGGGAAGGGGGGTCAATTTTGGAGGGAAAAACAAAAATACTCAGACTCGAAAATAAATTGGATCTGCCTCAAGGGGAAGGCTCAGAGGCCCTTCGTTACCCCATTTCTGAGGGCAGGGGAGGGGGAAGGTCAATTTTGGAGGGAAAACCAAAAATACTCAGCATCGAAAATAAATGGGATCTGCCTCAAGGGGAAGGCTCAGAGACCCTTCGTTTCCCAATTTCTGAGAGCAGGGGAGGGGAGGGTCAATTTTGGAGGGAAAAACAAAAATATTCAGAATCGCAAATAAATGGGAATTTCCATTCGTCTTAGTTTTTTAACGATGCTCCTTATTTCTAGTTGAAAATGCTTATTTTTTAATTTAATTGGGAATGAAAAGTCAAAGTCTAACATAAAGAACAAGATATTTCGGAGGGGATAGCTAACTTCATATACGGGATAATTTCCATTCGTCTTAGTTTTTAACCATGCTCCTTATTTATAGTTGAAAATGCTTATTTTTTAATTTAATTGGGAATGAAAAGTCAAAGTCTAACATAAAGAACAAGGTATTTCGGAGGGGTAGCTAACTTCATATACGGGATAATTTCCATTCGTCTTAGTTTTTTAACGATGCTCCTTATTTCTAGTTGAAAATGCTTATTTTTTTAATTTAATTGGGAATGAAAAGTCAAAGTGCCAGAATGGTTGAAATCCACTAGCTTAGAATTGGGGTCTTAGTCCACCAGCCTGAATGGTTAAAATTCACTAGCTCAGAATTTGTGTCCAAGTCTACCAGCAAGAATGGTGAACATTCAATAGCTCAGACTTTGGGTCTTAGTCTACCAGCCTGAATGGTGAAAATCCTCGAGCTCCGAATGGTTGTCTTAGTCCACCAGCCAGAAGTGTTGAAATCAACTAGATCCGAATTGGGGTCTTAGTCCACCAGCCTGAATGGTTGAAATCCACTAGCTCCGAAGTGGGGTCCGAGTCCACCAGCCTGAATGGTGAAAATTCACTAGCTCAGAATTGGGGTCTTAGTCAACCAGCCAGAATGGTGGAAATCCACTAGCTCAGAAGTGGGGTCTCAGTCCACCAGCCTGAATGGTTGAAATTCACTAGCTCAGAATTGGGGTCTTAGTCAGTGTTCAGATTGGAGCGTTGGGGTCCGACTATCTGGGCTTTATTTGTCAAGGCCTGAATGCTAAGTGATGGACATGAGCTCGATTGGGACCCCATTGTGAAAATGGAAAGCAAAAAAAACAAAAATATATTGTTGGTATGTGTGTAGAGCATGGCATGGTTACCACTAGGGCAACAGTCTAACCGTTGACGGTTTTAGGTGTCCGTGAATAAGTTCTAAGGCGAGAGTGGAAATTGGGACAAATTTTTGGAGGTGCCCACCTCACCTGCCCAGAGTCTCAGGCAAATGACCCTAAATTTGAAAAAGTGGAAATTGGCTCAGATTTTCTAAACTGAGCTGAGACAATGAATAGATACTATTGGGAAAGTGATTGGAGACGCTGGGCATCCGTGAACAAGTGCTAAATTGAGAGAGGAATTTGGGACAATATTTGGGGGCACCCACCTGCCCAGAGTCTCCGGCAGGTGACCCGAAAATTTAAAAAACACACAGAGACGACAGACACAAAGAGACGAATCACACACAGAAACGACACATAGAGACGACACATGCACAGAGACGATAAACACACACAGAGTCAACACACACAGAGAGACGAAACACACACAGAAATGACAAACACACATAGAGACGACACACACATAGAGACAACACACACACACAGACAACATCCACATAGAGACGACACACACACACAGAGACGACACACTCGAAGTAACGACTAACACATAGAGACGACACACACACAGAGACGACAAACACACAGAGACGAAACACATAGAGAGACGACACACACAGAGACGACACACTCAAAGTGACGACTTACACATAGAGACGACAAACACACACAGAGACGACACACATAGAGAGATGACCCGCACACAGAGACGACAAACACACAGAGACAACACACACACAGATACGAAACACACAAAGAGACGACACACTCACAGATACTACACACACAAATACACTAGACACACACACAGACAAGACACACACATAAAGACAACACAGACATAGAGATGACAGACACACAGATACGAAACACCCACAGAGACGACAAATGCTCAGAGATGACACACACACACAGAGTCCACTCACACACAGAGAGGACAAACCCACAGAGACGACAGACACAAAGAGACGAATCACACATAGAGAGGACAAACACACAGAAACGACACATAGAGACGACACATGCACAGATACGATACACACACACACAGAGTCAACACACACAGAGAGACGAGACACACACACACACACGAGAAATGACAAACAGACATAGAGACGACACACACAAAGAGACGTCACACACACACAGATATGAAACATACATAGAGACGACACACACATAGAGACAACACACACACAGAGACAACATCCACACAGAGACGACACACACACAGAGACGACACACACAAAGATACGAATAACACATAGAGACGACACACACACAAAGAGACTACAAGCACACAGAAACGACACACACACACACACAGAGACGACAAACACATAGAGAGACGACACGCACACAGAGACGACAAACACACAGAGACAACACACACACAGATACGAAACACCCACAAAGACGACACATGCACAGAGACGACACACACACACAGAGTCCACTCACACACAGAGACGACAAACACACAGAGAGACGAATCACACACATAGAGACAACACAGACACAGAGATGACAGACACACAGATACGAAACATCCACAGAGACGACACATGCACATAGACGACACACACACAGAGTCCAATCGCACACAGAGAGGACAAACACACAGAGACGACAGACACAAAGATACTAATCACACACAGACAGTAAAAACACACATAAACGACAGATAGAGACGACACATTCACAGAGACGATACACACACACAGAGTCAACACACACACAGAGACGAGACACACACAAAGAAATGGCAAACACACATAGAGACGACACACACAAAGAGACGTCACACACACACACACAGATACGAAACACACATAGAGACAACACACACACAGAGACAACATCCACACACAGAGACAACATCCACACAGAGACAACACACACACACAGAGACGACACACACACAGTGACTACTAACACATAGAGACGACACACACACAGAGACTAAAAGCTCACAGAAACGACACACACACACACAGAGACGACACACACATAGAGACAAAACACACATAGAGACGACACACACAAAGAGACGACAACACATAGAGAGAAGACACGCACACAGAGACGACAAACACACAGAGACAACACACACACAGATACGAAACACCCACAGAGACGTCACATGCACAGAGACGACACACACATACACAGAGTCCACTCACACACAGAGAGGACAAACACACAGAGACGACAGACACAAAGCAACAAATCACACACAGAAAGGACAAACACACAGAAACGACACATAGAGACGACACATGCACAGAGACGATACACACACACAGAGCCAACACACACAGAGAGACGAGACATGGCGTATCTGATGAAATAATTTAGATACAGTAGTTTTTTTTAGTAAGGACACTCAAGACAACACACACACAGAGATAACACACAAACACACACAGATACGAAACACACACAGAGATGACACCCATACAGAGACGACACACACACAGAGACGACACACACACAGAGTTACACATAGAGACGACACACACACACACACACAAACACACACACACACACAGAGACGACAAACACACAGAGACGAGACACATAGAGAGACGACACACACACAAAGAGACGACACACACACAGAGACGGCATACTCAAAGTGACTACTTACACAAAGAGACGACACACACACACACACACACACACACACACACACACACACACACACACACACACAAACACACACAAACACACACACACACACACAAAAACAAACACACACACACACACACACACAGACAGAGCGAGAGAGAGAGAGAGAAGATACAAACAAAGAGAAGAGACACATCGATATACGACACACACACACACAGAGACAACAAACACACAGAGACAACACACACACACAAACAGACGACACACAAACACACACACACACACAGATACGAAACACACAAAGAGACGACACACGCACAGAGACGACACACACACTCAGAGCCAACTCACGCACAGAGAGGACAAACACACAGAGACGACAGACACAAAGAGACGACTCACACAGAGAGAGGACAAACACACAGAAACGACACACACAGAGAGACGACACACACATAGAGACAACACAGACACAGAGACGACAAACACACAGAGACGAAACACACACAGAGACGACACATACACAGAGGCGACACACACATAGAGACGACAAACATACAGAGAAGACACAAAACAGAGACGACACACACACATAGAGACGACACACACACACACAGACAACAAACACATAGACAACACACGCACAGTTACGACACACGCATTGAAATCCACTAGCTCAGAATTGGGGTCCCAGTCCACCAGCCTGAATGGTGGAAATTCACTAGCTCAGAATTGCGGTCTTAGTTCACCAGCCTGAATGGTGGAAATCCACTAGCTCAGTATTGGGGTCTTAGTCCACCAGCCTGAATGGTGGAAATCCACTAGCTCAGTATTGGGGTCTAAGTCCACCAGCCTGATTGGTGTAAATACACTAGCTCAGAATTGAGGTCTTAGCCACCAGCCTGAATGGTGGAAATTCACTAGCTCAGAATTGGGGTCTTAGTCCACCAGCCTGAAGCCAAAATGGGGTCCCAGTCCACCAGCCTGAATGGTGGAAATTCACTAGCTCAGAATTGTGGTCTTAGTCCACCAGCCTGAATGGTGGAAATCCACTAGCTCAGTATTGGGGTCTTAGTCCACCAGCCTGAATGGTGGAAATCCACTAGCTCAGTATTGGGGTCTCAGTCCACCAGCCTGAATGGTGGAAATCCACTAGCTCAGTATTGGGGTCTTAGTCCACCAGCCTGAATGGTGGAAACTCACTAGCTCAGAATTGGGGTCTTAGTCCACCAGCCTGAAGCCAAAAAGTTGGGTTGATCTAGGTTCACTTAGAGTGGCGCGCCCCTCTAAGTGAACCTAGATCAACCCAACTTTTTGGCTTCAGGCTGGTGGACTAAGACCCCAATTCTGAGCTAGTGAATTTCCACCATTCAGGCTGGTGGCTAAGACCTCAATTCTGAGCTAGTGAATTTCCACCATTCAGGCTGGGGGACTGAGACCCCAATACTGAGCTAGTGAATTTCCACCATTCAGGCTGGTGGACTGAGACCCCAATTCTGAGCTAGTGGATTTCAACCATTCAGGCTGCTAGACTAAGACCCCAATACTGAGCTAGTGGATTTCCACCATTCAGGCTGGTGGACTAAGACCCCAATTCTGAGCTAGTGAATTTCCACCATTCAGGCTGGTGGACTGGGACCCCATTTTGGCTTCAGGCTGGTGGACTAAGACCCCAATTCTGAGCTAGTGAATTTCCACCATTCAGGCTGGTGGCTAAGACCTCAATCTGAGCTAGTGAATTTCCACCATTCAGGCTGGTGGACTGAGACCCCAATACTGAGCTAGTGGATTTCCACCATTCAGGCTGGTGGACTAAGACCCCAATACTGAGCTAGTGGATTTCCACCATTCAGGCTGGTGGACTAAGACCCCAATTCTGAGCTAGTGAATTTCCACCATTCAGGCTGGTGGAATGGGACCTCAATTCTGAGCTAGTGAATTTCAATGCGTGTGTCGTAACTGTGCGTGTGTTGTCTCTGTGTGTGGTGTCTTTGTGTGTGTGTGTGTGTGTGTAGTCTCTGTTTGAGTGTTTCGTCTCTGTTTTTGTGTCTTCTCTGTATGTTTGTCGTCTCTATGTGTGTGTCGCCTCTGTGTATGTGTCGTCTCTGTGTGTGTTTCGTCTCTGTGTTTGTGTCGTCTCTGTGTGTGTGTTTTCTGTATGTGTATGTGTAGTCTATGTGTGTGTGTCTTTTCTGTTTGTTTGTCTTCTCTGTGTGTGAGTCGTCTCTTTGTGTCTGTCGTTTCTGTGTGTTTGTGATCTCTGTGCGTGAGTTGGCTCTGTGTGCGTGTGTCGTCTCTGTGCGTGTGTCGTCTCTTTGTGTGTTTTGTATCTGTGTGTGTGTGTGTCGTCTCTTTGTGTGTGTGCATTGTCTCTGTGTGTTTGTCGTCTCTCTGTGTGTGTGTGTCGTCTCTCTATATGTCTTTTCTCTGTGTGTTTGTCGTCTCTCTGTGTGTGTGTGTGTGTGTGTGTCGTCTCTTTGTGTAAGTTGTCACTTTTTGTATGTCGTCTCTGTGTGTGTGTCGTCTGTATGTGTGTGTCGTCTCTCTATGTGTCTCGTCTCTGTGTGTTTGTCGTCTCTCTCTGTGTGTGTGTGTGTGTCGTCTTTATGTGTAAGTCGTCACTCTGAGTATGTCGTCTCTGTGTGTGTGTCGTCTCTGTATGGGTGTCATCTCTGTGTGCGTGTGCGTTGTCTCTATGCATGTGTCGTCTCTATGTGTGTTTTGTATCTGTGTGTGTGTGTTCTCTCCGTGTGTGTGTTGTCTTGAGTGTCCTTACTAAAAAAAACTACTGTATTAAAAAAAAATTAAATTGATCATACGACCTAAATTATTTCATCAGATACGCCATGTCTCGTCTCTCTGTTTGTGTTGACTCTGTGTGTGTGTATCGTCTCTGTGCATGTGTCTTCTCTTTGTTTCGTTTCTGGGTGTGTGTCCTCTCTGTCTGTGAGTCGTCTCTTTGTGCATGTCATCTCTGTGTGTTCGTACTCTCTGTGTGTGTGTCGAATCTCTCTATGTGTGTCGTCTCTGTGAATGTTTAATATCTGTGGGTGTTTCATCTATGTGTATGTGTTGTCTCTGTGTGTGTGTCGTCTCTGTGTGCGTTTCGTCTCTCTATGTGTTGTCGTCGCTATGTGTGTGTCGTCTCTGTGTCTGTGTTGTCTCTATGTGTGTGTCGTCTGAGGGTGTGGGTGTGTTTAGTGTCTGTGTGAGTTTAGTATATGTGTGTGTGTCGTCTCTATGTGTAATTAGTCACTTTGAGTGTGTCGTCTCTGTTTGTGTGTGTGTTGTCTCTGTGTGGATTTTGTCTCTGTGTGTGGATGTTGTCTGTGTGTGTGTGTCGTCTCTATGTGTGTTTCGTATCTGTGTGTGTGACGTCTCTTTGTGTGTGTCGTCTCTATTTGTGTTTGTCATTTCTCTGTGTGTGTCTCGTCTCTCTGTGTGTGTTGACTCTGTGTGTGTGTATCGTCTCTGTGCATGTGTAGTCTCTATGTGTAGTTTCTGTTTTTTTGTCCTCTCTGTGTGTGATTCGTCTCTTTGTGTCTGTCGTCTCTGTGTGTTTGTACTATTTCTGTGTGAGTGGACTCTGTGTGTGTGTGTAGTCTCTGTGAATGTGTCGTCTCTGTGGATGTTTCGTATCTTCGTGTCTGTCATCTCTGTGTTTGTGTTGTCTCTATGTGTGTTTCGTCTCTGTGTGTGTGTCGTTTCTGTGTGTTTGTCCTCTCTGTGCGTGTGTCGTCTCTTTGTGTGTTTCGTATCTGTGTGTGTGTTGTCTCTGTGTGTTTGTCGTCTCTGTGTGCGTGTCGTCTCTCTATGTGTGTCGTCTCTGTATGTTTGTCGTCTCTGTGTTTTGTCGTCTCTGTGTGTGTGTCATCTCTATGTGTAAGTCGTCACTTTGAGTGTGTCGTCTCTGTGTGTGTGTCGTCTCTGTGTGTGTGTGTCGTACTGTGTGTGTGTGTCGTCTCTGTCTGGATGTTGTCTCTGTGTGTGTGGTGTCTTTATGTGTGTGTCGTCTCTGTGTGTGTTTCGAATCTGTGTGTGTGACGTCTCTTTGTGTGTGTCGTCTCTATGTGTGTTTTTCATTTCTGTGTGTGTGTCTCGTCTCTCTGTGTGTGTTGACTCTGTGTTTGTGTTTATCGTCACTGTGCACGTGTCGTCTCTCTGTGTCGTTTCTGTGTGTTTGTCCTCTCTGTGTGTGATTCGTCTCTCTTCGTGTTTGTCGTCTCTGTGTGTGAGTGGACTCTGTGTGTGTGTGTCGTCTCTGTGAATGTGTCGTCTTTGTGTATTTTTCTTCTCTGTGTGTGTGTAGTATGTGTGGGTGTGTCTTCTCTGTGTGCGTGTAGTCTCTCTATGTGTGTGTCTTATATGTGTGTGTGTGTGTGTTTCGTTTCTGTGTGCTTGTAGTCTCTTTGTGTGTGTCGTCTCTATGTGTTAGTCGTCACTTTGAGTGTTTCGTATCTGTGTGTGTGTCTTCTCTGTGTGGATGTTGTCTCTGTGTGTGTGTTGTCTCTATGTGTGTTTGTCGTCTCTATGTGTGTTTCGTATCTGTGTGTGTGTGACGTCTCTTTGTTTGTGTCGTCTCTATGTGTGTTTGTCATTTCTGTGTGTGTGTCTCGTCTCTCTGTGTGTGTTGACTCTGTGTGTGTGTATCGTCTCTGTGCATGTGTGATCTCTATGTGTCGTTTCTGTGTGTTTGTCCTCTCTGTGTGTGATTCGTCTCTCTGTGTCTGTCGTCTGTGTGTGTTTTTACTATCTGTGTGTGAGTGGACTCTGTGTGTGTGTGTGTGTGTCGTCTCTGTGCATCTGTCGTCTCTGTGGGTGTTTCGTATCTGTTTGTCTGTCATCTCTATGTCTGTGTTGTCTCTATGTGTGTGTCGTCTCTTTGTGTGTTTCGTATCTGTGTGTGTGTTGTCTTTGTGTGTTTGTCGTCTCTGTGTGCGTGTCGTCTCTCTGTGTGTGTCGTCTCTGTGTGTTTGTCGTCTCTGTGTGTGTCGTCACTTTGAGTATGTCGTATCTGTGTGTGTGTCGTCTCTCTATGTGTGTTGTCTCTGTGTGTTTGTCCTCTCTGTGTGCGTGTCGTCTCTATGTTTAAGTCGTTACTTTGAGTGTGTCGTCTGTGTGTGTGTGTGTCGTCTCTGTGTGGATGTTGTCTCTGTGTGTGTGTGTTGTCTCTATGTGCGTGTCGTCTCTTTGTGTGTTTGTCATTTATGTGTGTGTGTGTCGTCTCTCTGTGTGTGTTGACTCTGTGTGTGTGTATCGTCTCTGTGCATGTGTCGTCTCTAAGTGTCGTTTCTGTGTGTGATTCGTCTCTTTGTGTCTGTCGTCTCTGTGTGTTTTTTAAATTTTTGGGTCACCAGCCCGAGACTCTGGGTGGGTGGGCACCCCCAAATATTGTCCCAAATTCCTCTCTCAATTTAGCACTTGTTCACGGATGCCCAGCGTCTACAATCACTTTCCCAATAGTATCTATTCATTTTCTCAGCTCAGTTTAGAAAATCTGAGCCAATTTCCACTTTTTCAAATTTAGGGTCACTTGCCTGAGACTCTGGGCAGGTGAGGTGGGCACCTCCAAAAATTTGTCCCAACTTCCACTCTCGCCTTAGAACTTTTTCACGGACACCTAAAACCGTCAACGGTTAGACTGTTGCCCTAATGGTAACCATGCCTTGCTCTACACACATACCAACAATATATTTTTGTTTTTGCTTGCCACTTTCAAAATGTAGTCCAAAACTAGATTATCTCCGTTGCTTAGCATTCGGGCCTTGACAAATAAAGCCCAGAAATTCGGACTCCAACGCTCCAATCTGAACACAGGCTAAGATCCTACTTCGGAGCTAGTGACTTTCCACAATTCAGGCTGGTGAACTGAGGCCCCAATTGTGAGCTAGTGAATTTCCACCATTCAGGCTGGTGGACTAAGACCCCAATTCTGAGCTAGCGGATTTCCACCATTCAGGCTGGTGGAGTCGGACCCCAATTATGAGCTAGTGGATTTCAACCATTCAGGCTGATAGACTAAGACCCTAATTCTGAGCTAGTTGACTTCAACCATTCAGACTTGTGGACTGAGAACCTAATTATGAGATTGTTGTTTTCAACCATTCAGACTTGTTGGCTGAGACCCCAGTTCTGAGCAAGTGGATTTCAACCATTCAGACTGGTGGACTGAGACCCCAATTATGAGCTATTGGATTTCAACCATTCAGGCTGGTGGACTGTGGCCCCAATTCTGATCTAGTGGACTTCAACAATTCAGACTGGTGGACTGAGACCCCACTTCTAAGCTAGTGGATTTCAACCATTCTGGCTGGTGGACTGAGACCCCACTTCTGAGCTAGTGGATTTCAACCATTCTGGCACTTTGACTTTTCATTCCCAATTAAATTAAAAAAATAAGCATTTTCAACTAGAAATAAGGAGCATCGTTAAAAAACTAAGACGAATGGAAATTATCCCGTATATGAAGTTAGCTACCCCTACTAAATAACTTGTTCTTTATGTTAGACTTTGAATTTTCATTCAAAATTAAATTAAATAAAAAGCATTTTCAACTATAAATAAGGAGCATCGTTAAAAACTAAGACGAATGGAAATTATCCCGTATATGAAGTTAGCTATCCCCTCCAAAATATCTTGTTCTTTATGTTAGACTTTGACTCTTTATTCCCAATTAAATTAAAAAATAAGCATTTTCAACTAGAAATAAGGATTATCGTTAAAAAACTAAGACGAATTGAAATTCCCATTTATTTTCGATTCTGAGTATTTTTGGTTTTCCCTCCAAAATTGACCCCCCCCTCCCCTGCCCTCAGAAATGGAGGAACAAAGAGCCTCTGAGTCTTCCTCTTGAGGCAGATCCTATTTATTTTCGATTCTGAGTATTTTTGGTTTTCCCTCCAAAATTGACCTTCCCCCTCCCCTGCCCTCAGAAATGGGGGAACGAAGGGCCTCTGAGCCTTCCCCTTGAGGCAGATCCCATTTATTTTCGATTCTGAGCATTTTTGGTTTTCCCTCCAAAATTGACCTTCCCCCTCCCCTGCCCTCAGAAATGGGGGAAGGAGGGGCCTCTGAGCCTCGCCCTTGAGGCAGATCCCATTTATTTTTGATTCTGAGTATTTTTGGTTTTGCCTCCAAAATTGACCCCCCCCCTCCCCGGCCCTCAGAAATGGGGGAACGAAGGATCTCTGCGCCTTCCCCTGGAGGCAGATCCCATTCATTTTCGATTTGGAGTATTTTTGGTTTTCCCTCCAAAATTGACCTTCCCCCTCCCCTGCCCTCAGAACGTGGGGAAGGAGGGGCCTCTGAGCCTTCCCTTGAGGCAGATCCCATTTATTTTCGATTCTGAGTATTTTTGGTTTTCCCTCAAAAAATGACCCCCCTCCCCTGCCCTCAGAAATAGGGGAACGAGGGGAACGTTAAACTATTTTAAATTGACAACACTGTCCAAACATCACATGTGTATTATACAGTACACAATCACCCTATCTCCCCCAAAACACTTTTCAGCCATTTCTCGTTAAATTTTTTTATTTCTAAACTATTTTAAATTGACAACACTGTCCAAAACATCACTTGTGTATTATACAGTACACAATCACCCCATCTCCCCCAAAACACTTTTCAGCCATTTCTTGTGAAATTTTTTTATTTCAAGTCAATCCTTAATAGGATCAAATTCGCAAAACCTACACTCCAATTCGCAAATCTCATTACCCTCTTTTAACTATCAATCAAACAATTCTGATTGTAGTGTCCCGACCTACATTCTTATGAAATTCTTATCAACAAAAAAAAACCTGTACTGCTATCTTTTTTGCAATGTTTAGGAACAGGTGGGGAATCCCCGCTCGTAATTGCTAATCACCTTAACCCTTTTTCTCCATCGTCAAGTACATGCTCCAAAAATATTTTATTCAGATATTTCCTGTTAAAAAATTATCCTATCACTAATTACCCCTTTTTTCCAAATGTCAATCAAACGCCAAGGAACGTAATTTCCCTGAACACATCAAACTGTTTCCAAGGCAGATTATCTTTTTAGAATGTTCACGCGTAAGTGTAATGTCTCAGGCATGGGTTGTCAAATACCTTGCCAAATAACCGGTCTGGTAATCTGCCTTGGAAAGCTGCCAGGGAACGCAAAGAGAGCAAATTCAATATGTACTTACTACTATTGGATGCTTTCGGGGTAAAGGGCGTGAGAGGAGGGTGGGATCTAGTTATCCTCCGATCATTTTCGCCTTTAGAGGGGCTCAATAATTTTTTTTCTTAATCGAATGAGATTCTTTCAGAGCTTATACGACCACTCCTTCCATAAAAACTTAATGTATTAACGATGGACAACTTGCATACCTTAGAACCCTTGCCTCGAGGGCTGGGGGGGTGTAACATAGAACCATAGTTATTTATTGTTTGAACTATTTTGAACAAAATGCCTATCTCAAAATTTTGATCGGAAATATTTGGGGGAAAAAGGCGTTGGTGAAGGGGGTATTGTTGGCTGCCGTACAATCATTCTTAACTTTTAAAAAGGGAGCTAGAAGTTTTGGTTTTAAATCAAATGAGCCTTCTCAGAAATCTATACGACCATCCCTTCCATATAAACCTTTTGTTAACAATGGTCAGCTTGCATAACTTACGATCCTTGTTCTGGGGGCTGTGGGAGGTTTTGTCAACCTTGCAGGCAAAATTATTTAACCTTCGGGCTGTTTTGAACATGTTGGCTATCTGAAAATTTTGATCGGGTGCATTTGCAGAAGAGGAATTGGAGGGGGAGGGGGCTAGTTGCCCTCCGATCATTTTTAACTCTGAAGAAAGGGCTCAGAACCTCCGATTTTCATTTGGAAATCGATTAAAAATCCAAAATAGCTTCAATTTTTTTTTTCTTTACCTCAGAAGCTTATGTGACAGTTTAAGCAGACTTTAAGATTTATTTTTAAATCTTATTTTTATTTCATTTCATTTAAGTGTGTTTGTAGACTCTTTAACCTGGAGTAAAATTTCCGTATTTTGATCTTTGTCCGTATTTTTGATTACGTCGATATTTTCTATTTTGTCCGTAAATTTTGCCGCTTTTCTATTATCTGTTTCAAAATAGGTGTTGTTTTTAACGCATTTGTAATGTTGTTGTAGTGATTTACCCCCTATAGGCACATGTTTTGGGGCTGCAATATCCTTCGTATGTTTGCCCTTTCGTTTTACTCTTTTCTGTATATCGTTGTATTATAGTTAGATTTTACAGTATTAAATAAAGGAAATGAAATATCCCCCCCGGGGCATAGCTCACAACACTTGCCTCGGGCTTTGAGGGTTGTTTTTACTTCGGAGTTTTGTTATCTGATCTTTGAACTATTTTAAACAAAATAGCTATCTTGAAGTTATGATCAGATCTGTATTTGGAGAAAAATGGGCATTGGGGGGCTAGTTGTCCCCCGATCACTTTTGACTGTTAAAAACTGCATCAGAACTTCCGATTTCCAATCGAATGAGCCCCCTCCAAAGTTTAAGCGACAACCCTTTCCATATATAGTGCCTCTGGTAAATTTTTTTTAATAAAACATTGAGGCCTTATGGCCCTATACTATGTGTAACGATATAGCATTGCCTGACTTCGTGCTGATAAGCCCCGTTTTGGCCCAAATTTGGCTATTATGTTAGTAGAAAAGGGGGTACCAGTCGTGACATGACACCATACATGGGCATAGCCTCCGACGAGAACCACGTGGCTTATGGTTTTTGTCAGTGAGAATGAAAAAACAGGAATTTTCTCACTTAAAAAAACATGAATTTTCTCACTTTTATGGATGTTTTCCTGGATGGTTATGTGTGTTGGTCAATTTATTTGATGTTTTTCATGGATGTCAACAGCAATTTATGTCTGTTTTATGGTTTTTGTCAGTGAGAATGAAAAAACAGGAACTTTCTCACTTTGATGGATTATTGAGTCTAATGTAGAGCCGGGTCAATGACACTTCCTTCAAGATCTTGCTGTTGTTTTGATCATGTGTACGCAAAACCTAATGAAATTCTGGAAACAGTTAGATCCCGTGTTTCCTTCTCAGCCAATAAGCGAGTCGGATACATCCTCTTTCTCAGTCAATCAGAGAGCTGGTTACATATTAGCGGTGGAGGGAATATCAGGAAAGGGTTTTTTGCCAAAGTTTTATCAGTCTGTGAATAGAATTCCAAGGAGTGAGAAGAGGATAAGTTTGACATTACTCTTTTGGATTTATATTTGTGTAGATGGCCGTGAGTGAAATGTTTAAAGTATTAGAAGCTGAGAGTGGAGTGAACCGTGATCATACATGAGCACGAAGAACTGAGGTGGAAATCACCAAAGGATCTCGGCTTTCTCTGGAATGGGATGCAGTATATGAAAGATATGTGATATACCTGAGTAAATTTAAAATGGAGGATCAATTATGTTTTGCCGATAAAGTTGATACAGAACATGTGAATAGACTTCAATGTGTTTTAGGTGCATTCTTGAAACATATTGAAGACAATAAACAGTATCGCTAATTGTACATGCTCTGTATTATTGATGTTGTTGTAATTATTCAATAAAATTGTTTCAAAATCGAAAATGTTTTCTTTCTTTTCTGGTTAGGATAGGCTATGGGGGTAACGAATCAGGGTCAGTCTAGAGTCAGCAGTCGGAAAGAAAGGATTGAAAAATGAATAAATTTGAGAAAGAGAGAATTAGATCAAATCTAGTGTTTATGGAAAGACATTTGATTTTGGATGATGATTTTCTCGAGTTATCTCTTAAACGCAGGATATTCTCTTGTCAGGGAACACTTGACAATATAATGAGGAGTGATTCTCCCCCATTGGACTATTGTATGAAACTTTTAAAATGTGACTCAAGTGCTTATAGTCAATTTATTGATATATTAATTGGAACAAAGCAGAATCATATTGTGGATATACTTTTGAAAACATTGCCAATGGATTCAATGTACATGGCTCTTCCTTCGAAAGAGGTAACGTTACAGAGCTACTCCTCTCCCCCATTTCGCCTCATTGAATTTATGGAACGAGGATGATCTGACTCGTTTTAGCTGTGAATGAGTCAAGTGATATAGGAAACCAAAAATGTTCTATATATGTCCATGGTGCATGTGCACTCTTGGCAGTTGGACTCAGTGTGAGAATTGTACAATTATAGGTGACTATAGTGAAAAGTGTAAATTATTCAATCCCTGTAAATTCTATAGAGGCTATCCAGTACAAATTAAAGGATGTAATTTGAGTCTTGAGTAGGTGTGTGACTCTCGTCCTGGAGGGCACCTATGCTCCAATTGTCATTATGAAAAATGTGATCAGTGGAAGAATACTTACCCCGCTATGATTGTAAATAATCAATAACTAGATTTTAGTTTATTACTACGAGATTGGTATTTTACTGGCTTTAAATTATTCTGGGAACAGGACTTTTTTATAAGATTCAAATGTTGGGGTTACAGGACAATCTGGTTTCTACGTCATCGTTGTGATGACACTGCCTACTATGACTATAAACCAAGTGATTTTTATTTGGCAGTTACCGAATGTGATTCACCATTTGAAAACATTGTATGTGATATTGCTTCAAATAGACAGATTGAAACTCGTCTAACACAAAATATAGTAGTGCATGGAAGCCACAGCTTTTAGTCGTTAGATCCTGAACCCTCTTCCGATTTTGAATAATAGTTTTCCCACTGCTCTCAATATAGTTGTTGATGTGAGAAGTGTAGAATGTATAGGGTAGACCAAGAGGATAAAAAAATTCAATCGTCTTCATTGTTTGAAAGATGCACAGCCAATGACCCGTAGCGCGGTCGACGGACTGCTATTAACAATAATCAAGGTATTGTTGACACTTTGAATTTTTCCAAGAAAGTCCGAGGGCAGACAATAGGATTTGTACTGCGACATGTAGGGGTCCATATTAAATACATTGATTATTTGACTGGTGTTCATGGCGCCAAGTCTAGTAGAACACTGCCTTCGGGAGTGATTTCCCAATAGGTTTCATATTGATTTAGTGAGATTAGTGCAATACTCTCATCAATGGGTCGGCAAATGTACACTCTAAACGCACACTCCCCATACGTACTATACTCATATCCTGTGTACCAGACAAATCCAGTATAATGATACCATGTGTTTTAGCAAACATATCTTCGGTTATACCATTTTCAAATAGTTGAGAATCATGATCTAGGGTTGCATGGTCAACTCGTACAATGTTCTATAGGATCTATCAAAAGATAGATTGTAGAGTGGGATGCTGTTTACTTTGCACACAAGAGATGAAAGTCCAAACATCTCGAATTTATGTGGGCATTCAGTCCATGATCCTATTGCACTGGCGCTTTTTACAAATGCCAAAGCGAGTTTTGACGGAATTTCACCATTGATAAAGGATGAATCAGTGAAGGTGCGTGAGCCCATTGCAATATGACGTTGATTGGTGATTGTATGAGGAACAAGTAGTTTAATATTATTTCCATTGGCTCTCAGTTTTTCCACTGCCAAAGCAACAGAACTCATGACCTGTTGTTTGCGTACATGAAGTATTGCCCAGGTGAGGGAGAGACTTACATCAGGATTGAAAGGAAGTTCTTTTCTCAATATGAAATTGGAGGGTGCAAGCGTTAGTTTTATATCCACTTTAACATTGGGTGGCAGCCATTGGGGTATATGAAATATTTCATGATATATTTTTCTAACTAGATGTAATTCACTAGTTGTAGCATTTTTAAGTGCATCTGTACTATTAGTATTAGTAATATATTCATATCCATTGGAGGTGCCTCTTAACTCCTTGTATGACTTGGGTGTCATCAACATGAACTGCATATAGCTTGTATAATTTGAGAGATTGTTGCTTGTGCTCACCAGCGTGCCATTGAGGTACACAGTAATTTGAAGAAATAAATTGCGTAGTATGCAATTTTCATAGGATATTCCATCGGCCCGAATTGGCATTGTATTATCAGTTTTCCGGACTTTCATTTGCAAATCTATAAATGTTGAAGACGTGTCCATTAAGTAGTCTTCCTTGGAATAAATTTGAAAGTGGATATTATCGGAGAGGGGTTGTTGTGGATAAAATTGTTCATAGTATCCATGCTTGACACTCACATCAACATTTTCAGCATTGAATAGATTCAATGAGGCGGTGATTGAAGGTTGAGAATCCTTATGCGGTAGGTAGGACATTTTAGGAGAAGAAATGTAGTTTCGATCTAACAATTTTCTTCCTGGGGCTTCTTCTTCTGTTTACAGCACGTGTCGGCTTTTTCCTTCTTTTCTTTGACAAGAGGGATGATGTCTTTCGTTTCCGACCTGAGTGGAGACTGATGAGTGATACATTGTTTCTTGACCTTTTTAAGACTTTACCATTTTGTTTTAATCTCTCGCCAAGGGTTCGCGCACTGGACCTAAGATTTTCCGAAGCACTTTTTTTTTAAATCCTTGTCAGAGCCCCAATCGTATAGTGTAGAGGATGCAAAATCTGTCGCAACCGGTACAAGATATTTTCTAGCCAGAGGTAATGAAGAGCAAAACAGCTTAGCAAACCAACTGCCAAGACCGTAGCCAGACATTGACGAGCGACCTTTGTAATAGGCCATTCCATTGCCCTGTTGTCTTGGGCCAAGAGTATTAACATAGCAGCCAATATCAGGACAAGTGAATATCACTTTTTAATTAGATATCTTGTTTTTGAACGATGGTTCGAAAATGGCATGTAATCACAGCCAAACCTTTTGAAATTGCTATGGGATCGCCCAATTCAGTTCTTAGTGTTAACTGACAGAGTTCCAAATAGGAAGTGTTTACGGGAATATACTGGAGATGCTTTATATTGTAGTGGTGAATATGTTCTTGATTGGTTTTTCGTTCAAGAACTCGTAGGAGGGGAACATTTGAATTACCAACCCGAGATGTTTCCACAAATGAAGCATAGAGAAATATACAGGTGTCCTTGGAGAAGGCAGGCGGATAGTCAGCAAAAATGAAATTAGTGTTTCCGGCACTTTTACCGTTGAGTATATTGAGCTTAAAGCCAAGAACATCCTTTAGATTATCATTGAGAATAACCTATTCACTGGCAATAGGTTAACTAATGTAGATCTTACCCTCCTCCTTTGAATAGTTGAAATGAAAAGCTCCCTTTTTACGAGCGGAAATTCTTTTATTAATAGAACGACATAAATAGTTCATACCGAAGGTTTCCTCGTAGGGTAATTCAATGTATGGATAATCCATCAAATTGATTTGTTGAATTTGTTCTTGATCACCTGGTGGAGGCGGCCAATCATAGGGTCTAATTTTTATATCATATTTACGATCCTTTCTCAGGATGTCGTAGGTAGTTTTGAGAATACAGTCGACAAGAGCCACTTCATACTTTCTATTGTCGTCGAATTTGATGGTCGGGGAGAGTTTCGTCCAACAATCCCTTGATATATTCAAGTCATTGTAGAGAGGATCGGAAACATTGGACATGAAAGTCACATAGAAATCATTGGGTATTGTTAATATCTTCAACACTGACCCAAGAATCAAAATCTGAGTTGTATCCTAGCCAGCAAACAAGCAACTGTCTCTTGTCACTACGAGTACGACTCTTTAATATCTTTTGAATTTGATAAATTTCACAAGTGTTTCTAACTTTTTGAAGTTCATATTCATAAAAACCGCCCAGAATCTCATCATCTTTGGTGTCTCGCAGTCGATTAGTAGTTGGATCAGTGTCCAGGATTTTAGACACTTTAAAAAGTTCGGCGCTCCATAAATAATTCCCCTATTCAAAAATATTGGTGGTTCTATTAATTCGAACAGTATCACCAACATTGAATTTCTTCTTCACATTTTTTTTTCTTTTTCACCATTGGAGTATTGCTTTAGAAAACCATCAAATGTATTTTCATTGTAGTGAACATCCCGAGGGCTTGAGTTGGACAGAGATCAATGAGGTCGGTGGTTGTATATCTGCATGATTTTATCTAAATCATGAATAAAAGCCGGTTTATTTTTCAGGGTACAATATCTTGAAATTAATAGACGAATCGTTCTTATTAATCGTTCAGCCAATGCAGCCTTTATTGGACTGTGACTATGATAAAGTGTTGTATTATATTTCAAAAGAACCCTTTGCACATGGGGATTAACAAATTCACTGCAACGATCCGATTGAATTTTTCTATACGAATCCTGTTCTAGAATACTTTCAATGGCCCGAGCAACTTCATCACCTCTCTTTGATTGCAGTGGAATGGCATAGGCATAGCGACTAAAGACACTGATTGCCACCAGAATATATTTGTAGTTTGCATTGTGACGATGTTGAATTGCGTCTAAAATTAAAAGATCCGTTTGCATTATATGCAGAGGGAAAAAGGCTGTAGTTTGTCGATATTGTTGCCACGAAGTCTGTGATTCTGATGCAGTGTGTAACCTGTGTTCATTCTCTAGATACTCTTTTTCATTTTTCAATGTGGTGGTGCCGGAGACAGATTTAGAAAGCGTTTTTGGAGAAATTAAACTTCCCGCTTCATCAATATTTTCATAGACACCTTTCAGAACTTCATCCATTTTGAACGCAAGCATTTAGTGTAATGACAACCCCCCTTTTGCAAACTGGAGGGTGAAAAAATTCGTCTTCGCTTTTGACTAGCAGCCACAGGTGTTGTAAAATCAGTGGTGCTAGTATTTTCAAATATTGAATCTTCTTCTTCTTTTTTAAATGATGTTGGTGTTGGTTTTGTTGGAGGACTATATTCTCTTAGTTTCTGTACAATTTGCTTATTGCCAATAAGACTTTTGGGAAAGTTTGATACACTTAGAAAGGTGTATAGATTATTTTCAAAGGATAAAAGTCCTTTACGATTCGTCACCATATCACAAATTAAATCAACTAGATTATAACTTTTTCCCTGAATTATAATTTGTTTCTCTGCGCTATCGACTTGAACTCGATGTTTATCAGCAGTTTACAGCATGAGATAAGATAATACTCTTTTACTCTGTTCTCTATAGGTCACTGTAAATAGGTTTCCAATTTTCGAAACAATTGAATTCAATTCCATCAAAGGAGAAGTCCGTTGATTTAAATGCTGCTGAATCTTGAGATGTTACCAGTTTAGAGGGATCAGTGACGCTGGCGACGGTGGGTCTCTCACGATAAGGTTTATGTTTGTCCACACATCGCAATGCATTTTGAAGTAAAAGCAGTTTTTTGTCATCGGCAATATTCTTATCATTAATGAATTTGCTTAGATTGTCTTCAAAATGTTCGACGGGCGAGAGGACAAGTTCAAATGGTGTCAATTTATAGGGCTTAGCCATTCTCTCTCTAGAAAAAACTGTTTACAAGTCCTGCAATTATTGGCAGTAAAAGTGTGAAAATGCTACTGCCTACTTGAAGAAGACGTTTCCTTTTAAAAATTTTCCCCTTGTTTTTAAAAGCCAAGGCGCGTACAGTGGAACGATGTTGCGTTGTGTGTTGTCTAAAACCGTCTGGCAGTTGAACATTTCCCTCAGTTAAATTTAAACAAAGTTCAGATATTAGATTAAGGAAATCATTGTCAACACCATGTTTGAGTATGGCCTTCCTAAGCAAGGGTTTTGAAGTGCTTAAAACGGAAAATAAATGTCGTTGTTCATGTAGTTTCTTCAGTGTCATAATGGCAACTAATAGTCTTTTCTACTGTTCACCGGAAGATATATTGTAATTTCATTGTCGAAAATGTCGGTGACTACACGTAGATCCTCGGGCGTGCTCTGATTAAGATCCAGCAAAATGTAACCGTAGGGCTTGCTAGTCGCCTGAGTGTACGCTGACAATAGAAATTTTGGAGCGCCGGGATATATCTGTTTATTGAGAGTTATGAGCGAGCTAGAATCAGGAACAACTCGATAGATAATATAGATAGTGCAATTCAAAGCAAGGGTTCGCATACATTTGTTCTGATGAAACAGACTGTGTGGAACCAGAGTTATGGAAATCTGTTCATGATGGGAGCAAACAGTGAACAGTTGTAGTATTTCCGGTGAGAACTGTTCAATGGATTCAGCCAAATCATCAATAATCAGCCACGAGTTCGGTTCAATACTATTGAAAACATCAAATCCCCGTATGAATTGTACTGGTATGGTTGTGGCAATAGCTTTTATTTTATCGTAGGACTCCTGCCAAATACTAAAGCAATAGTAGATTTTTTTCGGCTTTTCCAAAAACATTTTATCGCAATTTTGAATTATTTTAGCTAAGAGTGTTGTTTTCACCGACATTGAGGGCCCACACAGAAACGATCTGAAGGGTGTTTTAAATTGATACATGCTGTTGACAACAGTCGGACTACAACTAACTGTAAATCATACGTGTCCAATGAATAAGTAGCAATAATTTTCCCATTGATCTATCTATTCAAGAACAACAACAAAAAACAATATTTCATGGCAGCATTTACTCGGCAATATGAAAACAAATATTTGTTCAACGTGAACTGCAATGATAAAAATAACACTTGTTCAACAAGAACACTTGACAAAATGTCATGGTCAACATGAAAACTCTATTTGTTCAACAGGAACTGCAATGATAACACTCTATGTACAATATAAACAATTTTGTCCATGAAGAGGAACACTTAATGTCTTTAAACACTTTCCTTTACAACATCAGCACTTATTGTCTTTAAACACTTTTAAGTACAAAAAACACTTTCCTGTGCAACAACAAAAACAGAAAACACTTGGAACATGAACTTGCACAGTTGAACATTATAGAGAATTTAAAGGTGGGATCCCCCCCAGGGTCACGGGGCCGAAGTCCGGCCGCTGGTGGGATCCCCACCCCCGGGAGCCGGCCGCAGGAAGGGCCCCCCACCACTCCCCCCACCCCCGAGAACCACGGTGGAAAAAAATGTACAATAGTTGTCCGGTCACTGCGGCTAAAGGTTAAGGTGGTTAGATTGGGGTTGAGTTAAGGTGAGGTTGGATTAGTTAATTTATGAACGGGTTGAGTGGTTAGTTGGTGCATTTCATTTATGAACGGGTTGGTGGTGGTGGTTAGTGGTTGGGTTAGTCAGGTTAGGTTAATTTATCCAGACCAAGTTGATTGCGATAGTCTATGCATTCAACTCGGTCTGAAATACGGTAGTGGCCATGACGCAGGACACTCACACCATTCTTGAGCACATAGACTTTGTCAGATATACACGACATTGCATTCTTTTCCACTCTCACAGTATAATTTCTATACTGTAGAGAGCGAATTGCAAGCACTTGTGCTCTCGGCACTAGGCTACTTTCTACACAGTCTCTGTACACACTCATGTTGAAATTGCTCATTACAAGATGTGTAGGCACCCCTTTACACGCCTTCTTTTCATCCCCACTATGAATTTTAACGCAATAAACTTTAGGGCCCGGGAACACCCCCCTGGATATCAAATCACTCCCCGTCTCTGATTTTAACATTAATAGTTGGTTGGGGGCTTGACGTTTCACCAACTCGGGGTAGAGTGATGGATTCCAGTTGGTGAAATCCATCCGCGAGCTGATGTGTTCCCCCTTTTCTAAATCACCCAATAAATCTTCGGTCCCATTTACCTTTGACAGCAGTGAATCTGTATCCCCATAGTAAACTTGAACCTCCCCCTCCCGTGGCCATGGCACCTTGCACAAATTGTAAAAAAACGACAACATGAGCTTTTTGGAAATTTCTAGTACTGAACTGCCGCCTGCTATATTCTTTTTCAGTACCATATTTCCCTTTCGCCTGTGTAGAAGAACCATGCCAGTCTCTATGCTCGAGAACGATGTAAAATTGGGGTCGGCAATAATTCGTGCACACTCTAGAGGGTCAGTCACGACGTCGCAACGAGATCTGTTACGTACGCTTTCACACATTTTGCCAAACGCTGAATTTAGGATGAGCTTGTACATTTCCTTCTCCACCTTTGAATTTTCCTTAGAGTATTTACCGACAATGGGATTAATAAACGTTTTCAAATAGGGTCGCTGATTGAACTGTAGGACCCTATGTATTTTGCTGATTTTGAAACCATTTCTCACCATCCAGTGCAAAAGCACATGGTGAACAACTATATTCTCCTTAGAGTCCAAATCAGCAATCAGTTTTTGTTTGGAGGGAGTCCAGTGCATCCCCATATCCTCAACCAATGATCGATTGTAGGGGCTCAGAGAGTCCCTGCTCACTGGTCGATTGATACAGGGAAAACCAAAATCTTTGACGGAGTCGTGAAGAACCAGCGGAGTGTGACCGTCAATTTCAAAGAACCATCCTTGTGGCCCATTGTCCTCGACGGTGGTAATGTCAGGGAACTCACAAGGATTCTCAAGCCATTGATAGTTCCCACACGGCAAAGAGTAGTGAGACATTGCCGAGGGGTACGACATTGTGTGTGTGTGTGTGTGTGTGTGTGTGTGTGTGTGTGTGTGTGTGTGTGTGTGTGTGTGTGTGTGTGTGTGTGTGTGTGTGTGTGTGTGTGTGTGTGTGTGTGTGTGTGTGTGTGTGTGTGTGTGTGTGTGTGTGTGTGTGTGTGTGTGTGTGTGTGTGTGTGTGTGTGTGTGTGTGTGTGTGTGTGTGTGTGTGTGTGTGTGTGTGTGTGTGTGTGTGTGTGTGTGTGTGTGTGTGTGTGTGTGTGTGTGTGTGTGTGTGTGTGTGTGTGTGTGTGTGTGTGTGTGTGTGTGTGTGTGTGTGTGTGTGTGTGTGTGTGTGTGTGTGTGTGTGTGTGTGTGTGTGTGTGTGTGTGTGTGTGTGTGTGTGTGTGTGTGTGTGTGTGTGTGTGTGTGTGTGTGTGTGTGTGTGTGTGTGTGTGTGTGTGTGTGTGTGTGTGTGTGTGTGTGTGTGTGTGTGTGTGTGTGTGTGTGTGTGTGTGTGTGTGTGTGTGTGTGTGTGTGTGTGTGTGTGTGTGTGTGTGTGTGTGTGTGTGTGTGTGTGTGTGTGTGTGTGTGTGTGTGTGTGTGTGTGTGTGTGTGTGTGTGTGTGTGTGTGTGTGTGTGTGTGTGTGTGTGTGTGTGTGTGTGTGTGTGTGTGTGTGTGTGTGTGTGTGTGTGTGTGTGTGTGTGTGTGTGTGTGTGTGTGTGTGTGTGTGTGTGTGTGTGTGTGTGTGTGTGTGTGTGTGTGTGTGTGTGTGTGTGTGTGTGTGTGTGTGTGTGTGTGTGTGTGTGTGTGTGTGTGTGTGTGTGTGTGTGTGTGTGTGTGTGTGTGTGTGTGTGTGTGTGTGTGTGTGTGTGTGTGTGTGTGTGTGTGTGTGTGTGTGTGTGTGTGTGTGTGTGTGTGTGTGTGTGTGTGTGTGTGTGTGTGTGTGTGTGTGTGTGTGTGTGTGTGTGTGTGTGTGTGTGTGTGTGTGTGTGTGTGTGTGTGTGTGTGTATGTGTTGTCTCTGTGTGCGTGTTGTCTCCGACCAATGAAAAATCTCAAAATTCCTCTGGTCGAAAATAAATAAATAAAGTTGAATAATTTCGAAGTTTGAAAAAAATAGTTTGTTTTTATGAAAAAAAAAATAAAGGTGAATAATTTCGAAGTTTAAAAAAAAATAGTTTGGTTTTATTAAAAAAAAAAGTTGAATAATTTCAAAGTTAAAGAAAAAATAGTTAGTTTTTATTAAAAAAAAATTGAATTAGAACCATCAGTCCTCATTATTATGAGTATCCAAAACTGGACTTAAGTTTCACATTTGAACCAGAGAATGGACCTAAGTTTAACATTTGAACGAGTGAATTGTATTTTCCATAATTTTATTACAGAAAACTGGAGTTTATTGTTTAAAACTCAAATTAGATCAGATTTTACAGTAATAGTCTAATTATCAATCCGAAACTGGACTTATGTTACACATTTGAACCAGAGAATTGTATTATCGATGATTTTCTTAAAGATAATAGAACTTGAAGTCAAAAACCCTTATTGACTCAGATTTTAAAGAAATTATTTATTTTTTCGATCCGTAAATGGACCTAAGTTTCACATTTGAACGAGAGAATTGTATTTTCCTTAATTTTCTTACAGGAAACTAGAATTTATGGTCAAAAACCCTTATTAGCTCGGATTCTACAGAAATAGTTTATTTTTCGATCCAAAAAGGGACTTAAGTTTCACATTTGAATTAGAGAATTGTATTTTTCCATAATTTTCTTACAAAACACTAGAGTTTACGGTCAAAAACCCTTATTAGCTCAGATTTTACAGAAATAGTTTATTTTTTCGATCCAAAAATGGACTTAAGTTTCAAATTTGAACCAGAGAATGGACCTAAGTTTCACATTTGAACGAGAGAATTGTATTTTCCATAATTTTCTTACAGGAAACTAGAGTTTATGGTCAAAAACCCTTATTAGCTCAGATTCTACAGAAATAGTTTATTTTTCGATCCAAAAAGGGACTTAAGTTTCACATTTGAACCAGAGAATTTTATTTTCCATAATTTTTTTACAAAAAACTAGAGTTTACGGTCAAAAACCCTTGTTAGCTCAGATTTTAAAGAAATAATTTATTTTTTCGATCCAAAAATGGATTGAAGTTTCACATTTGAACTAGAGAACTATATTTTGCATAATTTTCTTACACAAAAATAAAGTTTACGGTCAAAATCCCTTATTAGGTCAGATTTCAAAGAAATAATTTATTTTTTCGATCCAAAAATGGACTTAAGATTCACATTTGAATCAAAGAATCGTATTTTCCATAGTTTTCTTACAAAAAACTAGAGTTTACAGTCAAAAACCCTTATTAGCTCAGATTTTACAGAAATAGTTTAGGATTTTAAATGGATTTTAAAAAGGATCAAAAGGATTTTACAACTTTTCAAAGAATCAAGAAACAATTCAAATGTTTCAGAATCTATGCATTTGCAGTTTACATGTAACTAAAATCTTACAATATCAATTATTAAAACATATATTTTTTTAGCATCAAAAGGATTTTACACCATTTCACTGAATCAAGAAGCTATTCAAATATTTCAGAATCTATGCTTTTGCAGTATGTATGTAACAAAAATTTTCCATTATTAATTAATTCAGATTTTTTTAGCATCAAAAGGATTTTACAACATTTCACAGAATCATGAAACTATTCAAATGTTTCACAATCTATTCTTTTGCACTTTGCATGTAGCTAAAATCTTCCATTATCAATTATTACAGGCATTTTCTTAGCATCAAAAGGATTTTAGTACATTTAACAGACTAAAAAACATTCAAAAGTTTCAGAAATATGCTTTTGCAGTATGTATGTAACTAAAAGATATTTTTTTAGCATCAAAATTATTTTACAACATTTCACAGAATCAAAAAACTATTTAAATGTTTCAGAATCCATGCTTTTGCAGTTTGTATGTAACTAAAAATCATCCGTTATCAATTAACACAGGTATTTCTTAGCATTAAAAGGATTTTAAAACATTTCAAAAAATAAAAAAAATGATTCAAATGTTTCAGAATCCATGCTTTTGCGGTTTATAATTAACTAAAATCTTTCGTTATCAATTAATACGGGTATTTTTTAGCATCAAAATTTTATTAATTTAGTTCAAAAAAATATGTTCAAAAAAATTAATAAGTTCAAAAAAAGTTCAAAAAATTTAACTTAAAAAAAGTAAAAAAAATTAGGGGGAGGGGTATTAGAGGTTAGAGGAGGGGGCCCTTAGAGGTTGAGATCCTTGATGGTTAGGGCCTTTGCTGGTTGGGTACCTTGATGGTTCAAATCCATAGCCACCTCACTACTTGATTTCTGAGGATTTCTAAGAATTTTTTGGGATTTCTGTATTAATATTTCTTGGTGCTTATGACTTTTATAGTTTCAACTTTATGCTTACTCCAATGCTAAACAATATTTTATATGTCCCACACTCTTAATTTGGTACTTGTGGATTACACAGACCACTGCCAAGAAGTGAAGTTAAGTCAAGTCGCAAGGTCGCCTTGTCGCAGCTAACCGTTTCCACAGACTGGTACCCATGAGGTATTCTAATCATATTCTATTATTTATGTCACGTTGCGTGAGACTTACTATTCCCTCAGACTTACCTTAACTGGTATGCAGTTTTAACCCTTTACCACTTTTATTCAATCCAATTAAAAAATATTCTTATTATCCTTATCTATTTTTATCCGAATATTTATGTGCCTAGTCAAGTCCATTTATTGTTATGCGATACTGGGTGTACATCATAATTTGGGTCAATTGAGTCATTGGCACATTAAATACAGGTTTAAAATACATGTTTAAAAATCTAGCTCTGTATTTTAAATCATTATATGAATGGTATAAGGTGTTTGGTAGGTAGGCGTTGTTGTATCTGTCAGATGTCCCCGTCAAATGTACTCGTCAAATTTAACCTTCAAATCAGCACCCCCTTTCTACTCATACCATGACTTTAAAAAGCAAGCAATTCCAACAAGTTTGAACATGTAAAGATTCGAACTTAAGTTTTACCCAATGTTAATTAAAAAAACTTTTTCCACAAAATAAGTTTTTCAAATAAAAATAATGAACTCCATTAAACCAAAAATGAGCAAAAATAAAATCAAATAATCTACCAAGCGTGACACTACCACAAATCAGCACCGATAAATAAATGAAACCCAAATCAACAGAAATTACACTAAATAGCTGAGTCAAATTCAAAACGAGCAGAAATTAGCATGAGTAGGGCTCAAACCCCATATGCCTTCCCAAGGCCAGAACATAATTTGCACTTTACTGAAAAAATGTAAATGTTTTTACTTTTGTAACTTTAATAAATCAAATAATATTAACATTTTGATTACTAAATATCAGTATATGTATATTAAACTGACAATGCACATTCATTTGTGTTTTTTCAGTAAAGTGCAAATCATGGTCTGGCCATGGGAAGGCATATGGGGTTTGAGCCCTACTCGTGTTAATTTCTGCTCGTTTTCTGTTTGACTCTATTATTTATTGTATTTTCTGTACAGTTGCACGGTGGCCCAGTTAAACAGTGGTTCAGTTGCACGGGGTTTCAGTTGCACGGTGGTTCAGCTACACCGGGGTTGAGTTTCACGGGGGTTGACTTGCACGAGGGCTCAGTTAATTGGGGTTCAGTTGCACAGGGGTTCGGTCGCAAGGTGATTCAGTTGCACGCTCGTTCAGCTGCATGATGGTTCAGTTGCATGGTGGTTCAGACACATTGGTTTAGTCGCTTGGGGTTCAGTTACACGGTGGTTCAGTTGCAATGGAGCCATATTAAACCCAAGTGATACTTTTCGGTTTTGAAAGTTTTCCGTCCTGTTGGCAAAAAATATGAATCGAAGAAGCATGCTAATTTTTGTAAAATAGCATTGAAAGGTTTGCGAGGAAAAAGAAGTATATTTGTTGTTCTCAGTCTTACTGTTACTCAGATCTCTAATAAAAATTTGTTTAAAAGGCCTATTTATTTTTAAGCCTATGCTAATATGGAACAAATGAAGACCCAGGCTAGCCAAGCAACATGACCAATAACCAGAGTAAGAAACACCAAAAATGAGCAAGTTCAGATTTTTCTGTTCTAGTTACTAATGTTAGTCAACTTCCTAATAAATTAAATGAGTTGAATTCCATGGTTTATACTGAGAATTATCATATGGTCTTGTTGACTGAAGGTTGTCCCAAGTCCAGTACTAGCCTAATAGGGTAAAGGTACCAATGATTTGAAATTTTTTGTAAAAAACCACTTTTTCTACTTCAGAAGACTAAATTCCAAGACTTTTGGTTTGAAAAGGGTTTACATATGTAGGAAAAACATCTACAAATCTAACTGTTTGATTAGAAGTTTGAAGTTTTATCAGAAAAGGGTTAAAACTCCAATTTTCTTAAATTTTGGCATTTTTACCTACAAATTCAACAGAACAAAAAAGTTACCTGTATTTGATGTAAGTCAGAACCCAATTCAGCACATGTTGAAATAATAGGGAATTACTTGTGGACAGATCCTGGTGCAGACATGCCTATTCTTTTAACTTTATTTCTTTGTTTTTCTTCAGCCTTTTTTTTATGTGTAACTGTATACAACACTATTCAGATAGTGGAAGAAAAAAACTGAAAAATTGCCTCAAGTATAGAGATGAAATTGGATAATCATATGGAGTGTAATTGTGTGGCCTAGGTTTCTATAATATAATGTGTGATATAATAGTGTGATATAGGGTAAAGGTACCAATGATTTGACAGTTTATGTAAAAAAAAACACTTTTTCTACTCTAGAAGACTTAATTTAACAACTTTTGGTTTGAAAAGAATTTCAGTATGGAAAAAAAAATATCTACAAATCTAACTGTTTGATTAGAAGTTTGAAGTTTTATCAGAAATGGGTACAAAACTCCAATTTTCTTAAATTGGGGTGTTTTCACCTACAAATTTGACAGAACAAAAACATTACCTGTTTTTGATGCAAGTCAGAACCCAATTAAACATGTGTTGAAATACTTGGGATATACTTGTGGGTGCATCATGGTGGATTTGACATGCCTATTCTTTTTACTTTATTTCTTTGTTTCTCTTCAACTTTAATATATAAAATACTATTCAGATAGTAAAAGCAAAAAACTGAAAAAAATACCTCAAGTGTAGGGATGAAATTGTATAATCATATGGAGTGTGATCGTGTGACCTAGGTCTCTATAAAAAAAAAGTGAAATATAATAATGTAATATAGGTCCTTTTACAGCCATCTGGAATTAACCACTTTCTCTCAGCTTTGATGGTCCAGCAAAGATTTCTTTGTTGTTCACAGTTAAAGTCTTGTCAATATTTAGCCATTTCAAAGTTTTCCATTTCAAAGTTTAATCCATTTAAAAAATTTTAGTTTTGATTATCCTTTGTCTAGAAAGTCCAGAATTCTTGAAATATGCATATCCAACTTGATATTATTAGAAGTTTTTGACACCAAGGAGTTTAACATGTTTCATTAGAATTTTGGGTGGGATAGGAATTATGCACTAATTAGGGAGGGCTTCAGAGAGAATATTTTGTATTTTACAGCTTGGAATCTGTTTGAAAGAAAACATGTATATTATTTACTAAGAGATTGTGTTCTTCAAATTTATTCAGTGATAAATGATTAAGGGTGTTGTGATCAACCATGTCAAATGCTTAAAAATATGAACATAGCATTAGGCCAAACAGCAGTTCCTCAGATGATAGAAAAATCTAGCATCAAATCTGTAAAACTACAATTAACAAAAACAAGCTTTATTGATTTTTCATGTGAAATATTATTGCAAATAATAATCATCAAAATCTCTTGTTGTTGGGAAAGTACCCATAAATATGACAATTATGTTTTGTCAGAGGACTCTTGAGTTTTGACACCAATTGTTTCTCATCTGTTTTACATTTTCAAAGAAGATTTGACAGGGTACTTATATTTTGACAGGGCCTGTTACTGTCTGTCAAAAATTTCAACAAGGTCACTACAAGATATTCTCAATAGAAATGAATCTTATGATAGAAGCCAATATCTACATTTGAATTTTGCTGAAGGAACATTTTTAGTCAGTCTGGTAGGCCTACTCCACTGCATCAGACAAGAATTTTTGACACTTGGAACATATTTTGTCAATATAATATTAGCTGCCATTTTAACTTAATTTTATCAAGAAAAATATAATGTGGCTACATTTTAGAGAAGATCAGATGTATCTTGATGCATTGGTGCTAATCCTAACTTTTTTTTTGCCAAAAATAACTAAATAAAGACAGTTTGAACATTACATAGCTAAAAAATAGTTGGGAGCTCATTTTGTGTTGAAAACAGGAAACTGATTGAATTGAATATTCTTTTCTTATCTGGGTGTATAAAATATAGTGTCCACGTTTCACGTTGTCAAAATATAACAAAGGCTTCAACAGAGGGTGTTCCAAGTCATAAATAAGCAGAGTTATCCTGTTTCAGAGGAAAATTTCGACAGTTGTTTCAAAATTGCACTGTCAAATCACCACCCTTCCATAAAAATGGTATAAGCCCCTGTGGCATAACTTACAACCCTTACCCCCAGACTCTGGGGGACTCTGTCCACCCCAAAGGCCTTATTGTATGATCTTTCCACTGTTTTTGAACAAATGGCTATCTCAAAATATTTATCAAATGCATTTGTGGAAAATAAAATATAAGGGGGGAGGGTGGCTGCCCCAATCGCTTTGACTCTTAGAAGGGAACCAGAACATCTGATTTCCAATCGAATGAGCCCCCTTTGGAGTTTATAAAACCACCCTTTCCATAAAAACCAAATTTACCCTCAGTACATAACTTATAACCCTTATGCTGAGGGCTCTGGGGGGGGGGTGTCATTCTCAAAGACATTATTCAAAGACCTTTCAACTACTGCTGAACAAAATGGCTATCTCAAAATTTTGATTAGTTGTGTTTTGGGAATTCATGGGCAGTGGGGGGGGTGTTGCCCTCTAATCACTTTTGACTATTAAAAAAGCCCTTTCAATTTCCAATCAAATGAGCATTTTTTGAAGTTTCTATGACAACAAATGGCCATCTTAAAAATTTGTATCAGATGCTTTTTGTGAAAAAACAAGGTAAGAGGGGGGGCATCTGCCCTCCAATCACTTTCAATCTTAAAAGGGGTACTAGAACTTTCGGTTAGTAATCTTTGAGACCCTCCAAAGTTTATACAACCACTCTTTCTATAAAAAAAAACCTTATATGCCCCCAGGGTATAAATTACAACCCTTGTCCTGATTGCAGCAAGGGTGTTATCATCCTCAAAGACATAATCTCCAGACCTGTTAACTACGCTGAACAAAATGGGTATCTAAAAATTTGATTGGATGTGTTTGGGGAAATGGTGGGTGTCGGAGGGTTGTTAGTTGCCTTCCACTTACTTTTGACATTAAAAAGGGCACTAGCCCTTCCAATTTCCAATCAAATGAGCCCCTTTTGAGTTTCTATGACAACTTCTTCCATACAAAGTGCCCTGATCTAACCCCCTCCCCCCCCAAAAAAAAATAACAATAATACATTGTGTATTATTTACACAGTGTAACAAACAATGTCCACAATGTGGACTATTGGTTACAAAACGGCTATATCATAATTTCAATTTAATGCGTGTTGGGAAAAGAGTATGTCAGGAAGGGGGGGGCAGTTGCTCTCCATAATGCCTAATTCTTAAAAGGGAACTAGAACTATACATTTCCAATCAAATGAACCTCTTCTAAAGTTCAAACAACCACCCCTTTCATATATCCGGGGTGGCTGCCTCAATCACTTTGACTCTTGATAGGGAACTAAAACATCTGATTTCCAATCAAATGAGGCCCTCTGGAGTTTAAACAACAACCCTTTCTATAAAAACCTTATATGCCCTTGGGGTATAATTTACAACCCTCATGCTGAGGGCTCTGGGAGGGGGGTGTCATCCTCAAAGACATAATTTTCAGACCTCTTAACTATGCTGAACAAATTGGCTATCTCAAAATTTTTGATTTGTTGTGTTTTGGGAATTGATGGTCATGGGGAGAGGTCTTTTTGCCCTCCAATTACTTTTGACTATTAAAAAAGACACTTTCAATTTCCAATTGAATGAGCCTTTTTGAAGTTTCTACAACAACAAAAGGCCATCTAAAAAAATGTATCAGATGCTTTTTAGGAAAATATGAGGTGAGGGGGGGTATCTGACCTCCGATCACTTTGAATCTTAAAAAGGGTACTAGAACTTCTGATTACCAATCCAGTGAGACCCTCCGAAGTTTATACGACCACCCTTTCTATAAAAACCTTACATGCCCCCAGGGCATAACTTACACCCCTTGTCCCAAGAGTGATGGGTGTGTTGTAATCCTCAAAGACATAATCTCCAGACCTTTTAACTATGCTTAAGAAAATGGCTATTGTCAAAGTTTTGATTGGATGTGTTTGGGGAAATGGTGAGCTTGGGAGGGGTGTTAGTTGCACTCCAGTGACTTTTGACTATTAAAAAGGGCACTAGCCCTTTCAAATTCCAATCGACTCAACTGTTTTTGAAGTTTCTACAACTGCTTCCATACAAAAGTGCCCTGGTCTAAACCAAAATAAAAAAAGTAAAATAAAAATATTAATACATTGTGCATTATTTACACATGTCCATCCACAATGTCGACTATTGGTTATAAAATGGGTGTCTCACAATTTCAATTGAATGCGTTTTGGGAAAATAGTATGTCAGAGAGGGGGGGGGCTAGTTGCTCTCTATAATATTTAACTCTTAAAAGGAAACTAGCACTATACATTTTCAATCAAATGAGCCTCTTCTGAAGTTCAAACGAGCCTCATATGCCCCCAAGGCATAACTTACAACCCTTACCCCCGAAGTCTGGAGGACTTTGTGAACCCCAAAGGCCTTAGAATATGATATTTGGACTATTTTGAATAAATCGGTGTCTCAAATTTTCTATCAGATGCATTTGTGGAAAATACAATGTGGAGGGGGAAGTGTGGCTGCCCTCCAATCAATTTGACTCATAAAAAGGGTAATAGAACATCTCATTTCTAATCAAATGAGCCATTTCCAGAGTTTTTATAACCACCCTTTTCATAAGAGCCTTATATGCCCTTGGGGCATAACTCACAACTCTTGTGCTGAGGTTTGGGGGGGTTGTCATCCTCAAAGACATTGTTTCCAGACCTTTCTAACTACGCTGAAGAAAATGACTATCTAAAATTTTTGATTAGATGTGTTTTGGAAATTGATGGGCGTGGGGAGGGGGCTTATTGCCCCCAATCACTTTTGACTAATAAAAAGGGCACTAGCCCTTTCAATTTCTAATCAAATGAGCCTTTTTCGAAGTTTCTACACCAACAAATGACCATCTAAAAATTTCTATCAGATACATTTTCGGAAAGTACTTGGTGTGGGGGGGGGTATGATCACCCTTTCTATATAAGCCTTATTCCTAGGACATAACTTACAACCCTTGCCCTCAGGACTGTGGGGGGTTGTTATCCTCAAAGACATAATTTCTGGACCTTTTAATTAGTAACTGCATCTTTCCTTTCTAATAGAACGCAAATCGTTAAATACCTGAATGTATATTCTGTTCCCCTCCCAGTAGTTAATCCCTTAAAGTCAACGGTTTGAACTATTAATTTCCTTAAGTCATTCCTCTTCTTTCACCTGTCCAATCCCGCCTGAAATGTCTGTCACCACTGTGAAATTACTGAATGTTACCATCTCAAGCGACTTAAAAAGGGATTGGCATATTAATGATATTTTAAAACATGCAAAAACTGCTTTTTCCCTCCTTAAACTCCTTAAAAAATTTAAATGTCCTAAATCGTATTGTTTAGGATTTTCGTCTCAATTGTACGCCCAACCCTCAAGTACGCCTGTCCTGTTTGGCATCCTGGCATCTCTATTGAATTGTGGGACAGAATAGAGGCATTCCAAAAAAGGTCCCTAAGAATTATCTTTATTCAGGCTAAAGTGTCTTATATTTCCCTTCTTTGGAGAGCCAATCTAGTTACCCTTAAGGAAAGGAGAGCAAAAATTTCCTTCATAACCCTCAGACAACAGCCATTTTCCCTAGTCAATATTCATCCCTTCAACCCCACCTCCCGCAGTCTGCTTAAAAAAAAATCCCCCTCCTTGCCCCAATAAAAGTTTCCACAGAAAGATATAGGAAAACTGTCATCCCTTGCATAGTTGGCATATTCAATCAGTGAACTTTCTCATCCCCCTTTTTACATTATAATTTTAATGTTTCATTTTGCAAATTTCTAGCCAAGTGGGCAAAAAGTTCTAAAGCTGCCAGTAGCAGAATTCAAAAAGCTGCCGACACTTTGGTAGCACAACTTGTGTTTTGACAGCTATGCTCTGAGAAAAAAGCATTTTTATATGTAAAATTTGTAGAAAACTAACAAATGTAACTTAGTGTAGCTTGCAGTTAGAAATATCAATAGTTTTCTGAATCACAGTTAACACTGTAATTCAATGCAGTGGCAAACAATATACTAGTCATAAATATCATGCTCCATAATTTATATGTACCATTTTATCAAAAGTACTGTATCATATTTACTCTAATAATGCTAGTGGAGTATAATAATCAATGTCTGAAGCATACTGTATATAGCTTACTGCTGTTACTTTAATAGATGGAGCTGTACACTCCAATGCTATTGGCGTTATAAAAATAATGCATACCCAATTGCATGCTTGATACTCATTGATCATTATACTACAACTATAAAAAGCATCATTTGATTTTCTGGGAGAATAATATTGACTAGCAGCCTGGCAGCCACATGCATTATGAAGCTGTGATTAGTTTTGCCCTAATCTAATCTCCAAAATAAACAGAGAATTGCTGCTACATTGTAGTGTGGCTGTTTTAAGCTACTAATCTTCCACGTTCCAGCTTTCCCATTACCTGTTTTAACTGTATGTACACCTTGATAGCTACCAGCCCTTTTAAGGTTCTTTCAACTGACAAATAAACAGTTTTGAGAGAATTTGGCTCTTTGTGCGAGATCTGGACAAATATTCACTTTCAGTTGAAGAGAAGTGGAGAAGTAAAAACTTGTCCACAAGGACGAAGGATAACTACGATCTAAAAGTAGATTTCCATATAGAAACATTTAAACTCAAGGAGCTTTTAGTTTGAACAAGTTTTAAAAAGCAGCAGCATGAGAAGAGATACATCTATTCTTGCAGAAGAGAAGAGATACATATATTTCATGAGAAGAGATATTTCAGAAGAGATGCATCATCTGCCAAATAAAAGAATATCAAAAACAAAAACCGCTCTTTTTTTTGCTTTGTAGTGGCTCTTTTTTAGAGTTTTGGTCCCTTTTGGGTCGAGTTACTTACAGTTCATTCCCACGAACTGTTTGATCAATCTTCAAGCACAGATGTCAGGTAGCAGAGTAAGATATAAAGACCAACCGTTTACAAAAATAAAAAAAAGTCTGAAAAATAATAAAAAACTTTACAAGAAAAAAAATCAGGAAACAATAACCAAATTTTATTTTCAGCTATGATATACAATTTTTATGAATCATGTTTTGGGGTTGCTTTGAAGATAAAAGGTTATATGCAAAACAAAATTCTCAAGGAAAAAGGAAAGTATTTAATTTTTACATAACAAATTTTAAAATAATGAAAACTCCTGTCAAAAAGATCAGTTCCTTAATTCAGAAACGTATGTATTATACCGAAAATACTCAAGAAGTGAAGGTAGGTTAATCCTAATGAAAAATACCAAAACATGATGAAAATGTAATACTTTAAAAATGAATTTTGGCTATATATTTGCATGGGGGTTGGGGGGGGGGGGTTGAACTGATCTAAACTAACCTAACCCTCCTCCTCCCCTCCCCCTAATATGCAAATATATAGCCTAGTTTATATAATTCTAATGTAATATATCACCCGTCACTTGTTTTTTACTGAGCGTAAGCTAATTGTTTCTTAATACAGAAAGATAAAAACCGGTTCGTTCTCAAGTTTTACATAACATGAACTTGAGTGTTGGCGGTATGATACATTAGTACCCTTATATCTATCAAGCATTTAATTATTATTTATTTAAGATTAATGTATTATGCCCAAAACCTAGAGTAAAAGAAAATAAGACTCAAACTAAATTTCAAAAAATAAGAGAAAAATGTATCATCTTAAAGGGTTTATTTAATTTATGAGTAAAACAATGGTTATATTTTGAAAGAGCATGAAAAAAGGTCTTGAATGGTATGTTTATCTAGTTTATATTTCGATAATGAAAGTATCCCCAAATTTATCACGAAATTCCCTCCCCCTCTCTCTGCATAGGTACCATGCTTTCCCTTTTTTATCATTTTTTTTTATCTAACTTTCTTTTATTTTCAGACCTTTGAAAATTAAGCAGAATAACGAAAGAAAGTAGTGAAAAATTTATATCAAGTTAAGTGAAAGGGATTGTTACTAGGGCTGGATTGTCACTAGTGATAAATCACTAAGGATGTCAACCCTGAACGAAAGGGGATTTTTGGGGAACTGTTTTTTTTTTTCAGGAAGACATATTTTTGGGGAGATCCCTAAATATTTGGGGAAAGTGGAAGCACTGGTATATTCAGACAAAATCCGCCAACAAATTTTACTAGGCCATAAAAACTGCCAAGTTTTGCACCCTTTTGACAACCTGCATACAGAGGGCGCGTTCTGATTCAATTTATTTTACCCTCAAAACATATTTTTACCCTCAATATATTTTACCCTAAAAAAAAATCTTGAAAATTTCACTTTCATACCCCTAGGCATAGTTGTTCTGGGCGTGTTCTGATTCAATTTATTTTACCCTCAAAAATAATCTTGAAAATTTCACCTTCATACCCCTAGGCATAGTTGTAATAGAAATGACAGTAGAAGTATTGACATTACTAGTAAAAGTATTGAATAGTGGTAGTACTACTAGCAGCAGTAGTGTTAAATTATTGCCTTTTGGTTAGTAGAACATCCCTCTCATCAAGTCCTGGATGTTTCAAGTTACAACAATTAGCCATTGCAACGACATTGCTGATATGTCCTTTTCATAACCTGTATGTTCATATACTTGTTGAAATTTTCATCTCTATGCTCTTAGTCCTAAAAGTAGTTGCAATTGAAGTAGAGGTAGTTGTAAATGTAGCAGTAACAGTAGTATTAGCAGTAGTGTGTACATATTGCCTTTTGGTTAGACAATTTTTTTCTTTAAGCATTCTCAAACAGTTTCAATTGAATACTCACGTCGATATTTGGGGAATTCTTTTTTGACAGTGTGCATGCACATAGTATCTTTTGATTAAGTTCAAATTTCCCCTTAATACTATAAATGAAGTAGTGTGATAGCAGTAGTGGTGGCAGTTGTAATAGTATTGGTACCATGCAAATATTGCCTTTTGATCATCTCCCTTATCATTTCCCGAATTTTCCAAATTAACATGCTCAGTTATTCATGTGTTGCACCCTTTTGACAATCTGTATACATAAAACGTGTTTTGATTTAGTTCATTACTTCCCTCGACATTCTCTGAAAGGCTCACCTGAATACCCTTCATCTTCTTGGAAATTAAAGTTCAAACATGCATACCTTTCTCAATAACATATACTATGTGTTAATAATGAACGAATTGCCTAACTTAGGGAGGTTGACATCCCCATAGACGTAATTACTGGACCTTTCAACAATGCCGAACAAAATAGATTTCTTAAAATTTCGATCGGATATGTTTTGGGGAATAATTGGCTTGGGGGGGAGGGACTGATTACCTTATATTCACTTTTGACTCTTAAAAAGGACACTAAAGCTTCCGTATACCAATCAAACGAGATCCATCTGATCCAAAGTTTTTACGACTACCCTTTCCATAAAAACATTATATGCCCCGGGCATAACTTACAGCCCTTGCCCATGGGCTTTGGGGGATTGTGTCCACACTAAAGACATTGTTATGATTTTTGGACTGTTGGTAACAAAATGGGTGTCTGTCAATTTCAATTGAATGCCTTTTGGGAAAAAGGGATGTCAGGGAGAGGAGGGGGCTAGTTGCTGTCCATCATGTTTTACTCTTAAAAGGGAACTAAAACTATACATTTCTAATCAAATGAGCCTCCGTAAAAACCTTATATGCCCCTGGGGCAAAATTATAACCCTTACCCCCAGACTGGGGGATTCTGTCCACCCCAAAGGCCTTATTACATGATCTTTGGACTCTTTTTGAACAAATTGCTGTCTCAAAATTTTTATCGGATACATTTGTGGAAAATACGACGTAGGGGGGGGGGCAGCTGCCCTTGGTATCTTTGACTCTTGAAAAGGGAATTTGAACCTCTGATTTCCAGTCCAATGAGCCCCCTCCGGAGTTTATACGACCACTCTTTCCATAAAACCTTATATGCCCTCGGGGCATAACTTACAACTCTTACACTGAGGGTAGTGGGGGTTGTCGCCCTCAAAGACATAATTTCCAGACCTTTAAACTACGCTGAACAAAATGGCAATCTCAAAATTTTTATTGTATGTGCTTTGGGAATTGTTGGGCGTGGGTGGAGGGACTTGTTGCCTTCCAATCACTTTTAACTATTAAAAAAGGCTCTTTCGATTTCCAAGTGAATGAACCTTTTTGAAGTTTCTACATCAACAAATGGTCATCTCAAAATTTCTATCAGACGCATTTCGGGAAAATACGAGGTGTGGAGGGGGGGGGGGTATCTGCCCGCCGATCACTTCGAATCTTAAAAAACGAACTAGAACTTCTGATTATCAATCCAATAAGCCTCTCCTAAGTTTAGACGACCACCCTTTTTATAAAAACCTTGTATACCCCCAGGTTATAACTTACAATCCTTGCCCTGAGGGCTGGGGGGCGGGTTGTCATCTTCAAAAACATAATTTCCAGAACTTTCAACTATGCTGAACAAAATGGCTATCTGAAAATTTTTATTGAATGTGTTTGGGGAAATGGTGGGCACGGGAGGAGGGTTAGTTGTCCTCCAATTATTTTTGACTATTAAAAGGGACAATGGCCCCTTCAATTTCCAATCGAATAACCTTTTTTAAAGTTTCTATGACAACAAATGACCAGCTCAAAATTTCTATCAAATACATTTTGAGAAAATATGAGGTATGTGTGTGTGTGTGTGGAGGGGGGGGGGTTGCTATCCACCCGCTGATCACTGTGAACCTTATAAAGAGTACTAAAACTTCTCATTACCAATCTAATGAGCCCCTCCTGAAGTTTATATGACCACCCTTTCTATAAAAACCGTATATGCCCCCAGGGCATAACTTACAATCTCTAGCCCTGAGGGGTGGGGGGGGGTTGTCATCCTCAAAGAAATAATTTCTGGACCTTTTAACTACGGTGAACAAAATGGCCGTCTCAAAATGTTGATTGAATGTGTTTTGGGAATTGATGGGCGTGGGAGGGGGGGTAGTTGCCCTTTAATCATTTTCGACTATTAAAAGGGGCATTAGCTTCTTCAATTTCCAATCGAATGAGCCTTTTTCGAAGTTTCTACGAAAACAACTGGCCATCTCAAAATTTCTATCAGATGCATTTCGGAAAAGTACAAGGTGTGGTATCCGAGGGGGGGGGGTATCCACCCTTCGATCACTATGCCCCCAGGGTATAACTTACAGCCCTTGCCCTGGGGCCTTTGGGGTATGTGTCGTTCTTAAAGACATAATTTCTGGACCTTTCAACCACGTCGAACAAAATAGCTATCTCAAAATTTTGATTGGTTGTGTTTGGGGAATTTGTGGGCTTGGGAGGGGGGTTTGTTGCCCTTCAATCACTTTTAACTATTAAAAAGGGCACTAGCCTTTTCAATTTCCAATTAAATGAGCCCTTTTTGAAGTTTCTACGACAACTCCTTTGATACGAAGTGCCCTTGTATAAAACAAGCCAAAAAAAAAACCAAAAATATATAAAAAATAAATAATACATTGTGCCCACATCGTGCGCTACCTATGATTGGTCCAAACTGTCTCCTGAGAACAGTAGGAAGAAAATATAAATATAAGGTATGCTTGCTTGTGTATTTGACCCCCACCCCTTTTGAACTTTTTCTTTTAACATCCCCTTTGGATCATACCATATCTAAACATGGGTGCTGTGATTATTGAAATCTCGTGATATCGGGTAATGCTAGTGATACTCATAATGCTACATAATTTAACAAACCAGCAAATGGAACTAGAAGAAACCCAGGACATTGCAGATTAGACTAGCATTAGACTATAAAAATTTGTCAATATATTGCATATTTTCTTTTTATGCAGTTAAAAGAATCTAATTATAAGAAAACTCACTGCATACTATCAACAATTTACGGAATTCTTCAAGCGATCTTATGCCCCCTACTGCATTCAGCCTCGACCAATGACCTTGGTAAAGGTCTCACTCATAGATTCAAATAGTTTATAAATTACTAATATTGGAAACATATAATAAGCAGTCGAAGAGGGTCCAATTCTGATTCAAAAGACAACTGCAACAAATTATCAGTCGGGTATCAAAAGGTTGTATCTCCATAATTGTAAATTTTTAGAAGAGCAAGAAAAGCTTCACAGCTTTTTTTTATTTTCCCTTTGATAGCTATAAAACAAAAACGAATTGATATGTATTGATTTTACATCAATATATACCAATCGGAGGGAAAGTAAAAAAGTTATGAGTTTTTTTTGCTCTTCTGAATATTTTCAATTATGAAGATACTACCTTTTTTTTAACCAACTGACGAAATGCAGGTAAGAATAACATGTTTGATAACCAAAAAAAGCGACAACGTGGATTCTAGACTTTCTCTAGCTGCCCCTAATTGTGTTTAGTGTCCTCCATTGAAATTCATGCTATCAATATCTCTGATGACCTTAGAAGATGAGATTGTAACATGAATAAAAATGTTCACGTTTGAACAATAAGGCTAGGAGAGGGCAAGTTGGTTTCTTTCCACCCTTAAAGTTTTTTTTTCTTTCTAAAATTGGTCACCCCAAGTATCATGCCATTAAATAATGTACATTTTTCTATCAGACCATTATATCCTTACTAGCTAGAGGTAAGACAAGGTATTTATTAGAAAAATTTGCAATCACAAGCCCCGAGGTGTTGAACTCGAAGTGAATAAATAAAAACTTGACAAAAAAAATCACAGAAAAATAAAAAAAACTGACAAAGAAGGCCAAAATTAAAAATATAAGAATGAACAATCAATCTATAGTCAATAATTAAACTGAGAATTGTCATAAAAAGTAAAAACAAGATAAAGACTAGTGAAACTCAATAAAAAGACAAATAAATTTGTTTTAAAGGGACATAAAAAAAAGAAGGGGGGAAGAAATACGAAACACTTGGAATTTAGAAAGCACCACCACCAAAAAAAAAGAGGGAAACTAGCGAGATGTTTTGTTTATTTTTTCTATAATTTCTTAATTTATATTTCTCTATTTTTCTGTGATTTTCATTTCATTCACCTATTTATGTTGTTTTGACAATAACTAACCCCTTGCTAAGATTTACCTCCAGAAAATAAACTATTGCACATCACCTACCTCTGCTTGCCTATTTCAGAAAAAAAGGCTGGGGAGCCGCTATGGGTAAGCCAGTTGAACTACCCCACTCCCTTATTCTTTTCGAGGGTAAAACATATCATTTAAGTTAAACTGGCACTTTCACCTAAAAGTCCTCAAGTACCATACCCTAAGACTCAATAAAAAAAAGATTTAAAGGAGTATTAAAAAAATGGAGGGAAAACAAAACAAGTGACAAAATACAAAACTTGGCTGCACCCGCACCAAAAAATAGAAGAGGGAAACTAGCAGGGTTTTTTGTTTATTTTTTCTGTAATGAAGGGGACAAAGGTCTTTCATATCTAGAGGTAGAGCATAAAACAGGAAATAAGGAAAGATTATGCTGGAAAACGGCCCAAGAAAGGGGGAAAATGAATGGGAAGTGTTCTTCCAGAAAAATGTGTTCCCTACAAGGTTTTGCTGTTGTATTTTTAAAGAAACACAGACCCAACATACCTCTCCTGTACTCAAGCGTTTCTAATTACCTTTTTTTAGTAGGAGAGAATATGGGACTCCCTTCTTTGAAATATATTTGTAGATCTCTTTTCTGTATGTATTAAATTTTACCTGACTCTTCCCTGGAGATGCCAGGGTGCCAAACTGGACAAGAATATTCGACATGGGGGCGGACAAGGAAATATAAATGCTTAAAGAATGGACAGACTGATGCCAAGTTTATATAGAAGCTTAAAGAGGGGGGGGTATTGCATTGGCTTAATGAGTAATATTTTTAACATGGATACCCCACTTTAAATTAGGAGAAACTGTGATGTCAAGTAATTTGAAGGAGGACACGGAAATTTCAGCAGGGATAGGATTAAGAAAATGCGCATAATCATGAATTTAGAGGATTCGGTCTCAGGTTTAAAATCGAGACTTCTTGTGCAATGTCATTGAGGATGCTCATAGGGTCGTTCATTAAATTTCTATAGCAAGTTTCAGTGACGGTAAGGTCATCAAAAAATTTTCATATGCCAGGAAATTCCTTAGCCAAGCTGTAAATCATGACTGAAAAAGGGGGAGGGCCTTGGGCAGTACTTTGGGGTTGGGGTACAGCATTGTGGACAGGGAGAGGATTGGAATATGATCCATATATTTAGCTACTTGTAATCTATTTGGTAAGAAGGAGGGAACCAAATTAAATAGGGAAGCATTAATATTAAATTGAGTTACAACTTTTAAATTGAGTTACAATTAATATAATGTGATTAAGAAGTCCAAATGCTTTTTCAATATCAATGGAAATTGAGTTAAGCCAAGTACTGGGGTTGAGTGGGATTATGAAACCCTGCTTCCATATTTGTGGACTTTGCCAAGAGTTGCTAATCTCATTGACAACGACAGACAAGGGCGTTGAAAGGAAAACGCTAAAGGCACTAATAAGGGGTTAACGGGGTATCTAGAGGGGGGATACTTGTTTTTATTAGGCTTCCATTTCCTCTTAGATCTCCAAAAGAAAAACAAAGGGTAAAGAACGGGGTAGATCACTAGTTGGTAACTAAAGAATAATTCAACTAACTTCAGTCTTCAATGCATTGCACATACAATCATAAACAGAAATGGAGTTCGTGCTAAAAAAAAAAAGGCACACTTTCCAGTCTTCTTGACTAGGAACAAAAATATTTTGTGTTCTTTTCGTTGCCTCCTTCTCTCTGCTCAGGCCCATCCCTGACAAATGGTCTAGGCCTTTAGCCCCTGCAAAAATAGCTTGATGTCACCTTGCTTTCATTGATTCTTTGCTACAGTTGGCAGCTCGAGCCATCTGTCCTCGTATGTTTGTCATCATGATGTTAAAACTCCACTTCTTTGCTTTATTATTGTTATTGTATACATTTCCAATTCTTAAAAGGCTAATTTGCAATAGCTTTTTACCCTCTTTTACCTAAAATTTTAGCAGTAGTACAATAAAGCTAATGCAACCCAAAATATCTCTTGACTTAAGAAACTATCAGGATACAGCAAAGCCTTTGCAATATTGAATATGTAGGCTTTAGACTACATTTCTTATAATTTAATTTTTTTATTTCCTTGTAGCTTGTTAGGATAAATACAGAATGGCTGCTCCTGTTCAAGAATTTAAGTTAGAACCAGATAATGAGCTGCGTTTTGAGACTGAGCTGAAAGGGGATTCTGTTCGCCTTGAGGTACGTTTTATTTCTCTCTTGTATTTGCAAGGCTTTATTTTGGGAATGGTGTCATTTATTAAAAATCATTCTATTGTTGTTCACATATGTTTAGCAATAGTAGATGCAAGGCAATATCAAATTCTCTTTTGTATTTCGAGAAAAAAAATTTTTTGTCAAATTTAAGCGATTGCAGCAAAGGACAAAAAGTCACTTTAGCGGGCTATTTCCCATCCATTATTTTTTTCGTGCATCTATTTAATTGGGAGTCGTTTAATATATTACTTAATTTTGGGCTTTTAGTTTTAAAAAATAAAATAAAAAAAATCATAAGTAGAATTGAAATAATGTAGCCTAATTATAAAAAAAAGAAAATTGAGTGGTAAAACAAGGGAATGAAACTATATATAAAATTAAAGCGCATACAAAACATTGTATTTCATGATCTGGCACTATACAGCTTCTTTTTTTTCTTCTTTTTTCTGTTTTTGATAAAAACTAAAATAAAACCGTCAAAAAATAAAAAAAAATGAAAATCTCCAAATAAAATTTGTGTAGCCCCTATATACTACTTCAAATGAACAGAACAAAGAGAGATACAAAAGGTACTCTGAGATTCAAATAGAACAAATTTTGTACGTGCTTTTAACTTACCTTAAATCTTAGATCCGCCTGTGCCTACAGAGGCACCCAGTTAATAAAGAAGCAACCCCTAATCTTCCCGCAGTTTTGCTGCTGCCAGTATATCCACCCACTGAGGCTGGACTTGGGTACTGAGGTTTGGCAGATTTGTCTGGCGTGTTCGGCAATAGGGTATTTCTCAGTCTGCCTCTGCAGCATGCACCCAAGGGTTGCCAGTGGACTGCTGCATTTGGTAGTCAAGGATTGTTCATACGTTTTACGTGGCCAAGGTATTTCTATCGGTGAACAAGAGGCTGAACCGGCTTGTCACGGGTAGATTTGTTGGTTGTCTTCTGCTGCCAGTAGATTTTGAGAATCATTCTGAGGTATCTATTCTAGGAAGCAAGAATTCTCTTCTCATGTTCCTGGTTCAAGTGCTAGGTTTCGGCTGCGTTAAGCACAACTGGCATGACGTTGCCATTGAACAGTCGCAATTTCACCTGTAGAGGGAAGCTTTGGGACTGCCAAACTTTCGGCAGTCTATTGAAGACAACATTTGCCTGACCAATTCTTGTAAGCATTTTTTTTTGTGACAGATCCTATATTTTCAGTTATGCTTCCTAGGCGTTTGAATTTAAAGCCCCTCTCTCTCACTTGGTCTAGAAGTCCTTGAATTCGTTCCTCGCACGATTCTAGAATGAGTTGTGGTGACAAGATGTTGCCTTGTTTAAATGCTGACAGGATGCGGAAGAAACGGGTCTGGTCATCTGGCGTCTTTATACTGCACTCACTGTCTTCATAGAGAGCGATGACCAATAAAACTATCTTTTCGAGAATTATGTAGTGAAGTAGGATCTACCACAGACTCTGGTGGTCCACTGAGTCAAATGCCTTCTCAAAATCGAAGAATGTTATATATCTTTGTTTCGCCCCCTTTCTTGTGCATATAGGTACTTATAATCGTTTCACAGTATATTATATATTATCTTCAAAATATTTCAAAGCATTTATAATTGATGCATGCTTTGACCAAACAGTCAGTGCTAAAGAACTGTAAGTAAGGAGCGACTCGGCCCGATACTAACCGAAACTTACTCTTAACGCTAAAATTCAACCATTTGTCCCAACTCTTTAAGATCGATTCCTGAAAAACAGGGGCCATTTAAGTAGAACCAGAACCTTTTTTAAAAGTACTAAATAACCTTAGCATGAAGAAAGGGGTATCGAGAGGGGCAGACCCCCTCTCATATACAGAATAGTTTCTGTTCGTTTTAATTTTTAACGTTGCTCCTTACTTTCAATGGAAAAAACTTGTTTTTTTATTTAATAGTTTTAAGAATCCATTTCTTTTTTTCTTCTAGTTAAGGTCAGGAACTGCTGAGTTATTTGGTTGTGAACTAGTCAAAGGTCGAGAATATGTTTTTGAAAAAGGAGCAAAAGCTGCAGTTTTTACTTGGGATGGTGCCACTGTTGAACTGAAGGGGAAGCCTGAGGCTGCTTATATCGCAAAAGAAACACCAATGGTATTTGATGCTCTTTTTTATGGAACAGTAAAAAAAAGTTGATTACTAATTATTTTATCTCATTAATTAATGCTTCATCAATTTTTTTTTCATGCTGAAAGCGTATGAGAGTGGTAAGATTTAATGTATGGGCGGCAGTAGCGGATCCAGGGGGGGGGCAATCGCCCCACCCCCTTGCTTGGGCAAAAAGTTCTATCATTAGATTTTCTGTGACTTGATTGCGATATCAACGCTTGGATCAACGCATCTTTGAAAAGGATCGGACGGCACTTGGTCTGTCTGCCTTAAGTCTTTAGGGAATTGTCTAGAGTGTTTGATGTCACCCGAACTTACAAGGCATTTTGAAGCTTGTCATCTCGTAAATCGTTGAAGCTTCAAAAAGTGTGCGCGTCAAAGCCTGTTTTTTATTCAATAACTAAGCAAAAATCTTGAAATGACTCCGATAACACAAACGCCTTAGGGCTAGTCGCGATTCTAGAAGGGTTCGAAAAGTATAAAACTTTTAGATAATATTAACCAGTTATGAGGTCGAAGCGAAAGCAGCTAACTCTCGACAACTTTTTTGGTTCGGAAGCTAAAGATAGGCGAGTGGATGCTGTAACTGAAGATAGAAATAATGAGAGTTACAGTGTTAGTAGTGATTCCAGGGCTTTGACTAATAGTGAGATAGTGCATGATTCGTTAGCATCAATTGAAGAGTGTAGCCCCAAGCCTAACACAAACATCGAAAATATAAGCACTTTCTGCGAAAACGATATCGGAACCTATATCGATAGACTTGAAAAACTGGATGATCGTATGCGATATCAATTGCTTCAGAACTCGTGGATTTCGCAACCTAACTACTGCTTCGCCTATTCAGTTTACAAGAAGTAGGGCAGGGACGAAAAGAGATTTTTCAATCGTGCTCGCTTGGAAGAATTTCATTGGCTTGTACTTTCAAATAAGATGAGGAGCTTATTCTGTAAATATTGTGTTTTGTTTAACGTTCGAGGGGTTGGAGGCTCCACTCAATTGCAGAAGTTGGTAAAGAAGCCCCTCGTGACTTTTGCTAAGCTAACTGGAAAAGACGGTGACTTGGTTTCTCATGAAAATAATCAGTATCATCGCGATTCAGTTGACGCAGGCAAACATTTCCTTCTAAAATATGACAACCCTGAAACCAATATTTTAAGCCTTGTAAACAAACAATGTAGCCAACAAGTGCAAGAAAACGGAGCGAGATTGAGGTCAATTGTCGAATCAGTTATTTTTTGGGGGCAACAGAACATTGCTCTTCGTGGGCATAGAAATGATGAAGAATTATTGGCAGAAAAGGATTCATTGACAAACAAAGGGAACTTTCAAGAACTTTTAAGGCACCGTGTAAAAAGTGGCGATATCACTTTAAAACAACATTTGGAAAGCTCAGGTGCAAATGCTACTTATATAAGCAAAACTACACAGAATGAATTAATTGAATGTTGTGCCAAAGAGATTCTTAAAGAAATTCTTGCACGAGTTCATTCTGCCAAGTTCTACAGTATGGTTGTTGATGAAACAACGGATGTGTCACACAAGTCACAACTGAGTATTGCCCTTTGCTACAATTACAATTGCACAAGATGTGAGGATGTCGTTGGTTTTTTAGAACTACACAAAACATGTTACTCGGACTGCATAGGAAACTTCGAACCGATCATTAAAGGGGAAACGCTTGGAAATGTTGTGTTGGATTTTCTTCGATCTCTCGGGCAAGACTTGGAAAATTGTGTGGGCATAGGCACTGATGGATGTGCTGTGATGGTTTCAGAACATTGTGGAGCTGTAAAAGAAGTTGAAAAGGTAGCAAAGAATGCCCTACGTTGCCCATGTTTCAACCATGCTCTAAATCTTTCCATGTCAAAAACTTCTTCTATCCAGAGTGTTCGAAATTCCATCGGAGTAATAAAAGAAATAGTTGCTTTTTTTGGTGCTTCTGCAAAGCGCAATAATATTTTAACCAGAGTAATGAAAGCACAGCTAACTGGCATGTGTGAAGTAAAGCGTCGGGAGAGTGAAAGCGAGTTTAAAAACACATTTGACGAGGTAACTAAAGTGGCAACCAAGCTAGGTTTAGAAATAACAGTCCCAAGGGTAGCGAAAAAGCAAACGAATCGGATTAATGTACCATTCAGTTCACACGAGGAATATTATAGACGGCCAGTTTTTATTCCCCTGTTGGACACAATCATTTCGGACTTAGAAAGCCGTTTTTCCGTTGAAACGCTTGACACTTTTAAGCTCAGTATTTTCTTGCCAGTAAATTGTATGGAAACGAACAAACAACAATTTGCTAATACGATTCATGACTTGTCACAGCGATACTGGTCAGTAATGGGTTTCCCCTCCCAATTGGTTTGTGAATCTGCCCTCGCCGGAGTAGCGACAACATGAAAAACTCAGTGGCTTCGTCTTAGAGAAAGCAATACCGACACATGTAGAATACATGAAACACTAGGGGAACCCTTACAGAAACAGAACTGCGATGCTTATATTTTCCCGAATATTTCAGCGCTCTTGCAGATTCTCATGACCCTACCTGTCAGTGTTGCATCTGTTGAACGAAGTTTTTCTACCTCGAGAAGATTGAAAACGTGGCTAAGAACTAAAGTGACGGGGGAAAGACTCGTCGGGCTTGCCATTCTTCATGTTCACCGTGATATTGTCATAAGTATAGAAAGTGTTAGACTATTGATAGATTTGCTAATAGTTAAAATAGGAAGCAAGAACTTTGTTATATAATATTCATAGTGTTTCTATAAATGTAGTTTTGTGAATAGCTTTACACAACCGACAGCTAAATGACGAATAGAAGCAGAGGCATGCAACTTTCAACATCAGTAAGGTACGTTAGACTTAATTTCGAATAGAAATTTTTCGCCCCGCGTCGCCCCCCCCTTCCTAAAATCCTGGATCCGCTACTGATGGGCGGATAAATATGAAGTGTATTTTTAAATTGAATAATGCCCTTTTCCTTGAACTTGTAAATTTTGAATGGATCAAGTTTAGGCGCAGTGCCATCAATCATTCTGTTTTTGAAAAAGCAAGGGGAGAGGATTTTATCAAAATCGACTAGAGATTCTTGGTAATGTTGTTAGAATCTGAAATTGATAGTCTTGTAAATATTTAATCTGTACTACGAAACAAAAAAAAAGCTATTCTAAGCAATTCCGTGCATCTTTTCTATGTGAGCAGTTTATAATAAAATTAAGTAAAGTACAGTTAACCCTTTCTTGTTGGTCCTCAAAATGCTTCATTTTTGTATTAGTTTTCCCTAAATTGTCGTTAGTGCCGTCCACAGGAAAGCTAACTTGTCTTGGCGTTCCTAATGGAATTCAGCTCTAGTCAGACTAGTAGACTATTTAAATCCACTTTGTTTTTTCTAGATAACATTTCAGCCCTGTAAGGCTCAAAAATACTTTTTTTTAATTTTCGTAGATATTAGCCTTAGGGTTCTCATAGATCTTGAGTTTCAGTGTGTAATTTTACCGAGATTGCTCCAATTTTTGGGGTTGTTCGACCCCTTTTTCTAAACTGTGGAAACTTTCATATTCAAATAGCTTTATGTGAGGAGATATAAAGTTAACAATGCTTGTATTTTTGAAGAAAAAAAAACAACATAAAAAGTAGACTATGTTGATACAAATATTGTAATTTAAATTGTATTTTAGTTTCTGTTTCTATTGACAAGTTTTGGTTTTTAATTAAAGTTTTTTACTACGAACTAACCCTGTGATTAGTTCTTAAGTTTAGTATATTGGGTTCGTTACTTCTTAAAACCCCTCATCCTTTTATTTTCAAATTAGCATATGAATGTTACGCTTAAAATAATTTCTGGAATAAGAGGGTAGCTACCACCATGCACCAAGCATATTACAGTCTAAGGCGAAAAATAATCTTCAGAATGAAGAAAGATTAATGAAATCCTAAACCCCCCCCTCCCTCTCTTTCTTTTATGTTCATCTGAATGCTCGGTAAAAAATAAAAGATTCAGGCCTAAAAATGCCCCTTTTGAGGCATCAGGCATCCTCCTTCAAGTCACTCATAAAATCATCCCCTGACCTCTTGAATAGCTAATGTACAACTATACACCGCTCAACCTAATTTTATAAGGCTTCAAAAGAATTAACTCAGTCAAGTGAAGTTTGTATATATGCTTCTAGATTAGTGGTTTATTTTCTATAACCTGCACCCTCTGAACCGGAGAGGCTTACAATTATTTTAAATAGAATAGATGTCTTGGTAATAGCAGAAACATCACTTTTCCCTGCTTTTGCTACTTAAAAGTGTCACTAAAACTTCCAATCTCCGTTGAATAAGCCCTTTCCCAGTATCTTAAGACCATTGGTTCGATACGATCACCCCTTGGAAAAATGGAACAAAATAAACACATAACCTTCAAATATAAATACAAAATTTTGCATTTTTTCGGATAAGGGCTTCAAATAATTGCAATTGGGTTCTCTGATATGCTGAATTTGATGGTGCCTTTTTAGACTATGATACAAAGTTAAAAAAAAGTAGTTAAAAATTAATTGTATATTAAAATTAGCTTTTAAATGAGCCCTTAAATAACTCTCTATGATGTTTCAGTGCCATGCTAGCAACAAAGAAAAAAACAAACAAAAAAAGAAAAAACAAATCAATCCTACCCACGGAAAAATGTGATTTTCCTTGTCGTCCAAGGTGGGATCTGTAAGTTTTCTGTTAAGGGTTTTCAACAATGTTAATTCCAATGGTGTACTTTTTGTCTTGCTGTAATGCCGTTTTCAAGGGATTTCAGGCTCTTTAAAAAAAAATCCTGCAAATTTGTTTTCGAAATAAAATTTTTCTATTAAGATTAATCAAAATAATTATTACCATTCCCGAGGCAGCTACGAATGTAAATTTTTTCTTACTAGGCAGATTTTTTTAGAAAAGCATTTTAAACTTTTAGATACTATTGAGCGTTTTAAGCCCCTTTAGGGGCCCAAAAAAGAATTTGCCCCAGAAGCGATTATTATATTTTGTAACAGGATAAAAAATGCATTAAGTGATATATTCAATTTCTTCCTATCTAAATCACGTAAAAAGTATAAATTTATCAGTACAGGCAAAATGATTTTCGAGTTGGTTTTTTCGACTCGAACTCAAGGTTGATGGATTTCTTTTTTATTATTATTTTTTTTTTCTTTTTTTTTTTAAAGAAAATGTTTCAGTAAGAACAAGATGATAAGGAGATTATAAAAAATGTTAGATTAGGTAATTAAAATTACTGAGCAAGGGCACGGAGCTAGAACATAACGAAAAACTGCAGATATACATGAACTGATACTTAGCCTGATTCGTGAAAGTTTATTCATCTTTGCTTGACTACTTACTTTGAAATATTAAAGGTGATTTGTCAGAAAGTAATCATTAATGCTAGAATAAATAAATAAAACGGAAATAACCAAAAAAGTCAATTAGGTTTACCTTGGTAGGTAAAAAACCATTATTATAGTGTTCAATAAAGACAAGTTGACCAGTAAAGGTCCAATTTCCTTATTTTTGTGTTTTGTCATCATCTGATTTAAGACAGCAAATAGCTAAAGAGGAGAAATTAAAATGGTAGAATATGAGACCTCTGCCCAACCGTCCTCAGTGCAGAATAATAAAAAAATACAGATAAAAGTCCAGAAGGCAATATAAAAACAAAGCTCAAAACTAACACTGAAACTAAAAGGACCCTTTCGAAGCAACGATGAAAGGGTAACACCTGCTTGACAGTGGTCAATCATGGGTTTGAAACGTGCGTGTTAAAAAAGACTGAGGAGGATCTGTTAAACTTTTGTTTTTAGAAATTTTCTAGGACAGTTTTGGGTACTCTTTTGACTTACCGTACATCCAATGGTAAATCTTAGGAATTATGGGGCCGATTCCCCTTTCTAGGGCTATAATAAGAGAATAAATCAAGATGGGTATACCCCGTTTTAAGGATGAAGGATGACTGATAGCTGAAGCTTGTGGTTTTCAACCATCTATCAAGCCCAAATGAAAGGCTAGTCGTCCTCGAGTAGGTCATTAGGAAGGATTTATAGGAAATCGGATCTCAATGGAAGGGGTAATGACACTTTTGATAGACCGTGGTCGAAGAAGAGCGCGTAGTACAACTAATAGTAGGGTCCATCGGACATTTTTATAATAACGCTGCATAAATTGGGAATATGCTTTAATCCTTAAGAGAAAACGCGTATATTTTCCCAGAATTCAAACTAAGATGATTAAATTTGTACATTTTTGTATATCGTCAGTCGGGTATCAAAAGGTCGTATCTCCATAATTGTAAATTTTCAGAAGAGCAAAAAAACCTCATAACTTTTTTTCTTTCCCGCCGATAACCGTAAAACAAAATGGATTGATATGTAAGATCAATACATATCAATCAGTTTTGGTTTTGCGGTTATCGGAGAGGAAATAAAAAAGTTGTGAGGTTTTTCTTTTGCTCTTCCGAAAATGTACAATTACGAAGATGTGACCTTTTGATACCCGACTGACGATATGGTATTACACAGTTGTGTAGGTTTTAAATATTCATATAGCCCATATGTGTAACAGTGCCAAATCCAGGACACATGATTTGGTTCAGATTTGGTTGCTTCTTCTAATCCATTATTTTGGATTCCTAAAATTAAATTCTTAACAACTGCCATGAAACAGAAGCCATAAAATTAAATAATATAAAAGCTTTGGACCAATGCTTAAAGACACTCGTTTCAAATAAGTAGTTCATTTCTCAATACCAAAAGAGGGAGCTTAATAATTTCTTTAATTGATTTAAGGAATCAAATATACAGTAATAATAATAAAGAATCCTCTCGTAGAGGATAGGTATACAAAACAGTCAGGTACAATGCAATAAGTGTAAAAATCAATACAATAAGAATAATATGCAATAAGAAATACTTGAACGACCTATAGGCTAGCATTAGAATTGGCTAAACATAAATATAACAACCAAAAACCCAGATAAGCACACAAAAAATGTTGTTATGCTTGTATTTAGCCTTCTTCTGGCCTACGTATTTTTATTTAAAGGTTATATATCTGAACACTCATGCTGTTCTGGAGCAACTTAGAAGAAAAGCAGAAGCTGAAGAAGGAAGAGGTCCTGTTGTAATGCTAGTTGGCCCGGCAGATGTCGGCAAATCTACGCTCTGCAGAATGATGTTGAATTGGGGTGTGCGAATGGGCAGAAAGCCTCTGTATGTTGATCTTGATGTGGGACAGGGCAATATTAGTATCCCAGGTACAATAGGTATGTGCTCTAAACCATCGTATGGCTTGTTCCAAAACGGGCTAACTCCATTGTCAGGTTTTAGGCACTAATATAGTTTTATTCTTATTAGGTTTTTATGTCAAACTATTCAAGTAGCTTCTAATTTTACGAAGCCATTAATTGAATGGATTCTCAATTTTTATGAAAAAGTTATTTTTGCTAAGGTCAAAAATAGTTTTTGACCTTAGTAGTTTATATAAGTAGTTGTTTTAGAACATCGTTTGGTTATCACTATATTCAAATAAAATGATACGCATTCTCCACCACACCATAAAAAAAAAAAAAAAAAAAAAAAAACAGAAACAAAACTGAATATTTTTTCCATTCGGGCTTTGTACTTTACAATTAAATTGCCAATGCATGGTCTTTACTTTCTATACTATTTTTTTTAATTAATCATTAACATTGTTAATGATGGTTGCATAATCCAAGTAATGAAATAAGCCCTAACAAATAGACTTGGGAATTTTAGCCGATTCTTTTTGTAGCACAATTCATTTTTCTTTCTTTGTCTTCAAAACTGTTAAATGTTCCAACATTTTTTTTTGTTTTATTTTTTTGTTTACTAGGCCTTATTGTGAAGTGTATAGTTTCTTGTTGCTTCTCTTTTGATAAATAATTCAGTTTCCTCCTTTTGCTGTTGTCGAAACTGTTGAATGCACTCAAAATTTATTTTGTTTTTTGACTTGGGCGTCACTTGGGAAGAGGATGAATCTTTGTAACCAGGGTTGCCTGCTTTATGTTTTGACTGGGCAGCATCCGTGCTTGTAACCCATAAATTGCCTGATTAATTAATGAAAGTACAAAGTAACAAATATTTCTCAAAGCGTTTAATCATTTAAGTTTATCTCTCTTTTAAAACTTATGTGATAAGAGCAATCTGTCCAGCAAAACTAGAGAAGTCAATTTAATTTCATTTAGTTTGATTAAGAATTGACTCTATAGGCCCTAGCTTATGAAGAATTGGCACTTGCTATATATGTTTAGAGGTGGGGGGGGGGGGGGTTACAAAACCACGAGTGCTTTTTGTCTAGAAATCTTTCTTTGTCTAATTTTTCCTTTTTCTATAAAGGATGGTCCACATCCCTCCTGCGTTTCCCAGTGTTCTCTCTTTATGGCTCCCTTTTTTATCTTTCAAAATTAAAGAAACAAAATCAAGATATAACCCTGTGAGGATACAACTAAGTCTATGCACTAATTTGAACATAAATAATTGTTCGTCTACATGGATACTTAAAACTACTTTCCTCTGTTTTTCTCTCTCTCTCTCTCTCCCTCTTTCTCTTTCTCTCCTCTCTCCGTATTTTTCCTCTCTTATTTTGTAGCCTTATTATTCTACTCCGATACTGCATATTACTCCTCACAGATGGATAACCTATATTGTTTTTGGTACATTTATTACATTTTTATCCAATGAACCTTAAGATCATCCAGTCAAAATTTGTCCGTGTAGATAATAAGTATTTCTTCTAACTAAATGCTTGATATTCAAAACCCACCCAGACGCAGTATGCCCCAAAACAAGAAAACAAAAATACTTAATAATGCTTAAATAATTGCCTAAACTGCATTTCTTTTCGGTAGTGGGCCTACTTGGGAAATCTCTAATCTCCCGTTAAAGTTTGAATGAGTAAGCCTATCCTTGACGCTGTTAGCTGAAAAAGACCCGATTTTTTTTTTGTATTGAATCTAAATGCCTGAACGATGAGTGATTTTATAATTTGTGATTATTATTATTAATTGTGATATTATTAATTATGATATTATTAATTCATATTTTTTCTTTGATATTATTTGATTAATTGATCTTAATGATTGATTTTATTATTATGATATTATTCATTGATATTATTAATTGTGATATTATTAGATATTATTAATATTATTATTGTGATTATAATTATGTTATACTATATGATGATTATTTGTTATTATTTGTGATTTTATATATGTGTGATTCATAATTTGTGGTTATATTTTTTAGTGGCACAAATTTGATTGCAGGTGCAGTAATGGTAGAGAGACCAGCAATGCCTGGTGAGGGATATAATCTGAATGCTCCACTTGTCTATCACTATGGACATGTCTCTCCTGAAAAAAACTTGGAACTTCTCAAAATTGTCACATCTAAATTGGCGAGCTTTGTTCTTCAAAAATTTGAGACCAATAAGCGAGGTAAACCATTGTTGTGATTTTTAACGACTGTGTGGTTTTCTTTACTGTATGACTAGCCTAATAATACTAATGCTTCTAAATTCTCTCCACTAAGCCGCTTGAGGCCAACCCATTAGTAAGCACGGTTCTTTCATTTAAAAGTTAAATTATTATAAGGTTCTGTTTAGAATTTAAGGAATTGTGTTGATGAATTACACTACTGCCTTTTTTTTTATCAATGGTCTGTCGCTCGGTAACAGCAAGAGATGGAAACGGGATAAATTTTTTTCCGAAGCAATGAAGGAAAAAATTTTTTTTTTTTTTTTGAAGTTCACAAAATTCCTTGCAATTTTCCAGAAAAAATATAGGAATAGTTTTTGCATACTGAATCGCAAAAAGGAAGAAACAGCAAACTTTCCTAGCTCTCTAACTATCTAAGGATTACACAAATATCTGACTTGTGTAAGAAATTGAACTACTTCTTAGAAGCTTGAGATCGAATTTATGTATCTTCTAGGTTTCTAGGAAACGATTGCAGAAAGGTTAGCTTGGAAATCCCAAGTTGTATTTTCTTTTTCTATTGAATCTATTGAAATTTTGATTAATAGTTCGTGGTAACAAACTATAAGTAAGGAGTAACCAGGGCTAATAGTAACCATAATTCTAGAAAACAAGTTGTGATTACAACATATACAGTAGAAAGAATCTGCTTTTATGGTGATCACTAATGTTCGAAAAAAACTATAAAATTCGTTAGTTTAAAGTTACACGACAAAAGCTACGAGCCGAAGGAAATTTGTCTGATTTTTAAAAACGGAGGCAAAACACCCCCAAGATGGTAATTAATCTTAATGAAAATTATTCCTTCAAGTTCAGAGTATCAGGAAACTATTGTAGAAATTTCAAATCCTATCTGAAAAAAAAATGTGAAATTTCGCAATTTTTTTTTTTCGAAAAGGATGATCACCGATGTGTGTCTATTTATTCTTTTTTTTTCAGTAGTTATCATATCAATCAAATGTCCTGGAAAATCGCTAAACGGCTCATTCGAACATATATCTAAAGTTTTATTGCCCTTTGTAAGTAGCCAAAAAGATTGTACAATTGCAAAGTGACCTTTATGTTACATTTGTGTGCTTACTGGCACAAAAGATGGAGGAGCATCTTAAATGTCGCCAGGGAACTAAGAATCTTATCTCAAACTAAAAATTTTGCCAAGTTCCCGGCATCAATTTTCCTCACCTAGATCTTTGTTTTGAAAGGTTACAGGAGTAGTATTCAAATTCATAGGAGGATCTAGGAAAGCAATAGAAAACTTAGTGCTATAGTTTATTACAGGATATGCTAAAAATTATAAGTTTATGGAGGTAAATTTTCTGGCCTCTCCCCACCCTCCTCCTCCTGAAGAATGTCCAGCTATGCCAGTATTAGTTCATTGACTTTGATAAACGAGTAGTCTGTTATCAATGCGATTCATATTGTAAGGAATAGGTGCAATGGTAATAAACTCAAACACTTTAGTTGTGCTTTAATATTTTTATTCAAATGAAATTCTCTTATTTTGTATAAACTCGAAGACAAGGAGGGTAAATACACTGTAACCTCTGCCCCAAAGTCTTTTCCGTTCTTTTTTTTGAAAGCCTTACCCCCAAATATTTAGTCATTAATCAAGTGGAAAATACAGCTTTGCACGCTTCTCCTCTGCCCCAATTATATATTAGATCCGTATTTTGTTGAATGTCCAAAATTTCCCAAGAGGAAGGAGGCAAGCGTTGGGAGCAATTTCTTCGTGATGTTTAAATAGAAATACTAGTTTTATGTTCATTTTTCTATATTAACAGTTATGAAGTATGCAACGAACTTTAAAATAAATTTGATAGCAACATCTGCGGAAAAGAATTAACTTTTTATAGTGACTCCGAAGTATTGAGCTACGAGCTAAACAAAAGTTACGAGCCTGAATAAATTTGTTCCATTTCATAAAAGTGTGGGAAATACTGTCATGACTATGTTCTTTCATTTGCGAATTGAACTCATGTTTCAAATTTCATCCTGACTAATCTGCCATTCATTTTTTTTTAATGTATTCGATTGCTTTAGTCACTCGTTACTACATAAAAGAAATTAAGTGCCAGAGAAATTGTGTTAATCCTCAGGCAACTTTTTTTGTTACTAATCTAGGACGCTAACAATAAGTTTAGAACTATTGCCATGTATAATTTAACAGGAAGCAGGGGGGATTTGTGGGGCATTAGTCCTCATTAAATCTTTGATAGGCGTAGGTATGATCTGAAAAACCCTCAAAAATTAAATAAAACCAAACATATTGTTTCATATGAAAGTAAGGAGCGATGTTAAAACTTAAAATCAACAAAAATTATTCCGCATATGGGAGGGGGCTGCCCCCCTAAACCCCCCGTCCCATGTGCGTTAGAAATAATTCCTACCGTATATCAACGGCCCTTGTGTTTGAGCAGCCGTGCTTAAAAAATGGGAACAAACGGGATATTTTTTTATTGTTTAATATCTCTTTTATTTAATTCTAACTTTTGTTGCAATTAAATTTTTGTTTCTAATCGTACATAAAGCTCGGACCCAGAAGTAGACTGAGAGGCATTTCTTGAATCAAAATCATTTTTGTATCTGTCAGAAGATGCTGTAAAGTACACTCAATGGAAAGTAAAAGCTAGTGTCTTTGTTATGCATTTGTGGGGTTGGGGGGGGGTCTAAATTATTGTCGCGAGAATATCCACCAAAATTGATTGTCGGATGTCAACCAAACTTTCTGGGACCTAATAGCAAGTGACCTATTTTTGTCCTTTGGGTAATCAGAAATAAACCCGAACTTTGTGGGAGATGGAAAGGGGAGAGTCCCTAAATTCTTATCATTAGACTAGAATATGTAAATGAAGAGGTTGGATCTCAGCCAAATTTTGTAAGAAGTAAGAATAGTACTTGTATGTTATAGCGCCGACATTCAAGTTCTTCATACAAGTAGAACCTAAGTAGAACCGGTTTTTCATCTGTCTGTATTAAGAGACAATTAGCTTACGCTCAGTGGAAAACAAGTGGCGGGTGACAGAATGCATTGGACTTATATAATTTGGCCTGTATATTTACACAATAGGGGGGAGGTGGTATTTGGACAGCGTGAAGTTAGAAAACAATTCTTACTTCACGACATGCAGGACAATCGTAGCTAACACATTTTGCATGCAGACCCGCTATACTCCCCCCTCCCCTCAGGTACAAATATATAGCCCAAATTTATTTCTAAGGTATTCCATCATGTTTCGGTATTTTCTTTAGGATTAACCTAGCTTCACTTCTTGAGTGTTGGCGCTATAACATACAAGTACCGTAAGAATAGATGACCTTTTGGGTATCCGAACATAATCCATTTTCTGGAGGGAAAGCTGAAGCGGGCTTGAAATTCAGGTTGTCTGGACTTCTCCCAGAGAGCTGGTCGGAATTCAACCAAACTTTGTGGAAAATAAGAACTTGTGTCTAAATTATTTCTTTTGGGAATGCAGACCCGATACTATTTATACAGGGTTATTGGGGATCAGGATCCCAAAATTTTTGGGATCAGGATATCTTGCAGAAGGGTTATTGTGTTGAGATTTGTCATGTTCTAAGGTGTGCCGAAAAAGCAGCGGTTCTAATTCAAAGAAAACGCATCGGCACTCAAGTCCCCGATTAGTAAAAAAAAAAACCACAAAACTCTCCGAAGTGTGCCCCCGTCCCATATGCGGAATAATTTTTGTTGATTTTAAGTTTTAACATCGCTCCTTACTTTCATATGAAACAATATGTTTGGTTTTATTTAATTTTTGAGGGTTTTTCAGATCATACCTACGCCTATCAAAGATTTAATGAGGACTAATGCCCCCACGAATCCCCCCTGCGTCCTGTTAAATTATACATGGCAATAGTTCTAAACTTATTGTTAGCGTCCTAGATTAGTAACGAAAAAAGTTGCCTGAGGATTAGCACAATTTCTCTGGCACTTAATTTCTTTTATGTAGTAACGAGTGACTAAAGCAATTGAATGCATTAAAAAAAAAAAAAAAAATGAATGGCAGATTAGTCAGGATGAAATTTGAAACATGAGTTCAATTCGCGAATGAAAGAACATAGTCACGACAGTATTTCCCCCACTTTTATGAAATGGAACAAATTTATTCAGGCTCGTAACTTTTGTTGGGTAACTCAACACTTCGGAGTCACTATAAAAAGTTAATTCTTTTCCGCAGATGTTGCTATCAAATTTATTTTAAAGTTCGTTGCATACTTCATAACTGTTAATATAGAAAAATGAACATAAAACTAGTATTTCTATTTAAACATCACGAAGAAATTGCTCCCAACGCTTGCCTCCTTCCTCATGGGAAATTTTGGACATTCAACAAAATACGTATCTAATATATAATTGGGGCAGAGGAGAAGCGTGCAAAGCTGTATTTTCCACTTGATTAATGACTAAAAATTTGGAGGTAAGGCTTTCAAAAAAAAGGACGGAAAATACTTTGGGACAGAGGTTGAAGTGTATTTACCCTCCTTGTCTTCGAGTTTATACGAAATAAGACAATTTCATTTGAATAAAAATATTAAAGCACAACTAAAGTGTTTGAGTTTATTACCATTGCACCTATTCGTTACAATATGAATCGCATTGATAACAGACTACTCGTTTATCAAAGTCAATGAACGAATACTGGCATCTGTGCGAAGCTTTGGTTTTCTAATTGGAAAGATAATAATCGTCCTAGGTCGGGTGTTTTGAATGATATTCGGCTTTATTCAAAAAAGATTTTTGTAAGTGAGCTAGCTCGTCACCGTGCAGGCATTGTTGATTCATATTCGCTTAGAGTTTCTGCTTTGCCTGATTCCATTTGGAAATACCGTGCTTCCCCAAACACCACATTCTTTAATACTCCGAAAGCTTCTGATATCTCCCTATCCGAGTAGGAAACACATTTTTCGAATGAATTTGCCGCACCAGATCCAACTTAAGAGTTTAAATATGAATCCGAACTTGATGAATTTCTGTCTGTTTACCCGGAGTCTTACTATGTTGTTACAATGCAAGCCATAGTAACGGTAGTCTTCAGCTTCGTTTGGTATAGATAATATTAGTGCATATCATGTTATCCATGGAACCCCTTTGCTTATGTCACATCTAATGTTGCTCATGCAGATGATTTTTTATACTTTTACATTCCTGTCGTCTTTATGCATTGGTGTCACTCCATACCCAAGAAAGGCGAATCTAACATTCCCGCAGTTCGACTTTTAGGCCTATTACAATCACTATTATATTCTGTAAACTGTTTTAGCTGCTTTTTGTTGATGAGTTAAAGGAGAAATGTAGCGTTCCGCCATACCAGTTTGGTTTTCAAAATAAAATAGGGTGCAGTGATGTCCTTAGTGTTGTACGCGTGCTCCACGAAATAGACTTTCTTGTCCCAGTAACCTACCGAATGATCTGGATAGTTTTGTTTCTGTTTATAAAGTTACGCGTCAAGGTGCTATCACTTCACCTACTCTTTTCAACAACGGTGTCTTAGACGCTCAATCACAAGGCATATCCTAATGCATTGAGGCAACAACAAACGTGACAATTGTCTGTTATGCGAATGATGTGCTTAACCTTAGCAGGTCATTACAGCGTATCGAAAAAACGTTAGCATAGTCGATTGTAAATTGGGGATGGAGTTTAACTTTGAGAAATATGAGGTTCTTCTATTTAATTGGGTAATTTTGGGTCCCACGCCGTCAGTCCAACTGGGACGTTCTTTAGGAGAGCCAGTTGACACAACTTGTTTATCTTTGTCTACCAATTGGCCCCTCCCTAAAGCAAACCCGTTTGCTGTGGATTTCCCACCTTATATAGTAGATAGTACCTTATAAGGGGATTTTGATATTCTATTCCTGCACTGTCATTAGAAATACATATATAGATAAAATTAAGAAATAATTGCACATTTGGCACAAAGATGTCACTGATTTGAGGAAAACGAGTTAATAATAATACAAAAACACACATAAAAAAGGTCTACATTTTTCGTTTTTATCGAGGGAGGGCAATATTTTAACCACAAAACAGTACCTTATATAGTACCTTATATAGAAAAAGTGTGGTGCGTCTTGTGTCTTAGTTGTCCGGAATAAAAAACGTTTCAACCGAATAATCCTCGCTTAACTATATATTTCAACAGCACTGCCACACTTTCTATACACAGCTCCATTTTGGAAGATTTTCTCTCAAACAGATACTCGTAAACTCCGTTGAGGATATTTAAAATTTGCAAAATAGATACTTCGTTTACCCCCGTGGACCCGAAATTCAGTATTAATCTGCAATTATGAATAAGCCGACCCAGGAATAGCTGTATAAAAACGTATTTCGAAACATAATCGCAAAATAAGTTTTCATCTATGATATCCCCTACTTATACAGTGATATTTAAAGTTGTGTGTATCTAAAAGTTGCTCAGTGTTATGATACTCTATACTAATTGCTCTACCTACTTCTGTTAGAGCAACTGCTTCTGTATTAATTGCTATTAATTAATAAATGTTGTGATATCTCTTTTTTTTTCTCTTATTCCTTTTTTTGTCGTTTTGTCTTTGTACTCCGTCTCTGTGTACTTTTTTTGTATCGTATGAGGGGTTAGAAATAAATAAATAAATACTTGTCATGATTTCTATTAGAGCAGGTTGTCTGATCCCAAGTAAATTTGGTGATAAGGAATTATAGAAATACTAAGGAAGAATAAGTAATTTAGTTGTGCCTATGTGGAATCTGTATCCGACCACTGTGGGAAAGGATTCCCTAAGTTATTAATAATAGAATATCTACCAGAAGGGGTTTTTGAATCTAATAAAAATGAGTGGAAAATATGAGCTAATGTCTAACTTATGCCTTTTAAGTATTAGAGTCTGATGTGACTTTTTCAGGGTTGTGGTCCTAATTTATCATTATGAGGACATTTGGCAGAAGTTTTCAAATTTATTCCAAACTTCGTTTAAGTAATAGGAATAGCTTTCCTTTCAGTGTCATAGCTTTCTTTTCAGGTTACCATACTCATGTTGATCTCTGTTTGTGCGGGGGTGGGATTAGGTGTTGTTGGTTAAAATCATATCGTCATGGTAATTAGAACGGTACTATGCCTGAATTAAGTAAGAGGAAGTGTCCTAGTTCTGCCTTTTTGGAGCTCATGCCCTATACAATTTTCGTGTGGCCAGGGCTTTCCAAAATTCTGTCATCAGAGCAATTATGTAAAGAGCTAATTCCCTAGTTATTCCTTATGGGGGCAAGTCCCTATCCGGGCTCTGTGGGGAACTGAAACAGCTGCTCCTGCTTCTCGTCATAAGAAGAATAACCAGAAATACTTATTGGATTTGAGCCAAATTTAGTCGGAAGCAGCAATTGACTTACTAGTTCTGCCTTTTTGAAATCAAAGATTGGTCTAACCTGTGTGGAAGAGGTGCAGTTAATTTCTTGTCATCAGTACTTCAACAAGAAAGGGCTGTCGAGTTACAAACAAACTTAGTAGGAAATTAGACCTAGGCTTATATTTGTGCTTGTTTATGGCCTGTTCCTAATCTGACCTCTCTCGGTAGGGGAGAGTTAAGGTATTAATATATCTTTTTATCAGCCTAATTAGTAGATGGGTTGGCATATTTCATTCAAAAAATCATTATCAACAGTTAAAGTTAAGTTCTCCGGTGTCCGTGCTTGACCTGACCTCTGAGACGGAAAGACTATCTGTAAGAAGGACCTCTGGATCTTTATTCAACCAGGTAGTGATTACCTACTTGGATTTCATTTGTCCGTTTACTGGGTTTTAGTGCAATCTGATAGATATTGTCGCTTGTGTTGCTCCCCGGGTTTCGCTGGTTTCGCTAAAAGGGCAAAATTACTACAAAACTTCACGGCACCTCGGCATCTGGGGTCTAGTTCATTTTTTCATCTTTTTCCAGAATAATCCAAGACGTCTGGCATTTTATTTACTCCTTGTGAGCTACTCAATAAATGAATGATGGAATACAAACTTTATTTGTCACATCTGTTTTCTTAAATACTTAAAGTTGTTTACTTAATTTTAAAGTTTTTACTTAAGTTTATTTACTCAAATACTTGAACTTTAAACTTAATTGAATCCTATTGCTGTGCCATTTGTTCGAATTTACCTTTGGTTCTGCTTATCATTTTGGCCAAAAAACAGGAGAGATGGCTACACTTACGCTACTGAAAACCTGCAGGAAATAAGCTAAAACATAATCAATTTCTTTTCCAGCATTTTAGCTCCAGTCTCGAGTACCTATCCTATTTACAGCGAACACAGGTATATCTCGTTATGAACAAAAGTCCCCTAATGGACAGCCTATATGGCGTATCTATCACAAATTGGGGAAAATGATTTAAATGTGTTAATGATTTTTATGGTCAATATGTGTTTGAACGGCCAACAGGGTTTATTATTGGGGTAGGATATAACCCTCTAATAAGTATGTAAATTTGCTTCCTTTTAATAACCAGACGCTAAAGTTCGCTAAAACTGAATAACTTGTTTTAAGCAAAGACGCCCAATCTAGAATAGAATAAAGCCTTACCTATAGAATAAGTCATGTATTTTTCAGTTGCCTATAGCGGTATGATAATCAATACCTGTGGATGGGTGAAAGGTGATGGCTATAAGCTTCTTACCCATGCTGCTGCTGCATTTGAAGTTGACCTAATCATAGTCTTGGATCAAGAAAGGCTGTACAATGAACTGATACGAGACATGCCGAATTTTGTGAAAATCGTTTTCCAGCCCAAAAGTGGTGGGGTAAGTGTGGTTTTTAGCTGAATAATATTTACAAAATAGTTTAGTCTCTTTTCCTTTTCCTTGGCTATGCTATATTGCTGTAATACAGAAAAACAGGGGTATTTGACGAAACATAGTTGACTAAGAGTAGGTGACAGCTGAATTGGGTTCTGGCTAACAAAAAAAAACCTAATATATATAAAGCTATAGCTTCCACTTACCGCTATTGATGCATAGTTGTTTCTTTCTCTTCTTTTCTTTTTTAAGTCATTATTAACAGTCAGTTCCAGTCACACACACGTTCGGTAGTAATGCTGAGCACAATCAACAAGAGCCGCAAAAAATTCGTTGGGTAATTCTTATCAACAACGTAATTTTTGGGGATGTTCAACCCTGTTTTTAATCATTCAATGTCTCGTATACTAGTAACTTTTTATGAGTCAATTATGTCATATTCAGATATAGCAGACCTATGATTTATAATAATTAAAGTGATTATTGTGAATTTTGAAAAGAGCCTGAAACCCCCAAAAATTAGATGTCAAGTTAAATAAATAGTACACATCCAAATTACCATCGTTAAAAATAAAAAATTAGAGTTTTAAAGCATCTCCCCCCCCCCCCCCATCTTGAGAAACAAATAACTCTTTTGTATTGGTAGAAATAATGTGTCTCTTTTTCCTTTTCTCTTTTGCTGACAGTGGTAGCAGGCTATTGGAAAAATTATAGAGAGATGGTTAACAGTACATTTGAAAGCTAATGCTCAAATCTAATTAATTTTTGTAAATTTATAACAGTTTTAAGGGCTCCAGAGTGAAGTATGACATGTAACCAGAAATAGCAGTTTTTATGTTATTTCCAGAGGGGAGAAGACTAAGAAAAATGAAAGACCAGCTATTACCATTATATTCGTTAAAAACCCTTCGCTGGAGGTTTACAATCTCCTAGCAGTCCTTTAAAGCAAGGCCGTACCCAGGATTGTTTTTCGGAGGGGTTTTTACTCAAAGATGTTTTTTTCGGGGGGGGGGGGGGTTACACAAAAAAAAACTGAAAAAAACGCATAAAAAATTTGTTTATATCCATTTTTGTTAATTTTTTACGAGTCAAAAAACATTTCGAGAGGGGTTGCCCCCCTAACCCCCCCCCCCTCTGGGTACTGCCTTGCTTTACAGTCTCCTATAGCTGCAGCAGTAGCTGCTATCAGATAGAAGAGTCAACCACGGCCGGCCAGTTCTAATAAAGGTTTTTAAAATATTTTCTCAAAGACAGTGTGCAGTAAAAGAATTCCTCAAGTGGCGCTAATCTGGAAATAGTAACTTTTATATGGATTTGAAACTATTATTACAACTATTTGATAAATAGTTACAAGTATTTGTAACCATTAACGGACTTCGATATGATGTGAATTCCAAAAAGAGCCTGTAACCCTTGAAACATCACTTGACCTTAAGAAGCACACCAGGGAAATTGCCACCGTTGAAAAACCTTGACTAGAGGTTGATTCTGCTTTTCTAGGGATAGTACTGATGGTGCCCCCTTCTTTTTCTTTTTATCCCAGCGTTAACAGACTACCGGAAAATCCTAGAGAGATGATAAAGGCCTTATATAAAAGCTAATTCTTACATTTACGTGTTTTTGTTGTTGTTGTTTTTTTTTTTTGTTTTTTTTATTTATCTTGGCAGCATCAGGGTAAAGTGCCTTGTGACAACAAAAATTGCATATTTAGGCCTTTTTTTGGAGTAGACAGGGCTACGACACTGGTTAAACCAATTTTAGATGGGTGACTACTAACTATATTGCTAAAATGGATATAAACTCGATTGAGAACATAGACAAAATGCTAGGTGACACAGTGTCATAAGGAAATAAGACTATGATATTTGTTGCTCTATACCTCAATGTCTTGAGCTTCAAAAACAAATCAGGTCTGGGGGACTTTTATCGTTCCCCTCCCATCTTCTAAGCACGAAAAAAATACCCACTTTTCGATTTTGATGGCTAAAAAGTACCTCTTAAATTGTTGGTTCTTCCCCATTTAATAATAGCTAGACTCCCCTCCCCCCTCTCTCTCTCTCTCTCTCTGTCTTTCACTTAATCAAACTTCTGAGTAGGTTTCTGATGAAGCTCTTGCGAAGATGCATGTCAATAAACCAACTGTAGGCCTGGCATTTTCTCCATTTAGTATTTCTGTACAGTTATTTAGTACTTGGATATCATGAGTTGTAGTTTAATGGGGGTTCTTAGACGACGAGACCCACTCTTTGCCTCCTTTTCATAAAAAACTGTGACAAAATATGGAAAAACGCATGCCCTTTTGGAAAAAAATAAGTGGAAAATAGATAAGACTTAAACTCGTGGAGAAACAACTAAGGGCTCATATAAAAGCTAATAAATAAACAAAATAAAGCTGATAAATTTATACTAAAAAAAATCTAATAGATAAATATTGATAAAATAAATATAAACGCGATTATATACATTAGTGAAGTGTTGTGACATGGAACTTAGATTTTATATCGTATTGGTCTTATCTTAGAATAATGAGACTTGATATTCTAGTTCAGATTGTAGTGAGCTCACCTAACAAGCGAGTGGGGATCAGCATTTTCACCATTGTTGTTTTTTCCAAAGAGAATTTTTTTAATTGAAGTACTGAATGTCAGTGCATGGTAGGCTAGGTTATAAAGTCTTGTTTTGCCGAGTCAGATTGAGGTACAAATACATTTTCCTTCATAAAGGAATGTTGCTAATCATTCATAACCGTTTAAATTTAGCCATGTCTTGTTGCAAAATTCTGAAACATGGAATAAGCGAAAATAGGGGAGCTTTTTGTGTATGGTAGATAGATAGATAGGTAGATATTTAATGCTCTAAAGCCGCAAAGGCCATGGTTACATAAAATAACAAACAAGAAAACAACTTACACACATACAACTATAATTTCAGCACTCACCCCACCCCCTTTACAAAAATCTATCTCTATGTGACATACCCAATTTTATATATTTTGCTATCATTCTTATTGTCCCATAATTTTTTGATCCCGTTACTGAAACCAACCACTCACTTGTCCCCACATTACCAAAATATAATTCTTTCCTTAAATCCTGTAATTCGGGACAAAGGACCATGAAGTGAAGCAGATCCTCACCATTTTCTCCACACATAGGGTATGAGTAGGGACCGTCAATTATTCCCTTACCCTCCCTAAATATTTCCTCCTTTTTCTAAGTGCTAGGAAATTACTCCTCCCTGATATATACCGTTTAATTTTTTTACTTTTTAAACCCGCTTTAAAATAAATATCATATCCCCAGACCTCCTTCCATTGCCGGTAAACGCCGAGGGACGCCGAGGCTGCGACTTCACACTGCCATTTCTGAATCTCCTGATCTTCCAGCACACCCTTTACTAATTTTGCTACATTTCCTACTTCCAGTCCTATCCCCTTCCCATCATTCTAAACACCTTATAACCCAAAACTATTTAAGATTGATTTCACCTGGGAAGCCCATGAACTTTTCCTTCTATCCTGCAACACGTGCAGATAAGCTGCATTTACTAACCTATTATTCTGTAAACCAATCACCTTTTCCCAGTATCCTATCATTCTAACCAATCTTTTTACCCTCAATGAAAACAATTCCCGCTTAGCCCTAAAAGTCTCCAATAATTTCCTAAATAAGTTCTCTCTATTTTCTCCCCTTTTTCAAACCCCCAAACTTCCCCACCGTAACTCAATACTGGGCCTACCTTCGTCTCAAAAATTATCTTGTGTAGCCTAATATCTGCTGGTCTTAGATGTCTAAGGGGCTCCTTAATATCGCCCATTAGCCATCTGACCTTTCCAACTCACAATTTGCACCTGGTCACTCCACCTCCCTGAACTTGAAACTTCATCCCAAATAAATAAAATCCTTAACTTCTTTCATCTCTTTCCCTTTAAAATAAAATTTATTCTTTTCCCTTTCTTCGTTTCCAAAAACTAATATAACTGATTTATCAATATTTAAAACTAATTTTTTACTCCCCAAATAACTATCCAAAATCTCTAAAATCTTTTGCAAATCCGGAGCCGATTTCGCAAGCAATACTATGTCGTCTGCAAATAATAAACCAAACAGCTTCAGCGACATTAATTTTAACATAGGGGCATTTCTATTTCTAAAATACTCCTCAATATCATTAATATAAAGAGACAACAAACGCGGTGATAGAGTGTATCCCTGTTTAAGGTCTACATTACTTAAAACTGGCCTAGAATAAAAAATACTTACCTTCACTACTACTTTAACCACCTCATACATTTTCACTATAACTTCTACTAACCTAATTGGCAATCCTAATTTCACCAACACCCCTTTCAACATACTTCTTGAAACTTCATCAAATGCTCCCCTAATGTCCAAAAATGCTGTATATAACGCCTATTTTCCCTATACCTTGTATATTTACTAACTAAAACCTTTAAACAAAATATTTGATCAATTGTACTGTTGTTTTCCTTAAACCCTGCCTGACTTTCAATTAATCTACCTTTATATTGCAACCATTTATCCATCCTATTATACAACACTCTACAAAATAACCTACTGATAGAACTTCCTAAACTTATCCCCCTGTAGTTCTTGTGCAAGTTTCTTTCTCCTTTCTTAAATAATATGATTATAATCGGTATCTGCCAATTTTGCGGCCATAGAAGTGTACTTAGAATTGCCGAGAATATCAATGCAAGCACTGGCAGTATCCATGCTCTTGACCATTTCAACAGTTTAGTTGATACTCCGTCGATGCCCGGTGCTGAGTTCCCTTTCATGTTTTTCAAGGCGTGCCATATTTCTTCTTGTCCAACCGGCTTCAGTAGTTTAGCGTCCTTTGAATTCAACTCCATATTGGATGTCTCGTTTAAACTATCCATCTCCTCTTCAGATCTCTCTTCGTCCTCTTAGGCGTATATCTCTTTGTATTTTTGTTCTAAGCATTCTGGCCAGGTATTGGCGTGAGGGACTGAATTAGTCAACCTTCTATTTTCTGTTGATTTCCTAATTAACTTCCAGAACTCCGTTGTATCATTCACGCTAAATTTCTCCCGTATTTTTTGGCTCTGTTCCTCTTCAACACGTCTCTTCTTCAATTTAAGTAGCCTTTTATATCCCCTTTGCTTGTCCATAAAAACCAGCAAATTTTTTTCCAGATCAACTGTACTACTAGCCTTAAACAATCTAAAAGCTTCTAAAACCTCCTTCTTCTTTTCCTCACATTCCTAATCAAAAAATTCATCAAACCAGTACTCCTACCATTTTTTCTCCTACGTGCCACCTTAGTTCATATCGTATACAAAACCCACGACAAAAAAATCAACAGAACCTGCTATATCCCCTTTCCTTGTCAAATCCTTACTTTTCTGAATAAATGAATCCAGCCCTCTATCTTCAACTAGTACCTTTTTCAACTTCTCCTCGCTATCATTATCAAACCTTAAACCTTCCCTCCATTCAAGCTCATTTCCCATCTTTCCCTTAACTCCATTTTCCGGCTCTCAGCCCATCCTCCCCCTCCTAATTCAACCCTAATAGGCATGTGATCCAACCCAGCCAGCGCCATCACCTCAAAATCCACACAACAAGAAAGGAGCCCCAGACCGATGGCTCAATCATGTAAACTCCATTCAAGATCCACCTCCTCCTCACGGGCTCCTTCTTCCTCCCCTGAATATCCGTTAAAATCCCCTAGAAAAATAAATTAATCGGACCGAAAATATTCTGAAAAACAGTCCATGTCATTTTCCAATCTCTCACAGGTATCTTCATCACTGAAATTGCTGGTTTCCGGGGGTAAATACATTGAACAAAAGATAAACGAGTTACTACCTAAAGATACTCGCACCCATACTAGATTACATGAAACACTTTTCAACCGAAATACATTTCGCCATCTTTTCGTTATCAATAATGCAACTCCTCCATAAGTTCTACCATTCTGCGGTCGCTTTCTTTGTGATCCAAAATAAGAAAAACCTTCTATTCTATCCTGTTTTTCCAGCCACGTTTCTACTAATGATACAACTGAAAAATCACGACAATAAAGAAGACACTCTACTTTGAGATACGAAAAACCCTGAACATTCCAATGCGCTAAATGACACTCGTAATTTGCACCATGGCCCTGCTTATCCTATCCACTATCTGAGCCAATGGGTTGCGACGGGTTAAATAGCCGCCTAGGCTCCATGTTTTTAGGGTCGTCAGCTCTAACCGACTTGCTCTTCTGTCTTAGGTGGTCATCTGGGCTAATAATTTGTTGGCTGTTACGTTTGGGAGTCCCGACAGGCCCGACAAAAGTTGATGTGAAGTGTTTTTTAATAACCGGAGTTACACTGTTCACCCCATTTATTTCGTTATCACTACTAAGCTCCTCCACTACATTAAAGAAAGATTGAATTGAGAATGAAGATCCTGAACGTGATCTTGAATTGCTAGGTTCTTCCAGGTTAAACCGATTATTTTCAGAAACCAAACTCGTCACTAAACTTTTTTGCGGCACTGATTAAGACCCAGGTTCACGGTGAAACTTTTTTCCAACATTTTCCTTAAAAAGGGTTAGGGTACTCGCTGATGACTCTATATTAGGGGCATTCGTAACCTTAACTACAGATTGCTTGTCAAAGCTATACGTAAAACACTGTTGACCAATATATAACTTTGTCCCTCTTAGTCTTGCTTCTCTATTTTCTCCTCTAGCGCGTTCAAGAAAAAGCTTTAGGCGGTTACGGACGGACAGTTCACGCTCTGTATAATCGGGACTAACACCAAGACCCGCCCTTTTCAGGTGAGCACTTGACCGCAATATAATATCACGAATGTAACCGCTTGTGAACTTAACCAACACCGGTCGCGTGCCTTGTTTAGCATTTAGCCGAAAAATGTCTCTAATGTCCATCATTTTCAGCCCTAAATTTGGCACATGTAAGTTCAGTGCTTTCATTACATCACATCTTCTCGTAACGAAGAACCTTTGTTTGCAGGATCGAAATTATACAGGACCAAATTATACTTTTTAGACTCATTTTCGAGCCTTTGCAATTTTACGTTAATAGTCGACATTTCAGCTTGCAAACTTAGGTAATCTTTCTTCAATTGTGAAGCATCTTCCGAAAACTTCTCTTTCTGTCGAATCAATTCGCAACGAAATAGCAGATAGGTCGTTTCTAATTTCTTGAACCTGCGACAAAACTCTTTCTATTCCGTTCAATTTTCGATTAATTTCTTGTAGAGTTTCAGATAAATTAACATAAATTTCCACTTAGCATAGCAAGTCTTATAAAGTAAGGTTTCCACTTAACATGAGAATTCTTGTCAATAGGAACTGGTTTTTCAAGTCATTTCACTGCCTGTGTACTTAGATGTTAGCGGAATGAATGCTGAAATAATATTGAATAGCTAAAAGATTGCATTTCACGGATCGCAGAGGCCTAATTAAATACTTCTTTGTAAAAACAGTTGTTTGCTAGTAGCAGTCGAAAAACTTGAAATGTATTTGTTTTTTCAACTTTCCTGTTAAATACTTATTGTGTATCATGATACTTTTTGAATTATCGCAGCTTAGTGTGTCTAGATTTACCACTCACTGTTTCTCATTTAAGCTACTGACTGAGAGAATTTCTCAGCAACGACAAAAAGTGATTCTTCATCATTTTTTTCACGCCTTTACTACTTTAGGGAAATTGCTGTTTGTTAAATATTGTATTTTTCTTACTCCTGAACCAGCCTTTTTATTTTATTTTATTTTTTAATTTGAGCGTTTGCATTCTCTTTTGAAATATTATGTCAGAAATCTGTATTCCATTTAAGCTGAGTTTCTGTTCAGCTCAGTGAGGCTGCTAAATTGAATTTACTGCTGAGCTGACGCAATAAACGAACAATTATCAGGGTGCTCCTGTTAAAGACGCTAAAGCCCTGGCACATAAACGGGCACACATTCAAGAAAGAGTAACAGTTAAGTAGTAATAATTACGTGTAAGCTAATCTGTATTGTAATAAGACACTTGATGATAAAATCAAGAACATAAAAAAGCACACCTACATATAGAAACGTAAGGCTTCCCCAATCTATCATTTCATGAAAGAACAGTGCTGTCATTTCACTAAAATATAGGTTGGGTGAAGAATTTATTTTTTCTCAATTTAGAGGCGGGTAAATTTATTTTTTCGAAATCTAGGGAGGGGGGGTAAATTTGTCTTTTTTTTTAATTTTTCATGAAAATATCAAGAAGGCCATTTTCCAATGAAAATTCCCTCAAAATGACATTTTTAAAAATCCAGGGTTTTAGGGGGGAAATCTAGGGGTATTTGTCCCCCACCCCAATTGATGCCACTATCTAAGGTTTGTTCTTCCCACAATGAAAGTCAATGACAGAACCGCGCTTGATTTTGTACCGTGAGTAAAATGATATATTTAAAATACAAAGAATAAAGTTCCTTCTTTCTAAAGATAATTCCGACTTCCTCTAATTAAGTTTAAATCTAGTTATATTATTTTATTTTATTTTATATTATTTTATTTTATATGTCTGTATCTAGTCAGACGACAGGTAATTAGTTCGTATGTCTCCAAAGTACGTTCCCAGAAGGAATCTGATTTCAAACCAAACGATGCGATTGTAAAATTACCCGACGGAACCATAGATTTTCTTATCATTTTTATAGTTTGCTTAGCCTATCACTCGACCTAAGAAAAATTCACTCGGCGGAAACGGTGCGACCTTTAACGCCTTAAACGGCACAGTCATTTTTCTCTTTTATCGCTACAATTTTATATTAATACAGAAAGGCACAAGTGTTGGCCATCTGCGGAGTCGAGTCTAATACTAGCAGTGGTCCAGGTACTATCGATATCAAAACTGAGTTGGAGCATGACTTGTTTTCGATTGACTAAGATAGAACCTACATTTTGCAAGAGGTAGTATGTAGTCTCTTTGCTGTTTGTGTTTAAGTTGCGAAATCTTTTGTTTAAATGAATTATACAACCTAAAAAAGAATCTTCTCTAGATGTAGAGCCTGTTGGTTGGGCGGAAAAATACTTAAATAACATAACCTAAAAATAGAAAGAAAAAAGAAGAGAAATTTAGATCCTTGCTCCTTCTCACTGTTTGCTTAATCCTATTCATTAACTCACTCTGTTGTATGTGCTTTCTAGGCAGTTGAGAGGAATAGACAGTTTCGTATTAATACAAGGGAGTCTAAAGTTCGCCAATATTTCTATGGACCTAAGAATACCCTCTTTCCACAAAACGTCCAGGTAAGTGTTATTCTCAAAGTAAAAAGTAGCAGGATTTATTTCTAGTAGTAGATGTTTAGGGAATACGCGCCAGTAAATAATTTTAGAATAGTTTTCAAATTTCAAAACTTTATCTTAGCTCATAGACTTAGACATATTTTATTAAACTTACTCTTTTTAGCGCTAAAAGCACTAATACCAAGGGTTTTTACAAATACGACGAAGTTAAATAACAAATACGACAACAAAAAATTAATTAAAAAACCGTATTACTTTTCTTAGGATTTGTTGACCATGTCTGTAAAAAAGGGGACAAGGAAATGCTGGTAGCGAATCGTACGGCACGTCATTGGATTTAGCTTGTATTGTCTCCGGGTACAGGACGTCACGGTGGCTAGCGGGGGCTGAATCGGCATGTGGTTGCTGCTACGGCGTAGGGTATGGCCGAACTGGCAAATCAGCTTCTGATGGCGTTTAAAAAGCAACCCCAGGCCATGAACCTTAAGCGCATTGTCATAAGTAGTGAAGGCCTGACCCAGCATAATATTACAAGCCCGTATTTGAATAGCTTCGATATGTTGACACATCCCACCACTCAACTGTACACTAGGGCCCCACACTGGGCGCGCATATTCAATGATGGGTAGGATGTAAGTCTTGAAGGCAAGCTTCATGGAATTCACACTGAACCCGAACTGGTTCATGGTAATCAGTGACTGCAGCGCTGCATACCCTTTTCGCACAAGGTCACGTACGTTGTTGATGAACTTGCAATCAACGGAGAAAATTACCCCCAGAATTTTCTAACTGTCAACTCTTTTAAACAAGGTAGGGGGCTCCTGAGTCAGATTTAAGAGGGTTGAAACGCAACACCTTGCACTTTCTGCTCATTGAGGGTAAGGCTAGCTCGCTCTCATTCATTCTCAAAAACCGTGGGTAGACTAGGATCAAAAAGGGGGATCGCTGTTTGGCCTTCTAGTAGGTATTTGAGTAAGAATAACAGATCATCAACGAATTTATATCTGTCCTTAAAAGTACGCAGGATGAAGTTAATCACAGCGAGGAAAATAATTTTGGCTAGTTTAGTGCCCTGAGGGGCACCGCAAGTGATTGGGAGAAATGCAGAATTTGAATTGTCTTCGCTAAGAGCGAAAACGCACAGCTCCCGCTGGGAAAGAAAATCAGCGACTAGACGCAGCAAGCCACTTTTGGCGCCCATTTCACTTAGGTTATTGAGAGCGATAATGTGTTTAATGAGATCGAAGGCTTTCCTGTAATTAGCGACGGCCAAGTCTACGAAGCTTTTCCCTTTCTCGAGCCACGATAGAATGTCGTCATACAGACGCACTAAGTACACTGACATGTTGGAGCCACTGATGCATCCGTAATGGAAAGGGTCTATATTTGGTTCTATATCACTCATCAGCAGTCTTGCAACGAAGGTCTTTGTTACCTTGATAATGCAGGGAGTCAGCGAGATTGGCCTTAAGTCATCGCTTGATCTGGGTGGGGATTTCTTAGGGATCACTTTGATTTAGGATTTATTCCAGGGGTTAGGAAATTTGCCGAGTGTTATACAAAGGTTGATGATACTAGCGAGAGGGGTAGCAAGGAAGGGCGCAAATTCACGAAGAAGACGCACTGGGATTTCTCCAGGATATGAGGAACTACGAGGTTTGAGCTTTAGTAGTTCTGTGCACACTTGATGGGGCTCAAATGACGGCCGTGAAAGTTCACAAGGTGCACTAGTGTCAAGGACTGCAGCTAGTTCCTCTTGTGAGAAACTCGGTTAAGTGGTGCAAATACCAGCAAAAAAACCATTAACCTCAGTAGCTGTTACGTAAATGTCGTCCTCTTTCAGGATTTTTAAGTGAGGATCACGGGTTTTACCTGTTATCCTTATCCCTGACTCATGCAATTTTTCGCTGTTAATGAATAGGGTAGGATCAAGATGGTCAGATGCATAAGTTCTTCTGGCTGTGTGACAAAGAGCAACGACTTTGTTGTGCAATCGAGCATCATGTGACTGGCCCCGCTGTTTGATAAGGGCTTTAATCTCAGGTGTGATCCACGGTCGGTTAGTATAAGATCTATAGACTGTTTTTGTTGGAAAGGGCTCCTTGTATTTTTGTACAAGACGGAGTTGAAAGCTGAGTCTCATTCTGCTGAAAGATTCTGCTCATTTATGATTTCTGAGAAATCATGTTGGCTGATCCGGCGTCCGAAAGAACAAATATTTGACTCAGTGGTGGGACGTCCAACTTCTTCGAACTATAAGTTTTAGTTCAATAAGAAGAAAATGTAAATTTTGAATCATTTTGATTTAGAATCAAACTTCAAGTTCTATGTCCAACTGTTGAGAAGATTGAAATATTTTGGATTCTTGTAGTCCCGGGGCTTAGGTCGTCAAATTATACAAATAAACCGTTCAATAATAGAGGCTTCGTAGGTACATTGTAAAATAAAGGTAGAAATATATAACAGCGGGTGAAACTTTTAACGAAAGGTAGCGAATTCAAATTTTCACCCTAATCAGGATTAAAATGTAGACTGAATTAAAAATTTAATCTGCTATTATATTTTTCTATATTATATTCCAGTCATAAATGGGAAGACAGACTAGTATAAGAAATCATTTATATCCAATTTAGGAGGAAGGCAATCATGGTGCCCCATGTCTACAGACTTTTGCTACGTACAATAAGAGGGCAAAAAGTGGGGCCTTGGAGCCCCAGCTCCTTTTCTACTTGAATACGGTCATAGAAATTGCTTCATTGATAAATTGAGTGATAAATTGAATTGAGGATATTCAGCTTTACAGAATACCTTCAAACCACAAGAATGAATTTATAGCGTTGCAGAAAGCATCTAATTCTCCTGTTTCTGCTACTTGTTCTTGCACGACTAATCCAGTCCCAACTTAGATTCTACGCCGACTGTTCCTATTTATATGGCTGAATTTTATCAGTCAACTGAAGGGGAATCATGGAACATTAAATTATCTGAATGAAATATATAAAGGTTGTAAATACATCTTTTAGATGTCCTTTTTGAGATTTTAGATACCTCTAAAATACCACATTTTAGTAATTCATTACAATATATTAATAATAACGATTTCCACTTAATTCTCCACACCGAAATAAATCAAACATTGACGAACAATTTTAAATGAAATTTAAATTTCGGTCATTTTTGGATTTTTAGATTGGCAATGACTATTTCGAGTCGAATATCGCAATTTATAAATCCTAAAGTAAAAGCAAATAAATGTTTCGTAGATAAAGTTAAATTTTCAGTATAATTGGTATTGAAGGATTTTTTCAAGTCTTTATTTACTTGCAGTTTGAGTTTGTATTAAGCAGTATGCAGCATACATGTTTCACAAATGGTTATCAATTTTTACAAGATTGTGTATCTAAAATTTCTGTGCGTTTCGATTGCAGATCTGTGGCTAGCATTTGAACTTCGAAATCCAGAAGTAAAACATATTGACACTTATTTTATTTATGCTGTTTAATCTCCACCAAAGCTAGTATTGCATGGAAAGTCATTTGCAGAGCCTGCAAGTTGCTTTCCGTGTTTTCTTTCAGATGTTCATATTGTAATTTAAGCCTTATATTTATAATTAGCTGCTTAAAAGACTCTTAAATACCAATTTTGATGGAAATCGAACAACATTTGTGAAATATAATCTTGTTACGTTCTCAATTATTTCAGTATTAGACTGAGACTTGTATCAGCAAGCTCAGGAATCCTTCGGTGCAGAACATTGTGAAAATTTAAGTTATTTATGAGACAATTAGGCTATTTACTGTATTCTGCTTTAAAAGACACTCGATTTGTAGTTTTAGTCTCTTATTTGTAATTAGACAAAGAGAAAACCAAAAATAACAACTTTGGTGGAAATCAAACACCATTCGTGAAGTTTTCTCTCAGTTTCCTTTCGTTAGAGTAGTACCCTGACCTCAAGTTACCATGATATGACCAGAGTCTCCTAACCCCTTACCCCAGGACGTCAAAAGGCAGAAGTTCTGCCTTTAGGGATAAGAGGCAACTTCCAAAAGGAACTTTGTTTCCTCTTGCAAATTATTTTGTAGTTAATGGTTCAGTGTTGTGTAGTGGGATGTTTTGTGGTCGTCAGTATTGACTATAATTCAAATTAGTTTGATTTTTTTAAAGCTGATTCACTGTATCTAGGTCAATTTTGATGACCTTAAAGTGTTCAAGATAGGTACCCCAAAAGTATCTGCAGCTCTGCTTCCTGAGGGTATGATACCTGATGAAAACAGTATGACACGGATCCTGCCCGTCTCACCTGGTAAGTCTCTACAAGTTCAAACTTTGGCTAAATTTTTAGGAAATCTCTTTTGACATGGCTATCCTATGGCGCAAGTCCTAACATAACTCATACCTGTAGGGTGTTGAGTTACATTTGACTGTTACTGTGAGTCTTGTCCCTGTTTATTTTGATCCGCCGCTGCTTCAAAGGTTTTCAAGCTCTTTTTTGAAATTCCTAGAAATTTGTTTTCGTTATTAATCTAAAATTTTAAGTTTAACATGCATAGAAGCTAATATTCCTGAATTAGAGTCATATGGTGACTTTTTGAAGTTATTGCAAAGCACTCTTTACTAGGTTGTAACTATTGCTGTAGCCATAATCTGTATCCGTGGATGTGCACGTCAAAATCTGCATTAATTTGCAAACCCTGACTATTTTGTCTTTCTGATGGATTCCATACCTACATAGTTAAACATCCCGAGATTGTTGTGTTGATAGGGTAGTCATGTTATAAAAGTTCTAAAAGCTAATTCCTTTTAATATTATAGTATAAAATCAATAAAATATATAAAATAAGTACATATTTTATATATATTTTTACAAGAAACATTGCCACATGGAAAAGGGAATCAAAGATCCACATGACTTCTCAATCCACACTAGAAGCCTAAGTGATGAGGTTCAAACGAGTGGGATTTCAACAAAGTAATTTAAGGATATTGTCGCGCTTTTCAACTTTTCAATGTAAATAAATAGTAATAAAAACAATATAATATAATTAGTGTTGGAAGACCTGAAGGCCGTTTAGAAAAGTCGTTATTACATCGATCTTATTATAAAAGCATTAAACTCAAAACTAAATACTACGTACTCATGCAACGTTTACGCCTTACCTCCATCGCCTTCAACATAAATTTTTCAGCATAACAATCGTTTGTGGAGTTGTTGATGTAAGAATACCCATTTCATTAAAATTTCCCTCCAGCCAATTGGCCCTAATTTTAGATAGCTCACGGCACCTCAAGTAAAAATGGCCCAAATCATTCTCATTCGCATCGCAGAGCGGGAAATCTTTCTTTGCTTCAGTACTTCCCCTAAATTTTCAAAATTTGCTTCCCTATTCGTAGACAGTTTACTTTAAACTTGATCCATATCCTTCTCTATTTTTTCACGCCTATCCTTCCTCAACGTTTTTAGTCCCTTTATTAGTAGTCATCGCCATCGCAGATGGAGAAAAATCACTGATTTCGGTCTTTTGGATTCCTTCGGCTTCATTTCTTAAAGTGTTTAGCATGAGTTACACTACTTGAATAACATCGTTGTTTTGAAAATACAGTTTGGTATACAAAATGGAAGGGAAATTCATATGAAAGTAGTATTACAGAAGAAAAGTAAATGCCAGCCAACATGGGACAAAAGCAACGATCCCTTTTTCTTTGTTTCATGTTTTCTTCACTTTTTTATGCTTACTTTAAGTCATAAAACATGATTAAAATTGTTTTTGGTCGTACAGGAAATGTAAGATGGATCTCAGCTACTTAGAGGTTTGAGAAGGCAAGTTTGTTTGTTTCTTGTTTTTTTAATGTAAATCGATGTAACATTTGACTACTCGTAAACTTTACAATGCTGATATTTTATAAAGTTGTATTTTTTTTAAATAATGAATCCTTTTTACTATAAATCCTGACTTTCAGTTTAAAAAACGTGTTTTTTTTTTAATTTAATCACTGTTAAGGCTAAATGGACCCTGTAACTTACTATCAAACAGTTCGTGGTAACGAACTGTAAGTAAGGAGCGACCCGGCTCAATGGTAACCGAAACTCTAGAAAACGGGTTTTTGATACCAATAGATATATCAAAAGAATCAGATTTCAATGCTGATTTCAAATATATAACTTTCATCAAGTTTAGAGCTACCCATCAAAAGTTATGCGCCTGAGAAAATTTGGCTGATTTTCAAAAAAAGGGGGAAAGACCCCCTAAAAGTTATAGAACCTTAATGAAAATCACACCATCATATTCAGCGTATCAGAGAACCCTACTGTAGAGGTTTCAAGCTCCTATCTACAAAATTGTGGATTTTTCCATTTTTTGCCAGAAGAAAGATCACGGATGCGTGTTTATTTGTTTTTTTGTTTGTTTGTTTTTTTTTTTTTTTTTTCCCAGGGGTGATCGTATCGACCCATTGGTACTAGAAAATCGTGAGATAGCTCATTGGAACGGAAATTAAAAGTTATAGTTCCATTTTTAAGTGACCAAAAAAAATGGAGGGTAACTAGGCCCCCTCCCACGCTTATTTTTTTACCAAAGTCACCCGATCAAAATTTTGAGATAGCCATTTTGTTCAGCATGGTCGAAAATATAATAAATATGTCTTTTGTGATGACTTAATCCCCCGAAGCACCCAGAGGGAGGGCTAAAAGATATGAACTTTACCCAATGTTAACATATAGTATTGGTTATTCGGAAGTATACATAAGTTTTCAGGAGTTTTTTTTTCTGGTAGTGGGAGGGATGGGTGGGGCGGGAGTTATATTGGAGGATCTGTTCATGAAAGAGGTTTTCCTGGGGGAAGGGAAATCGCCATGAAGGGGGCGCCGGACTTGCCAGCATTATTTATTGGTTATTGGGAAGTATACACCAATTTTCAGGAAGGATTTTTTCTGGAGGGGGGGGGGGGGCTCGCGGCGGGAGGGACTCAGAAGGAAATGTACGGGGAGGATGTTCCTTTGGGGTAAGGGACATTTCTATGAAGGGGGTGCCGGATTTCCAAGCATTATTTAAAAAACGATCAGAAATTAAATAAAAAAAAACCAAGTTTTTTCAACTGAAATGTAAGAAGGAATATTAGAGCTTAAAACGAACATAAATTATAACGTATGTTAGGGGGTTCTCCCCCAAGTCAATACCTCGCTCTTTACGGTACAGTTTTTTTTTAGTGCTTTCAAAAGATCTATCTAATCTAATTAAACGGCCTGTGTGATTCAGGGGTTTGTGAATTAAATTTTTTTTAACTTTTAACGTAAATAGCGTGGTATTGACTTAGGGCAGAACCCCCTCATATACGTAATAACATATACGTAATAAAAAAAACAATAAAAAAACAAGCGATAAGGCTAAATAGTAACCGAAACTTTTAAAAACTGAATTTTGATGTCAATAAATGTATCAAAAGAATGTTTTTATAATGCTGATTATAAATATATAAATTTTTTTAAGTTTAGTATTACTCATCAAAGGCAACAAGCCTGAGGAAATTTACTCGATTTTTTAAAGAGGGGGAAACATCCCCTACAAGTGAAAGAATTTTAATGAAAATCACAACGTCAGATTCAGCGTATCAGAAAACCCTATTAAATAGGTTTCAAGCTCATATCTGCAAAAATCTGCAACTTTGAATTTTTGCCAGAAGAAAAATATACGAATATAGAAGTTAGTTACGTAAGTTAATTTGTAAAGACATTCATTTAGCAAAAGAAAAGTAAAATTTTTATGCAAATAAAAGCTGCATTAACTAAAAAACGATCAGAAATTAAATAAAAACACAAGTTTTTTAAACTGAAAGTAAGGAGCGACATTAAAACTTAAAACGAACAGAAATTATTCCGTATATGAAAGGGGCTGTCCCCTCCTCAACGCCTCGCTCTTTATTCCGTATATGAAAGGGGCTGTCCCCTCCTCAACGCCTCGCTCTTTACGCTAAAGTTTTTTATTGTTTTAAAAAAAATTGTGAGACAGAGTCAAACTTTAGCGTAAAGAGCGAGGCGTTGAGGAGGGGACAGCCCCTTTCATATACGGAATAAAGAGCGAGGCGTTGAGGAGGGGACAGCCCCTTTCATATACGGAATAATTTCTGTTCGTTTTAAGTTTTAATGTCGCTCCTTACTTTCAGTTTAAAAAACTTGTTTTTTTTATTTAATATCTATCCTAGTTACTGTGTTACGATACTTATTACACTGTTTATTGCATTACCATGATTAAGATATTTGATTCAGATTGCAAAAATTCAAAAGAAAAGAGAAGGCATGTTAGTTAAAGTTTCTTTGGATCACGGGGTTATATGTTAGACTTATTAGAAGGCTCTGTTTTTAGATTTGGATAAATATAAGAAAATAAGTTTTTTCAACTGAAAGTAAGGAGCGATATTAAAACTTAAAACGAGCAGAAATTATTATGTATATGAGGGGGGTTGCCCCCTCCTCAACACCTCCTCAGCATCAGTGAACTTTCTTCTAGCAAAAAATACAAAATTCCACATTTTTGTAGATAGGAGCTTGAAAGCTCTACAGTAGAATTCTCTGATACGCTGAATCTCAGGTGTGATTTTCATTAAGATTCTCTGACTTTTAGGGAATGTTTCCTTCTTTTTTCAGAAATCAGGCAAATTATCTCAGGCTCGTAGCCTTTTATGGGCGAGACTAAACTTAACGAAACTTATATATTTGGAATCAGCATAATAAGTCAATTCTTTTGATATATTTATTGATATCAAACTTCTATTTTTAAAAGTTTTGATTACTATTGAGCCGGGTCGCTCCTAACCTACAGTTCATTACCGCGAACTGTTTGATGTGTCTTGCCCAATATATTATCAATAACCCGGTCGTCGTAAGGCGCTGGACTAGCTGTGGAATTCTTTTATTCTTTAGTATTATTGCAAAAAACTTGGTTTGCAAAGCTGGGGTACAATTTTTATTTCAAAAATATTCTTTTTTGACTACTACAAAGCTTAAAAAAAGGATAATATATTATTATTTTCGTTGCCTATTTACCTTGAATCTCTCAAGTTCTTATTAAAGACGTTTTTCCGGTCTTTGATCGATCTTCTGTTTTTCTGTTGTCTTCTGTTTTGTTCTTTTTTCTGTTTCCGCTTCACCATGGAATTAAGATCCGAACCAAGAGCAGGTCTTCGCTCAAGCAAAGACCGGGGACCTCCATAGTCAAGAAATATTGGTCAGAGAAATAAAAGTGAGGTGTCACTTCGATCGCCTCTCAAATAGAATAAAGGAAAATGCTCAGATGAAAAAGAACATACAGAAACAGTTTCTCTTATTGCCAAATCATGTGGGGTTGTAGTTAATACAGTTTTCCATCCAGTCCATTCAGCAAGGATCATGACCGCTCAGACGATAATTTCAGGTTATTCTCTTTACTAGGAAAAGCTTTTATGGCAAGAAACTCAAATTTCTCAAGCTAGAAGCACAGAAAATGTTAGAAGATAATTTTGTTTTATCTCCCTTCAATGGATTATAGAATCCATTTGACATATCCTTTTCAAGAAAGTATTAATTTGGCTCCAAATTCGTCAGGAGGACATTTTATTCATCCAGAATTTAAAATAAGCCTTTAAAATTTACAGTAATATATTTAGTAATATATTTAAAGCATTACATTTTTATATATAATATATTTATATATTTACATTTTTATCCAAAGTAAAAAATTCCACAAAAGTTGAAAAGTTGCCTTTATTATACTTACAAAAACTATATACCCTGTTTTTCATCAAAATTGAATTTTTTGCAATAACATAAATAAAAGAGAATTCTGACCGTCTTAGTTCAATCGAATATATTCGACCACAGTCGTTTGGTGGTAAATATTAAATTAAAATGAAAGGAAAAACTTTAGTAAGATGTGCCTGTTTTTTATTGCATAACAAATTAAATCTTGGTGGAATGTCTGACACTGCTAGACGAAAGACCTCCAACATTTTTTAGCAATGAACGATATTGGGGTTTGATATGTGTTAAAGCTCAGAAAGTAACTTCCCATAAACATATGGTGTTGAGTGGTAGAAGAACATATAATACCATATCTGCAATTGTGGGAAATTCAGTTTTAGTTCTGATCCAGAATTCAGTCAAGGGCTTTTATGGAAGTTGTAGTTTTAAGTTTTAATGACTGACTCGAAAGCTCAGCAAATTCCTCTTGAGCTGTAAGTGGCATGAGAATCTCAGTTAAATCAATACAAAACGGATATAGAATCCAAGCTACCTTTTTGAAATCAATATTTAATATGAAATATGTACGGAACTAGGTTTCTAGCGCTTTTAAGTGATCTAAATTATCTTTGCAGTAAAATTTTTAAAGTGATTTCTCTTGATTATAAAATGGTCGACACTGGAAAATATTTCGAACGATTTTTTTTTCTATCCTATCTTTCCAAATTTTAATTTTGTTAATAAAACTCTCAATTTTATCATTAGAAGTAAATATATCGTATTTTTTTCCTTGAAGAGACAAGTTCAGATCGTTTAATTTAGCAAAGATATCCGATAAATAACACAGCTTGGATAACCATAAAGTCGTTTTGAAGAAAAGCAGCAAGTTCACATTTTTGTTCGGTTAAAAATACTTCAATTCCGTCTTTTAGTAATAATAATCTTTTTAAACTTTGACCTCTTGACAACCATCTTACTTCTGCATGTAATAATAAATTTTGTATAGATGGAATCTGTATCCTTACAAAGATTTGAAAATAAGTGACTGTTAATGGCATGGCTCTTAGTAAAATTTATAATCTTAACAGCCTTCTGAAGCACATCGTTCAATTATGGTGCTAATTTTTTTGCTGCAAGGGTCTCTCGGTGAATAAGGCAGTGAGTAAAAGTTATACGGTAATAATGAACAGCTTGAAAAAATGATTTAAAACCAATGCTTTTACCCGTCATCGCTCTCATCTGTGCATATTCCACAGCAATTTTTCCATTCTAGGAAAATGGAAAAAGTCTTTAAAAATTCATCAACTTTACAATATATGTATTTCCTGTAGTATATTATAAATACTGACTTTAATATTTAAATATTTGACTTTAGAATCTCTTGCGACCCCATTATTTTGCTACGCGACCCCATCGGGGGTCGCGACCCATAGTTTAGGAAGACCTGATGTACAGTAATATATTTTATATTACAAAATAAACTATTTGAATAATATCGCACTCTTTTGTATGCAGAGTATGAATTTATGTCGGATGTTCTTTGTACTAGATGGACTAAAACATATTTGTCACAGGAAATGTTTATACTTATTCCCGCCATTTACCCGTGCGTGCAGCCATTTAAACATTTGCCTCTCAATTACTCGGACTATCTGTCTTCTCTTTTTCTTTCTACAATTAGCCATGTCTTGATGCCTACTGCGAAATACTTGATTGTCAATCCAAAATCAACGGAATTCAATTCGAGTTCAAATCAGTTCGATTTGAGGAATAGGAGAAAGAAGCCCTTTCCTTTTGATCATAAATATATTTGTGTTTTGTGAATTATGACTATCTTCAAGTGTTGCATAGAGAATGAGTGTTTGCACCAGTCAAGGACAGATCTAACGGTCAACTCACTACTTTATGGTGATTCCATCACGTAGGTGCGACACTCCCTTTCGACGTTATAAGTGAAGAAATAAAAAAAAACATTTACCCCTTTTTTTCTAATATATTATTCTGTATCACTGGTAGCTATTTCTATGTATTATATGTCTAATTATTACATAATCGACTTATTATGTGCTTTTATAGTTTCATTCTAGTGGCAAAATGAATATGTTTCAAAGTTTTGTGTGTATTTTGTGTTTTTTCTTTCCCTTGTTAATTATAAAACATGTTCTAATTGGCTGAAGCTGATTATGTATTATTTTATAGGGCCAGATTTGTTACATCATATTATGGCCATGAGTTACGCGGAGTCAACTGAAGAGGACTTACTCACAACCAATGTTCTTGGATTTGTCTGTGTGTAAGTTTCCCCCCCCCCACTTCTTCTTTTTTAATAATTAAATGGAACTTAATACACTGAATTAAAAAGCTTTCTAACATAAATGGGTTTATCACAAAAAAAAAATTCAGAAAAACATTAGTGTCGAATTAGTGTCAATAAATTATTGGTGTTTGAGTTCGAGTATTGTTCAGATAAACTAAAATTTTATTTTTTAAGTAGCTCTTACAAGCAAACGTTAATGAACTTGTACTTCTTGCAAAAAGATAAAAACTCAGTAGAAATAAAAATTATAAAAAAATATACGACTCTCACTAAAGAGACAACGATAAAGATTTGTCAAAAAATTAACTCGGTTGAACGCTGGTCAATGGATTGATCAGGTCAAAAAAGTGAAATCAGTGCAAAGAGGACAAAGTAGTTTTAGCGTGTTTAAAATTGTTTCAGTTGAAATTACCATAATTTCCAACGAGTTTAGGCCTGGAAAATATCCTGGATGAGGCCCAGGTGTTTTGGCAATGCTGTATTTGGAAGAGTTGACTTTATAAGTTCTATAATTTATCTGCAGTCTGTCAGTAACTAGTATGACTGTATCTTTACGGATAAGGTTCACCGTTTAACGTTTTGCCTTGGATTACTAGAGTATTTTCATTTTTAGCAAAATCGGAAGCAATAAAGTAATATTAAATAAGAGTCTTATGATGATGGAATTTGTAAGATTTTAGGTCAGTCTTAACGACAGTTGACACTTTAGATATAATTGTATGCTACATCCAGTAGAGATATTCCAGACATACTTTTTAGATTATCCAGGACAGTGAAAAAATCTGCGAAACTTTGCAAGTGGCATACGCAGGGACATACGATCGTAAACTTGACAAAAGTTATCCCTGCGATTATTGCCTCCTCCCCTTCAAAAGGGGAAATTTTTTAAAAGTCTCCATCAGTATATGATAGGCTCCTTCCCCCTCTCTCTCTCTCTTCCTCCCTCCCTCTCTCTCTCTTTCCCTTTCTTTCTGTCTCCCTCTCTGTCTCTCTTTTTCACCCTCTCACTCACTTTCTTCCATTTTTCCGCATCGACATTAAGCCTCTCCCCCTTTTTCTGTTTCCCCCATCACCCTCTTTACTTCTCTATCCCTTTCTCTCTCTCTCTTTTTCTTCCTCTAAAAAATATGAATATCATTTACTAACTAGTCTTTTTATAGGCTTAATGTCGATACTGAGAAACAGAAGTTGACACTGCTCTCACCGCATCCTGCACCTCTTCCTAGAAATATATTTCTCATTTCAGATGTTCAGTATATGGAAATATAATTAAGCCTTGTATTGTACAAATACATTCATTTTATTAAATTTTTTTAATTTGGAAATATTGTTGCAATAGCAGTGTTTCTTCTTTAGCTTTCTTTTGTTATTTTAGTGTAGGTTGTTTTTAGTGTTGTTGTTAGTGCAGGTTACGTGTCTTACGTTACTGACGTTTGATAAGCAGAAGCGACCGAATCATTGAGTGTTGGACGTCTGTAAATTCTAGGGATCTCGTTGCACGTCTGCTAAAGAGAGCCAAATGATGGACTCATAAATTAAAATCTTTGTCTTTAATAAGACATCTCTTTGATCCAAATACCATTCCCTACTTGAATGAAGACTATAGATGCTGAGAATATGGAAAAAGAAGGATGAAAGGAAACTAAAGAACGGTTTTCAGAACAAAATGTTTCAAGACAAAGCAAATATTTTGTCAGAGTGTTAACCTCTGTCGTCTTCAGTGCACGAAAAACCTTGAAGAAATCAAAACCGTGAACAGAATCTGATTAAAACATCCTTTAAAAGATGAATCTAAAAGATGAAGTCTTAGCTATTGACGCAGAGTATTTTATGTTTCACTTGGATATTCTTGACCTCTTTATAATCGTAAGATAGAAGACGAAAGGACTTGGATTCAATTAAGCATTTATGGGTCTGTTATAAAGCCGTAATAAGCACAGATGATGTTAATGCGGAATTTGAAGACATACATAATATGATTATGAGAGAATGTACTGATTGCTGTTGCAAAAAGTGTACAAGGAAGACTGGACGAAAAAATCACTACTCTAGTGTATTAACAAGAAAAATAATTCATGGATTGGTCACTTAAATTACCCATACAAAGTGACCCTTGAGAAATTTTTACCATTTCTACCTAAAGCTAAGAGAGACTACATTAACGGGAAAATAGCTAAAAGCGGAAAGAACTCACGGAAAGTGTGGAAGTTTGTTAACTCCTTACTGTATCCCTGCAGCTCCCTAGCTGAACTCTTATTAAAATTAATCGTAAATAGGGAAACTGTAATGGAACCAGAAAACGTTGCAAATGCTTTGGGAGCCTTTTTTACAATGGTGAGCTATAAGACAGTAGATTTTGTTGGAAATCCCGCTAAGGCTTTTAAAGATTATCTTGGTCCAGCGTGCACTAAGTCATTGGTACTCGTACCTTTATCTCCTTCCAAAATTCTGCTAATCATACGAAATCTATGAGGCGATTCGGCTTCTAGGTTTGACCGAGTACACACTAAGTGCTAAAAGCAGTTGCCCTGTCCGTCATAAAGCTTTTTACTTAATTCATAAATTTGTCCTTGCAAATGTAGTAGTTCTTCTCAGAACTACTACAAAACTAGAATAATTCCACTGCATAAAAGAGGCTCTCGAGTTGATGTGGCTAATTACAGACCTATTCTTTCAACCTTTTCAAAAGCTTTGGAAAAAAAACTTTGCACCAGCAACTACTCGAGTTTCTTGAGAAAAAAGGGCTTCTTAATAGTTGCCAGTGTTGGTTCACACCAGGGCCCTCCATTTATGATGTGCTAACTGCGTTGAGCTTATGGATAAGCAATTCCCTGAATGCCGACCTACTATCTGCAGCGGTTCTCCTTGATATCAGAAAAGCATTTGAAAGTATCTGCCATTCAATTTTCTCGAGAAACTAGAACGTACAGGAATAAGAGACATTGCTCTGAGTTGGTTTAAATCTTATTTAAACCAACAAGCAGGATTTATTTTGGAGAAGATCCTGGAAATGGTGTACTCGACGACTGTGGTGTCCTCAATGACTCAATATTAGAAGCACCGCTGTCCCTGATCGACGTTAGCGACCTGTGTTGATTATTGAACTCAGCGTGCAAAAAATCGCTGCTGTAATCTATGCTACAAACCCGAAGATAACAGTGTTGAGCTCGTTGCTTTCCACGATGATTCTACGCTTGGTTGCTGTGAAACGGATAAGACAACGCTCATATCCAAACTGGGGGATATTTTGGAGAAGACGTATCTCTGGATAGATACTAACCGAGTTGCTATTAATGTTGGTAAATCTCGCGTTTTATTGTCTTCGGGGGTTGGGGGTGTTCAGCTAGATATATGTGGTATCCAAACATCCGTAGGTCTGATAAGTTAACCAGAAAAGCTCTTTGCAAAGTACCCGGAGATCCTGCTTAATGAAAAGTTGTCGTTCCTGTATCATATCGAAGCAGTAAAGCTGAAGCTATCCCGGAATCTTGGAGTAGCAAAAATAGTTTAAGAACACCTCGCCGCAGAAAACACTGGTCTTCCTGTACAACGCTCATATGAAGCCCCATTTGCAGTATTGTACAATGATCTGGCAATCGAATCTTAGATCTCACTTGCGAAAATTGAATTTGATCCACAAACAATGTCTGATATTAATTGAAAAAAAAAAATAGGGGTACTTGTCACTGAAGCCACTGCATCAATTATCCTGCTTGGCTTTTGTGTTTAAATTTCTAGCTGGTGGACTGCCATTTCATTTAATACATTATATTGACCTATCTCTTACTAACATAATGTGCATATCCGAGTATCTTCGAACTTGTGCATACCCATCAGCCCAACTGTGTAGTCAGGTTTTGCATCAAATATAACATGTGTATTGATAGGGATTCGGATCCCAGAAAAGCCGAGAAGTAGAAACTCTCTTGTGTCATATAAAGAAAGAGTAAAATATCATTTATTATCCTTGCACATAACTTGGTTAATCATGTATCAGGAAATACATAATGTACTTTCCATTAAAGTATCATAAAAGTATTTGGTTAATTATTATGATTAATGAGAGGTAAGATCGTGTCTTTTTTTTATTTGAATTTTTTTCTTTTTTAGAGTCAAAAGTGATCTGAGAGCAACCAGCCCCCCCTCCCCCCCGCCCATCATTTCCCAAAAACAAACATCCAAACAAAGTTTTGAGATATCTATTTTTTTTTTTCAGCATTGTTTAAAAGTTCAGTAATTATGCTTTGGGGTAATTGTCATTCGTCATAGTTTTATGGTTTTATAGAAGTTAAATTACTAATAAGAAAACTTGAAAAATAGAAGGAAGGTGAAATTAAAAAAAAGGCATAAATGTTTTCACTAAAAGAAGGTTAATATCTGGCAGGTATACAGAAACTGACTTGGAGGAAAGGAGTAAATCCCTCAAAAAGGGATAGAAAGGTAACTTGTACAAAATTAGCGAAACTCGGGGTTCAGTTGTCAAAATCCTGAAATTTCGGAGAGTAGTGTGATGATCTGAATATTTATGTTTAAAATGTAAATGCTGTGGTTCTCGGCATCTAGGAATGGATTGAGATATTTTTAGCTATGTGAGATTTATTTGTTTGTCAACAAACCTATTGGACATTCTTGCTGCTCTTGTCATGCATATTGAAGAAACTACTCGACAAAAAACCTTTAAAAACGACATTAGCTATTGTATGCCTCGAAAATAGTGCACCCTTTCAGGAGGCTGACAAATCCCCATGTTATACCCGGAAAAGCTTGCACATCATTGAAGAGGGACTTTGACAACTCCCCGTGTTATGTCCAGTTGAAATCGTATACCGTTTTAGGGGGATAACAGCTCCCCGTGTTGTACCCATTGTTGTACCTGTGTTGTACGCATAGCGACAATCTTGTTAGTTATTCCCTATAGTACTGATAAAATTTATTTTGTTCCTAAATGTTCGGTATTCTTTAAAGATTTCCTGGCCTAGTCAATATGTGACTTCCGAAGTGATCGGGAAATATCTGTCTGTTTTTGTTGTTGTTTTTTTTTCAAATCTATGTTTGGAGATAAGTTTTGAGACTCATATGGCCCAACACAGTTTTCTTCATATTATTTTCTTTTTGGCCAAGGGACTTGCGGAACTTTCAAGCTGATCAAAAATGACAACCCCTGGCCTTTCTTGGTCTTATAAGCCACACCCTTCGACCAACAGAAATATGTGGTCTTATTAGCCCAACAACGATGTTTGAAAGTTTCAAGCCAATCTAAAAAAGGGTTTTGGGTCCCAGCTTATGAGGAGGTACGTGCCCCAAATTGAAACATTTCTTTTACATTGAGGTCCACTTGGCTCAGGGACTTATAGTTTTAAATTCGTATCTCTTCAAAAAACAGATTTTGTTAGCCTTTTTTGGCCTTTTAAATTTCGAACTTTTGGGGGAAAAAAGAGAGATGACTTTTTTCGGACCCAATTTTCAGGTGAACCAATATTATTTCCGTGTATTATTTTGTTTTGTCAATTGAGGTTCTTGTTGGCTCAAGGAATCTCAGATAGAGGATTCAAGCCAAATAAAAGGAAAAGATTTTGATCCATTTTTCGGGGTCTGTGCCCCCGATTTGTATTATTTTCGTACATCTGGTTCGATCCGTTTGAAGCCATTGGAAAAAAAATCCGGTCTTTTTTTATGGAAACCAATAGTTTTCTTTCTATTCTCTTGTGCATCGGTTCCAGTTGGTCCAGGTATTTAATTTTTGAGCTGAGAAGAATTTTTCTCTGCCGTTTTCTGGTCCCGCCTCCGAGGGGACCGTGTCCCCAAGCTATTTTTGTCATACTAGGTTCCTTTTAGCCTGCGGACTTGTGGTTACACGTTTCAATCTGATAAGGGACACAGGGTTCCCAAAACCATATCCGGGCCCCTAAAACCCTCCTCCTCCAAGCGGAAATGTTTGGTCTCCTTAGCCCGGGTGACAATCTTTCAAAGTTCCAAACCAGTCAGAAGAAAAACAAACTTGTCAGTCAATTTGGCAACCAATTCTTTCTCAAACATGTGGGACAACTTGGCCAGGGATTTGGGTTTATAAGTTTCAAGCCGTTCGAACAAGCTATTGTCCCTTTTTCGTCCTCCATTTGCAGGTAAACCATTACTTTTTTTTTATTCGATTTTTTCCTGTGCGAATCGGGGTACCTTCCACCCAAGAATTTTCAGATGTCAGTTTTAAGCCTATAAAAAAAAATTGTGGCCCCTGTTTTTTAGGGCCAGTGTCCCCAAACTAAATTGTTTTTGTATATAAGGGATCCCCCGGTCCGAGAAATTACGGGTGTATGTTTCAACCTGTTCTTAGAAAAAAAAATCGGCTCTTTTCGTGGTAACAAACATTTCTTTCTTTATTTTCTTATGCGTGGGAGTCCTCTCGACCCAAGAACATAAGGATGCAAGTTTTGGACTGACCAGAAAAATGTTTCAGGGAAAACAAGTGTTTTGGCCCATTTCAGGACCCCCTAATATTATTTTACCTCCAAGCAAAAATTTTGGCCTCCTAGCCCAGGTAGCGATTCTTCAGAGTTTCAATCCAATCGGAAAAATAGTTATTTGACCATTTTCGGGCCCCATGTTTAGGTTATCTGGACAACTACCAAAAGAAGATTCCTGTCGATTTTTTGTTGAGCGATTCTTATTCTTTTTTTTTTCTCTCGTGCATCGGAAATCTTGCGACCCAAGGACTTGAGAATGTAAATTTCAACTAGTTTGCAAAAAGATATTATGCTCATTTGGTGGCCCCATTTTGAAGAGTTCCATGCCCCAAAACTATTTTTTTTACATTAGGGTCTTTTTGGTTCAGGACTTATAGTTTTAACCGTTTTTAGGGGAATCAGTATTATTTACTTTTGTTCGTTCTGTATTTGGGTTGCGTTAGTGCACGAACTTAAGGATATAAGTTTCGACCCAATAAGAAAAAGTTTTATGGCCATTTTCAATACCCTATTTTGGCCTGGACCGTGCCTCAGACCAATTTTGTACTTTAATCTCCTCTTAGCCCAATGACTTCTGGAGTCCCAAACTGATTAGGCACAAACATTTTTTTGCCCATACCCAGGCTCCTAACACCCTCCTCCGTCCCTGTACAAACTTTATGATCCTTTTGGCCCAGAGAATAGCCCCCGAGAGTTTCGAGCCAATCATACCCCTAATATCGAATATACCCCATTTTTCCACTAAAAACTTATTTTTAAACAATCAGTAATTTGCAGAATTTAAGGCCCTTACCCCAGGGGCATTTGGGGTCACATAATCCCAAGAAACATATTTATTGGATCTTTTGAGTAGAAGGGGAGGTTCTACTCCCAGGACTCACTCCTGCTGCCACCTATAACTTTTTTTACATAGTTTAATGAGGACAGGGTCAATGACCTCTTTCTCAATGGTCTCTTTCTCCAGGTGGGTTTTTGGCACGCTCTCAGCAACTGTTATGATCCAGAAATAGTCTTTGTTGTTGTTTCCGAGGCAAATGTCAAGGTCAATGTTGTTGTTGTTGTTGTCAGTGCAAGCTCTCAGCGAATGTTATGATCCAGAAATAGTATTTCTTGTTGTTGCTCTAGGCAAATGTTATGAGTTTCCAGAAATTTGGAACATCTGTGCTGTCGACCTCAAGTCCCCTATCGTGAATCAATAATTCCCCTTAGAAGCAACAAATTAATTCCCCTTTCTTGACAGATCAATCAACCAATGACATCATCTGTCAGACTTCAAAAATTTTCGCCTAGAAACGATTCTCCAGAAATAGATCCAAGTCATTAATGTCTTTGCCTCGGAAACAGTTCTACTGGTCGAACTCCAAAAGATATTAATAAACATTGCCATGGAAACAATTCTCCAAGAAACATCTTAGCGATAAATTGTTTTAGCGCGGGAATCAGGTTTCTTATTAATTTGAAATGCCTCAGCGCAGAGATGCCAATAACAAAAGGAACACGCTGAATTTACGTTTAGGGGTTATTTGGGCGAAACCGTTTTAGACATTTTAGGGAATTATTTCGGCGAAACAGTTAGAGACATTTTAAAAGAAGATTTTAGGAAAGGTTTTAGAAGAGAATTTGAGTGTGGTCGTTATAATACACAAGTTCCATTTGAACAGTGTTGTGAGGTCCTCTACCCCAACCCCAAAGGGTTCCGATCCCCCTACCCAACCTCGAAGGAAGCCCCCGGTCCTCAAACGCCCCCCAAGCTCCCAAAGAGCCCCAGTCCCCCCAACGCCCACCTCAGACCCCCAAAGGCCCACCCCACGTCCACCAAAGACCCCCCGATCCCCCAACGGCACCCCGGACCCCAAAGGCCCTCCCCCCCGATCCGCAAAGGTCCCCCGGGCCCGAGAAGTGCCGTGGGGCAGGAATGCGCTGCAGTGGAATGCGCCGCAGGGGGATGCGCCGTGGGTCGGGGGACGCGCCACAAGGAAGCACCGCAGGAATGCGCCGCAGGGATGCGCCACAGGGATGCGCCGCAGGGATGCACCGCTTTTTGTTAGAGTTCTAGTTTACTTTAATTTTAGTTAAGAGTTTGTTGTTTTAACTTTGAGTTTCAGTTAGAGTTCTTGTGTAGTTTTAGTTAAGAGTTTAGAGTTTTTAGCTTAGAGTTTTTGTTGAAGTTCTAGTTTAGTTTAGTTTCAGTTAATAGTTTAGAGTTTTAGCTTAGTGTCATAGCTTAGAGTTTTCGTTAGAGTTCTAGTTTAGTTTAGATTTAGTTAAGAATTTAGAGTTTTATATTAGAGTCTTAGATTAGAGTTTTTTTTAGAGTTTAAGTTTATTTTAGTTTTAGTTAATAGCTTAGAGTTTTTATCTTAGAGTCTTAGCTCAGAGTTTTTGTTGAAGTTCTAGTTTAGTTTAGTTTTAGTTAATAGTTTAGAGTTTTAGCTTAGAATCTTAGCTTAGAGTTTTTGTTAGAGTTCTAGTTTATTTTAATTTTATTTTAGAGTTTAGAGTTTTAGCTTAGTCTTAGCTTAGAGTTTTTTTGCTAGAGTTCTAGTTTAGTTTAATTTTAGTTAAGAGTTTGATTTTTTACCTTTGAGTTTCAGTTAGAGTTTTAGTTTAGTTTTAGTTAAGAGTTTGGTGTTTTACCTTAGAGTCTTAGCTTAGAGTTTTAATTTGAGTTCTAGTTTAGTTTAGTTTTAGTTAAGAGTTTAGAATTTTAGCTTAGAGTTTTTTTTTTATAGTTATAGTTTAGTTTAATTTTAGCTAAGAGTTTGATTTTTTTACCTCTGAGTTTCAGTTAGAGTTCTAGTTTAGTTTTAGTTAAGAGTTTAGAGTTTTTAGCTTAGAGTTTTTGTTGAAGTTCTAGTTTAGTTTAGTTTTAGTTAATAGTTTAGAGTTTTAGCTTAGAGTCTTAGCTTAGAGTTTTTGTTAGAGTTCTAGTTTAGTTTAATTTTAGTTAAGAGTTTGATGTTTTACCTTTGAGTTTCAGTTAGAGTTCTAGTTTAGTTTAGTTTTAGTTAAGAATTTAGAGTTTTTATCTTTAGAGTCTTAGCTTAGAGTTTTTGTTGAAGTTCTAGTATAGTTTAGTTTTAGTTAATAGTTTAGAGTTTTAGCTTAGAGTCTTAGCTTAGAGTTTTTGTTAGAGTTCTAGTTTATTTTAATTTTATTTTAGAGTTTAGAGTTAAAGCTTAGTCTTAGCTTAGAGTTTTTTTTGTTAGAGTTCTAGTTTAGTTTAATTTTAGTTAAGAGTTTGATTTTTTTTACCTTTGAGTTTAAGTTAGAGTTTTAGTTTATTTTTAGTTAATAGTTTGGTGTTTTACATTAGAGTCTTAGCTTAGAGTTTTAATTTGAGTTCTAGTTTAGTTTTAGTTAAGATTTTAGAATTTTAGCTTAGAGTTTTTTTTGTTAGAGTTCTAGTTTAGTTTAATTTTAGCTAAGAGTTTGATTTTTTTACCTATGAGTTTCAGTTAGAGTTCTAGTTTAGTTTTAGTTAAGAGTTTAGAGTTTTTAGCTTAGAGTTCTTATTGAAGTTCTAGTTTAGTTTAGTTTTAGTTAATAGTTTAGAGCTTTAGCTTAGAGTCTTAACTTAAAGTTTTTGTTAGAGTTCTAGTTTAGTTTAATTTTAGTTAAGAGTTTGATGTCTTACCCTTGAGTTTTAGTTAGAGTTTTAGTTTAGTTTTAGTTAAGAGTTTAGAGTTTTTAGAATATAGTCTTAGCTTAGAGTTTTTGTTGAAGTTAAAGTTTAGTTTAGTTTTAGTTAATAGTTTAGAGTTTTAGCTTAGAGTCTTAGCTTAGAGTTTTTGTTAGAGTTCTAGTTTATTTTAGTTTTAGATAAGAGTTTGATTTTTTACATTTGAGTTTCAGTTGTAGTTATAGTTTAGTTTTAGTTAAGAGTTTAGAGTTTTTAGCTTAGAGTATTAGCTTAGAGTTTTTGATGAAGTTCAAGTTTAGTTTAGTTTTAGTTAATAGTTTAGAGTTTTAGATTAGAGTCTTAGCTTAGAGTTTTTGTTAGAGTTATAGTTTATTTAAATTTAATTTTAGAGTTTAGAGTTTTAGCTTAGTCTTAGCCTAGAGTTTTTTTGTTAGAGTTCTAGTTTAGTTTAATTTTAGTTAAGAGTTTGATTTTTTTACCTTTGGGTTTCAGTTAGAGTTTTAGTTTAGTTTTAGTTAAGAGTTTGCTGTTTTACCTTAGAGTCTTAGCTTAGAGTTTTAATTTGAGTTCTAGTTTAGTTTAGTTTTAGTTAAGATTTTATAATTTTATCTTAGAGTTTTTTTGTAATACTTAAAGTTTAGTTTAATTTTATCCAAGAGTTTGATTTTTTTACCTATGATTTTAAGCTAGAGTTCTAGTTTAGTTTTATGTAAGAGTTTTTTCTTTTAACATAATTTCATAGATTTGATTTTTTATTTGTAGATCTCGTTTAGTTTATTTTTGTTTAAGAATTTATTAGTTTATCTTAGAGTATTAGCTTAGAGTTTTTTTCTAGAGTTCTAGTTTATTTTGGTTTTAGTTAAGAGTTTAGAGTTTTTGTTGAAGTTTTAGTTTATTTTACTTTTAGTTAATAGTTTAGAGTTTTAACATAGGGTCTTAGTTTAGAGTTATGTTAGAGTTGAAGTTTAGTTTATTAATAGTTAAGAGTTTAGAGTTTTAGCATAGAGTCTTAGCTTAGAGTTTCTGTTGGAGTTCTAGTTTAGTTTACATGTAGTTAATAGTTTAGAGTTTTATATTAGAGACCTAGCTTAGAGTTTTAGTATAGTTTAGTTTTATTTAAGATTTTAGAATTTTAGTTTAGAGTTTTTTTGTTAGAGTTCTAGTTTAGTTTAATTTTAGCTAAGAGTTTGATTTTTTACCTCTGAGTTTCAGTTAGAGTTCTAGTTTATTTTTAGTTAAGATTTTAGAATTTTATATTAATTTATTATCTTATAGTTGTATTTTATATTTAGAGTTTATTTTATTTTTTTTTAAGATTTTAGAATTTTATCTTATAGTTTTTTTTTTAGAGTTATAGTTTAGTTTAATTTTAGCTAAGAGTTTGATTTTTTACCTCTGAGTTTCAGTTAGAGTTCTAGTTTAGTTTTAGTTAAGAGTTTGGTGTTTTATCTTAATGTCTTAGCTTAGAGTTTTTACTTAGAGTTTTAGTTTATTTTAGTTTTAGTTAAGAGTTTTGAGTTGTACCTTAGAGACCTAGATTAAAATTTTAGTTTAGTTTAGTTTTAGTTAAGAGTTTAGAGTTTTAAAATATAGTCTTAGTCTAGAGTTTTGTTATAGTTCTAGTTTATTTTACATGTAGTTAAGAGTTTAGAGTTTTACCTTAGAGACATAGCTTAGAATTTTAGTTTAGTTTAGTTTTAGTTAAAATTCTAGAATTTTAGCTTAGAGTCTTAGCAGAGAGTTTTTTTTAGAGTTCTAGTTTAGTTTAGTTTTAGTTAAGAGTTTAGAGTTTTATCCTAGAGTCATATCTCAGAGTTTTTGTTAGAGTTCTAGTTTAGTTTTAGTTATGAGTTTAGAATTTTAGCTTATAATCTTAGCTTAGAGTTTTTGTTAGAGTTATAGTTTAGTTTATTTTTAATTAAGAGTTTATAGTTTTTAGCTGAGAGTCATAGCATAGAGTTTTTGTCGAAGTTCTAGTTTAGTTCAGTTTTACTTAAGAGTTTAGAGTTTTAGCTTAGAGTCTTAGCTTAGAGTTTTTGTTAGAGTTGAAGTTTATTTTAGTTCTAGTTAATAGCTTAGAGTTTTTATGTTAGAGACTTAGACTATAGTTTTTGTTAGAGTTATAGTTTAGTTTATATATAGTTAAGATTTTAGTGTTTTTAGCTTAGAGTATTATCTTAAAGTTTTTTGTTGAAGTTTTAGTTTAGTTTAGTTTTATCTTAGACTTAGAGTTTTAATTAGAGTTCTAGTTTAGTTTAGTTTTAGTAGAGAGTTTAGAGTTTTAGCTTAGAGTCTTAGCTTAGAGTTTTTGTTAGAGTTCTAGTTTAGTTTAGTTTTAGTTAAGAGTTTAGAGTCCTAGCTTAGAATTTTAGTTTAGTTTAGTTTTAGTTACGAGTTTAGAGTTTTAGCATAGAGTCTTAGTTTAGAGTTTTGTTAGAGTTCTAGTTTAGTTTACATGTAGTTAAGAGTTTAGAGTTTTACCTTAGAGACATAGCTTAGAATTTTAGTTTAGTTTAGTTTTAGTTAAGATTTTAGAATTTTAGCTTAGAGTCATAGCAGAGAGTTTTTGTTAGAGTTCTAGTTTAGTTTAGTTTTAGTTAAGAGTTTAGAGTTTTAGCCTAAAGTCGAGTTTAGTTTAGTTTTAGTTAAGAGTTTAGAGTTTTACCTTAGAGTCCTAGCTTGGAGTTTTTGTTAGAGTTCGAGTTTAGTTTAATTTTAGTTAAGAATTTGATATTTTAACTTTGAGTTTCAGTTAGAGTTCTAGTTTAGTTTACTTTTAGTTAAGAGTTTAGCGTTTTACCTTGGAGTTTTAGCTTAGAGTTTTAGTTAGAGTTCTAGTTTTGTTTAGTTTTAGTTAAGAGTTTAGAATTTTAGCTTAGAGTCTTAGCTCAGAGTTTTTGTTAGAGTTCTAGTTTAGTTTAATTTTATTTAAGAGTTTAGAGTTTTAGCTTAGAGTTTTTTTTTAGACTTCTAGTTTAATTTAATTTTAGTTAAGAGTTTTATTTTTTTACCTTTGAGTTTCAATTAGAGTTATAGTTTAGTTTTATTTAAGAGTTTGATGTTTTACCTTAGAGTTACGGTTAGAGTTCTAGTTTAGTTTTAGTTAAGAGTTTGGTGTTTTACCGTAGACTCTTAGCATAGAGTTTTTTTTTTTTATGGTTCTATTTTAGTTTAATTTTGGTTAAGATTTTTTTTTTTTACCTATGAGTTTAAGTTAGAGTTCTAATTTAGTTTTAGTTAAGAGTTTGGAGTTTTACCTTAGAGTCTTAGCTTAGAGTTTTTAGTTAGGGTTCTAGTTTAGTTTAGTTTTGGTTAAGAATTTAGAATTTCAGCTTAGAGCCTTATCTTATGATTTTTTTTAAAGTTCTAGGTTATTTTAGTTTAAGTTAAGAGTTTAGTTTTTACAATAGAGTCTTAGCTTAGAGTTTTTGTTTAAGTTTTAGTTTATTTTAGTTTTAGTTAATAGTTTAGAGTTTTAGATTAGAGTCTTAGCTTAGAGTTTTTGTTAGAGTTGAAGTTTAGTTCAGTAATAGTTAAGAGTTTTGTGTTTTACCATAGAGTCATATCTTAGAGTTTTAGTTAGAGTTCTATTTTAGTTTAGTTTTAGTTGAGAGTTTAGAGTTTTTGCTTAGACTCATAACTTAGAGTTTTTGTTAGATTTCTAGTTTAGTTTAGTTTTAGTCAAGAGTTTAGAGTTTTTGCTTAGATTCATAACTTAGAGCTTTTGTTGAAGTTATAGCTTAGTTTAGTTTTAGTTAAGAGTTTATAGTTTTAGCTTAGTTTCTTAGCTTAGAGTTTTTGTTAGAGTTTTAGTTTAGTTTAGTTTTATTTAAGAGTTTAGATTTTTATCTTATAGTATTAGCTTAGATTTATAGTTATAGTTGAAGTTTATTTTATTTATATTTAATAATTTATAGTTTTTAGATTATAGTCATAGTTTATAGTTTTTGTTATAGTTCTAGTTTAGTTTAGTTAATAGTTTAGAGTTTTATCATAGAGTCATAGTTTAGAGTTTTTGTTGAAGTTGAATTTTAGTTTAGTCATAGTTAAGAATTTAGAGTTTTTATCTTAGAGTCATAGCCTATAGTTTTTGAACTTCTAGTTTAGTTTAGTTAAGAGTTTAGAGTTCCACCTTAGAGTCTTAGCTTAGAATTTTACTTAGAGTTGAATTTTCGTTTACTTATAGTTAAGGGTTTAGAGTTTTAGCTTGGAGTTATAGCTTAGAGTTTTAGTTAAAGTTCTAGCTTAGTTTAGTTTTAGTTAAGAGTTTAGAGTTTTACCTTAAAGTCTTAGCTTATTGTTTTATTTAGAGTTCTAGTTTAGTTTAGTTCTAGTTAAGAGTGTTGAGTTTTACCTTAAAGTCTTAGATTAGAGTTTTAGTTAGGGTTGAAGTTCCGTTTAGTTTAGTTATAGTTAAGAATTTATAATTTTAGCTTAGAGTATTAGCTTAGAGTTTTAATTAGAGTTATTGTTTAGTTTAGTTTTATTTAAGAGTTATAGCTTTAGCATAGAATCGTAGCTTAGAGATTTAGTTAGAGTTGAAGTTCAGTCCAAACTAGCATATAAAATTGACATAATATAAGCATCAGAGTGAATAATTTTTTTTATCAACATCCTAGGCCAGATACATTGAAAAAAATTGACAGAATCTAAGTGTCAGAGTGAATAATTTTTTTATCAACATCCATTGTCAGATACATCGAATAAAAATTGACAAAATTTAAATATCAGAATGAACAAATGCTTTAACAACATCCTTCATCGGATTCATTGGTTAAAATTGGCAAAATCTAAGTATCAGTCAGATTAAATTCTACATCAACATCCTTTTTCTCGGATACATAGATTAAAATTAACAAAATCTAAGTGTTAGAGTGATAATATTCTTAATGGCTTGTTAGCTCAGTTGGTTAGAGCGTCATGCTAATAACGCGAAGGTCGAGGGTTCGATCCCCTCACGAGCCATAGTTTTGACCTTCGTATGGTAACTCTATAAGTTATTTTAAGGATATATTTTATTACAACATGCACAGTCGACATAGATGTACTTGGAGTTTTTAAGGCTCATTGAGACGAGGGTAGGGGCGCGCCCGGGACTACGTCTAAATGAACCTTAAAAATGAAACCGGGGAGTATGGTTAGGTTAGACTAGATTAAGTTAGGTTAGATTAGACTAGGCTAGGTTAGCCTACGTACGCTTCACTTAGGTTAGCTTAGGTTAGGTGAGAGACATGCGAAAAGTTAGGTGTATGATTAGGTTAGGTTAGGTTAGATTAAGTTAGGTTAGGTTAAGTTAGGTTAGGCTAGGTTAGCCTACGTACGCGCGCGTACGTAGGCTAACCTAGCCTAACCTAACTTAACCTAACCTAACTTAATCTAACCTAACCTAATCATACACCTAACTTTTCGCATGTCTCTCACCTAACCTAAGCTAACCTAAGTGAAGCGTACGTAGGCTAACCTAGCCTAGTCTAATCTAACCTAACTTAATCTAGTCTAACCTAACCATACTCACCGGTTTCATTTTTAAGGTTCATTTAGACGAGGTCACGTGCGCGCACCTAACCTCGTCTAAATGAACCTTAAAAACTCCAAGTAAAGCTATGTCGACTTTGCATGTTGATATAAAATATATCCTTAAAATAACTTATAGAGTTACCATACGAAGGTCAAAACTATGGCTCGTGAGGGGATCGAACCCTCGACCTTCGCGTTATTAGCATGACGCTCTAACCAACTGAGCTAACAAGCCATTAAGAATATTAACACTCTAACACTTAGATTTTGTTAATTTTAATCTATGTATCCGATAAAAAGGATGTTGATGTAGAATTTAATCTGACTGATACTTAGATTTTGCCAATTTTAACCAGTGAATCCGATGAAAGATGTTGTTAAAGCATTTATTCATTCTGATATTTAAATTTTTTAAATTTTTATTCGATGCATCTGACAATGGATGTTGATAAAAAAAATTATTCACTCTGACACTTAGATTCTGTAATTGTTTTTCAATGTATCTGGCCTAGGATGTTGATAAAAAAAATTATTCACTCTGATGCTTATATTTTGTCAATTTTATATGCTAGTTTGGACTGAACTTCAACTCTAACTAAATCTCTAAGCTACTATTCTATGCTAAAGCTATAACTCTTAACTAAAACTAAACTAAACAATAACTCTAACTAAGACTCTAAGCTAAGACTCTAAGCTAAAATTATAAACTCTTAACTATAACTAAACTAAACGGAACTTCAACCCTAACTAAAACTCTAATCGAAGACTTTAAGTTAAAACTCAAAACTCTAAACTAAAACTAAATTAAACTAGAACTCTAAATAAAACAATAAGCTAACACTTTAAGGTAAAATTCTAAACTCTCAACTAAAACTAAACTAAGCTAGAACTCTAACTAAAACTCTAAGCTATAACTCCAAGCTAAAACTCTAAACCCTTAACTATAAGTAAACTAAACTTCAACTCTAAGTAAAACTCTAAGCTAAGACTCTAAGGTTGAACTCTAAACTCTTAACTAAACTAAACTAGAATTTCAAAAACTCTAAGCTATGACTCTAAGATAAAAACTCTAAATTCTTAACTATGACTAAACTAAACTTCAACTTCAACAAAAACTCTAACCTATGACTCTATGATAAAACTCTAAACTCTTAACTAAACTAAACTAGAACTATAACAAAAACTCTAAACTATGACTCTAAGCTAAAAACTCTAAATTATTAACTATAACTAAACTAAAATTCAACTCTAACTATAACTCTAAGCTAATACTCTAAGCTAAAACTCTAAACTCTTAACTAAAACTAAACTAAACTATAACTCTAACAAAAACTCTAAGCTAAGAAACTAAGAGAAAAATATAAACTCTTAACTAAAACTAAACTAAGCTATAACTTCAACAAAAGCTCTAAGCTATGAATCTAAGCAAAAACTCTAAACTCTTGACTAAAATTAAACTAAACTATAACTCTAACAAAAACTCTAAGCTAAGAGTCTAAGCTAAAACTCTAAACTCTTAACTAAAATTAAACTAAAATAGAACTCTAACTAAAACTCTAAGCTATGACTCAATGTTAAAACACCAAACTCTTAACTATTACTGAACTAAACTTCAACTGTAAGCTAAGACTCTAATTTAAAACTCTAAACTATTAACTAAAACTAAAATAAACTAAAACTTTAACAAAAACTCTAAGCTAAGACTATATGGTAAAAACTATACTCTTAAATAAAACTAAAATAACCTAGAACTCTAAAAAAAACTATAAGCAAAGACTCTAAGCTGAAATTCTAAATTCTTAACCAAAACTAAACTAAACTAGAACTATAACTAAAAACTCTAAGCTAAGACTCTAAAGTAAAACACCAAACTCTTAACTAAAACTAAACTAGAACTCTAACTGAAACTCAGAGATACAAAATTAAACTCTTAACTAAAATTAAACTAAACTAGAACCCTAACAAAAAAAACTCTAAGCTAAGACTCTAAGGTTAAACACCAAACTCTTAACTAAAACTAAACTAGAACTCTAACCGTAACTCTAAGTTAAAACATCAAACTCTTAACTAAAACTAAACTAGAAATCTAATTGAAACTCAAAGGTAAGAAAAAAAACTCTTAAATAAAATTAAAGTAAACTAGAAGTCTAACAAAAAAACTCTGAGATGAAACTATAAACTCTTAAGTAAAATTAAACTAAACTAGAACTCTAACAAAAATTCTGATCTAAGACTCTAAGCTAAAATTCTAAACTCTTAACTAAAACTAAACAAAACTAGAACTCTAACTAAAACTCTAAGCTAAAACTCCAAGGTAAAACGCTAAACTCTTAACTAAAAGTAAACTAAACTAGAACTCTAACTTAAACTAAAATTTAAAATATAAATATATTAAATAAAATAAAAATATAATATAAATCTAAAAAAAACTTCAATATCTGAATATATTTTAAAACTCTAGACTCTTAAATAAAACTAAACTAAACTCGACTTGATGTTCAGTATATAAAACATAAACTAAAAATCAAAGACACTTTAGATCTAACAAAAACTATATTCCAAGAATATAATATAAACTTAAAAACTATTAAATAAAACCAAACTAAACTAAAATACTAAGCTATGTCTCTAAGGTTAAACTCTAAACTCTTAACTACATGTAAACTAAACTAGAACTCTAACAAAACTCTAAACTAAGACTCTATGCTAAAACTCTAAACTCGTAACTAAAACTAAACTAAACTAAAATTCTAAGCTATGACTATAAACTCTTAAATAAAACTAAACTAAACTATAACTCTAACAAAAACTCTAAGCTAAGACTCTAAGCTAAAACTCTAAACTCTTAACTAAAACTAAACTAAACTAGAACTCTAATTAAAACTCTAAGTCTAATCTAAAACTCGAAACTAAACTAGAACTTCAACAAAAAACTTTAAGCTAAGACTCTAAGCTAAAAACACTAAACTCTTAACTATATCTAAACTAAACTAGAACTCTAACAAAAACTCTAAGCTAAGACTCTAACCTAAAAACTCTAAGCTCTTAACTAAAACTAAAATAAACTTCAACTCTAACAAAAATTCTAAGCTAAGACTCTAAGCTAAAACTCTAAACTCTTAACTAAAACTGAACTAAACTAGAACTTCGACAAAAACTCTAGGCTATGACTCTCAGCTAAAAACTCTAAACTCTTAACTAAAACTAAACTAAACTATAACTCTAACACAAACTCTAAGCTAAGATTCTAAGCTAAAATTCTAAACTCATAACTAAAACTAAACTAGAACTCTAACAAAAACTCTGAGATATGACTCTGGGCTAAAACTCTAAACTCTTAACTAAAACTAAACTAAACTAGAACTCTAACAAAAACTCTCTGCTACGACTCTAAGCTAAAATTCTATAATTTTAACTAAAACTAAACTAAACTAAAATTCTAAGCTATGTCTCTAAGGTAAAACTCTAAACTCTTAACTACATGTAAACTAAACTAGAACTCTAACAAAACTCTAAACTAAGACCCTATGTTAAAACTCTAAACTATTAACTAAAAGTAAAATAAACTAAAATTCTAAGCTAGGTCTCTAAGGTAAAACTCCAAACTCTTAACTAAAACTAAAAATAAACTAGAACTCTAAATAAAAACTATAATATAAGACATTAATTTAAAACAAAAAACTCTTAACTAAAAATAAACTATAACTCTAACTGAAACTCAGAGGTAGAAAATCAAACTCTGAGCTAAAATTAAACTAAACTAGAACTCTAACAAAAAAACTCTAAGCTAAAATTCTAAAATCTTAACCAAAACTAAAATAAACTCGAACTCTAACATAAAACTCTAAGCTAAGACATTAAGCTAAAATTCTAAACTCTTAACTAAAAGTAAAATAAACTAAAACTTCAACAAAAACTCTAAACTCTTAACTAAAACTAAAATAAACTAGAACTCTAGAAAAAAACTCTAAGCTAAGACTCTAAGCTAAAATTCTAAACTCTTAACCAAAACTAAACTAAACTAGGACTCTAACTAAAAACTCTAAGCTATGACAATATGGTAAAACACAAAACTCTTAAATAAAACTAAAATAGAACTCTAAATTAAACTCATATTAAAAAAAATCAAACTATTAGATAAAATTAAAATAAACTATAACTCTAACAAAAAAACTCTAAGATAAAATTCTAAAATCTTAACTAAAACTAAACTAAACTAGAACTCAAATTAAAACTCTAAGCTAAGGCTATAAGGTAAAACACCAAACTCTTAACTAAAACTAAACTAAAACTCTAACTGAAACTCAAAGGTAAAAAAATCAAACTCTTAACTAAAATTAAACTAAAATATAACTCTAACAAAAAAACTCTAATCTAAGAATAATCTAAAACTCTAAACTATAAAATAAAATTTAAATAAACTAGAACTCTAACAAAAACTCTAAGCTAAGACTCTAAGCTAAAACTCTAAACTATTAACTAAAACTAAACTAAACTTGAACTTCAACAAAAACTCTAAGCTAATACTCTAATATAAAAACTATAAATTCTTAACTAAAACTAAACTAAAACTCTAACTGAAACTCAAAGGTAAAACATCAAACTCTTAACTAAAATTAAACTAAACTAGAACTCTAACAAAAACTCTAAGCTAAGACTCTAAGCTAAAACTCTAAACTATTAACTAAAACTAAACTAAACTAGAACGTCAATAAAAACTCTAAGCTAAAAACTCTAAACTCTTAACTAAAACTAAACTAGAACTCTAACTGAAACTTAGAGGGAAAAAAATCAAACTCTTAGCTAAAATTAAACTAAACTAGAACTCTAACAAAAAAACTCTAAGCTAAAATTCTAAAATCTTAACTAAAACTAAACTAAACTAGAACTCAAATTAAAACTCTAAGATAAGACTCTAAGGAAAAACATCAAACTCTTAACTAAAACTAAAATAAAACTATAACTTAAACTCAAAGTTAAAAAAATCAAACTATTAACTAAAACAAAAATAAACTAGAACTCTAACAAAAAAAACTCTAATATAAGACTAAGATAAAACTCTAAACTCTAAAATAAAATTAAAATAAACTATAACTCTAACAAAAACTCTAAGCTAAGACTCTAAGCTAAAACTCTAAACTATTAACTAAAACTAAACTATACTAGAACTTCAACAAAAACTCTAAGCTAAGACTCTAAAGCTAAAAACTCTAAACTCTTAAATAAAAATAAAATAAACTAGAAATCTAACTTAAACTAAGATGTAAAAAATAAGACTATTAGCTGAAATTAAAATAAACTAGAACTCTAACAAAAACTCTAAGCTAAGACTCTAAGCTAAAGCTCCAAACTCTTAACTAAAACGAAACTATAATAGAACTTCAATAAAAGCTCTAAGCTAAAAACTCTAAACTATTAACGAAAACTAAACTAGAACTCTAACTGAAACTCATAGGTAAAAAAATCAAACTCTTAGCTAAAATTAAACTAAACTAGAACTATAAAAAAAAAACTATAATATAAAATTATAAAAAATTAAACAAAACTAAAATAAAAAAGAAATAAAATAAAAAATATAATCTAAGACTATAAGGTAAAACACCAAACTCTTAACTAAAACTAAACTAAAACTCTAACTGAAACTCAAAGGTAAAAAAATCAAACTCTTAACTAAAATTAAACTAAACTAGAACTCTAACAAAAAAAACTCTAAGCTAAGACTAAACTAAAACTCTAAACTCTAAAATAGAATTAAAATAAACTAGAACTCTAACAAAACTCTAAGCTAAGACTCTAAGCTAAAACTCTAAACTATTAACTAAAACTAAACTTGAACTTCAAAAAAAAATCTAAGCTAATACTTTAAGCTAAAAATTCTAATCTCTTAACTAAAACTAAAATAAAATTCAACTATAAAAAAAACTTTAAGATAATAATCTAAGCTAAAACTATAAACTATAAACTAAAACTAAACTAAACTAGAACTCTAACAAAAACTCTAATCTAAAACTATAAACTCTTAGCTATAACTAAAATAAACTAAAGCTTCAACAAAAACTCTAAGCTAAAAACTCTAAAATCTTAACTGAAACTAAACTAGAACTCTAACTGAATTAAACTCTTAACTAAAATTAAAGTAAACTAGAACTCTAACAAAAAGCGGGGCACCCCTATGGCGCATCCCTGTGGCGCATCCCTGCGGCGCATCCCTGCGGCGCTTCCCCCGACCCGCGGCGCATCCCCCTGCGGCGCATCCCCATGCGGCGCATTCCTGCCCCACGGCGCTTCTCGCGCCCGGGGGACCTTTGCGGATCGGGGGGTGGGCCTTTGGGGTCGGGGGGGCCCTTGGGGGATCCGGGGGTCTTTTGAGGACCTGGGGTGGGCCTTTGGGGGTCTGAGGAGGGCGTTGGGGGGACTGGGGCTCTTTGGGAGCTTGGGGGGACCTTTGAGTACCGGGGGCTTCCTTCGAGGTTGGGTAGGGGGATTGGAACCCTTTGGGCTTGGGGTAGAGGACCTCACAACACTGTTCAAATGGAACTTGTGTATTATAACAACCACACTCAAATTCTCTTCTAAAACCTTTCCTAAAATCTTCTTTTAAAATGTCTCTAACTGTTTCGCCGAAATATTTCCCTAAAATGTCTAAAACGGTTTCGCCCAAATAATCCCTAAACGTAATTTCAGCGTGTTCCTTTTGTTATTGGCATCTCTGCCCTGAGGCATTTCAAATTAATAAGAAAGTTGATTTCCGCACTAAAACAATTCATCGCTAAGATGTTTCTTGGAGAATTGTTTCCATGGCAATGTTTATTAATATCTTTTGGAGTTCGACCAGTAGAACTGTTTCCGAGGCAATGACATTAATGACTTGGATCTATTCCTGGAGAATCGTTTCTAGGTGAAAATTTTTAAAGTCTGACAGATGATGTCATTGGTTGATTGATCTGTCAAGAAAGGGGAATTAATTTGTTGTTTTTAAGAGGAATTATTGATTCACGATAGGGGAATTGAGGTCGACAGCACAGGTGTTCCAAATTTCTGGAAACTCATAACATTTGCCTAGAGTAACAACAACAAATACTATTTCTGGATCATAACATTCGCTGAGGGCGTGCACTTACAACAACAACAACGACATTGACCTTGACATTTGCCTCAGAAACAACAACAAATACTATTTCTGGATCATAACATTCGCTGAGAGCGTGCCAAAAACACACCTGGAGAAAGAGACCATTGAGAAAGAGGTCATTGACCCTGTCCTCATTAAACTATGTAAAAAAAGTTATAGGTGGCAGCAGGGGTGAGTCCTGGGAGTAGAACCTCCCCTTCTACTCTTTTGACTATTTTTTGAACAAAATTGCTATCTATAAGATCTAATTGAATATCTTGAGAAGTTAGGGAGATCTGGTAGCAAAAGAAGGTATGAGAGAGGCACTGGTTGCTTTAATCATACTACACCTTTAATAAGAGCACCAAACCTTTCAATTTCCAATTAAATGAGTCCTCCTCCATGTTTCTGCGATTTCGCCTTCCGTGCGGTGTTACTAGGGAAAAGAACAACTTGCTTCCCAGAGAGTAAATACTGACGTTGGATCTGCCGTTTAGATTTCTCTTCAAGAGCGAGGCTGGTTGGGCTTGGGCTATTCAAGAATTTTGTGTTGGGGCAGACTAGGGAAAAACTTTAGAATATGTCCTACATTTTAAGAATTGTCCCTTTTCATTGTAGCTTTATGAGTGAAACCTAGGGGGGGGATATACTTCCCGTTCTACCACGATATTTACCCTAACAAACAAGAAATATTCCAAAATCGGTAGCCACGCCTTTGATTATGTCATGGATTTTCCAAGAAAAATTACGTTATTCAGTGAAATAAGTGTCAGGATATTACCATTAACCTATTAATATAACTTATCAGTGTTAAAATTCACGATCAAATAATGAAAAAGACATTATTACTATTATGCCTTGTTTGTACCGTTAACCTTGTTCACCTCTATTATTTATAGCCCCGAAAATATGTGTCTCAGATCAGTCATAAGCTGATTCACGGTGGATTAGGCTGTTTTTACATCTTGTTGTCTGCAGGATGATGCCAAGTATGACTCTATTGATGATAATATTCTCGCTAATGGTATAGTTAAATTTCTTTTTGTTGTTTAATTTCTCTTGGTTCAATCATTCAGGATTAGTACCAGGCACGTACAAAAAACTTATTTGGGAGGGGGACTTGTTTTGAAAAAGCAAACAGGTTGCCCAATCTGTTTCTAAATCTAAGAAATTTAGGGAAAATTGTAAAATAGATCTAGAGTTATTAGAGAGGGTGGGCCTGAAACCATCCATCTTTCACATGTCTTCATGGTAATTTATTTGGCAATAAGCTATCGGAACCATTCTAGTTTGCCTTTTCCACTAAAGGAAACATATTAATAAAGTAAAAGTAGCACCTTTTGATTCCTTGTTTTATGCTCTTTCCAAATATTATAATTCTGAAAATGCCCCCCCCTCTGTGGACCCATAGAAAATATTTATTTGGGGAACTGATAGTCCTTTGTATCTCGTGATACGTCGTATAACGCGTAGCTTCAGTCTTGGCTCGATGAAACACAGTCTCCTCTGAGTGATCACAATGGAATTGTTGATTAAATCTAATCTAAAATTTAAAAATGTGGATAAAAAAGGAAGGAAACGTGGTAATCTGACATAGGGCGCGAATTATAAAGTAAGCATTTCATTCTTTTAGTGTTTTTGGTATTAATGCACAGTAGCGGCTGTTGAGAAGGACACATTTTAAGAAAACAATTCTTACTTCATAATATGCAGAAAAATTGCGGTTAGTACAGTTTAAGGTCGCTTCCACTGTACTCCCCCCCCCCCAAATTGCAAATATATAACCCAAATTATATATTTCACATGTGTTTTCCCGTTTCTTTATTTCATCAGCGTTGATTCAATTTACCGGTATTAGTTGAAACAAGAGTGACACATGGGAATATATGATTTAAGCTGTATATTTGCAAATTAAGGAGATTGTGGATAAAGCGTAGTGGAAGTGGCTTTAAAATGTGCTAACTACAATTTTTCTGCATATTATGAAGTAAGAATTGTTTTCTTAAAATGTGTCCTTCTCAAGAGTCGTAATTGTGCATTAATAGCGCGTTTTCTTTTAGTTTTTTATATTTTAGTGATATATTTCGGTCCATTAGAGGGGGGATACATTGTCAGAAACTCGAAATATGATATTCTGAAAGAGCATACGTAAGGGAAACTAATAATTCGACTCTTACTTTAGTAATATGTTTCCTTCTATGGAGCCACCAAACTAGAATACTGCGGTAGTAATTAATACCAAATTTCGTCCAAGGATTCCTCCTCAACTCAAAGAATTTCAACAAATTTGAAAATGAGGAGGAAAAACAAGGAGGTAGAATACGTAGCCTAATGAGAAAAGCAAATGAATAGAAAACAAAAGTAATATGAAAAGAGAAGAGGTAGAGAAAGCAAAAACTTCCATAGCAAAACACAGTCGATACTGAAAAAAGGAAAGTTGAGAAGATTATTTACTATGTTGGATTTCAGGCAGAGGGTGTACCCAGGTGGGAGGGTAGTTGTAGCTGACAAGAAAAATTGCTGCGTAGCTGCGTGTTGTCTGGTTTCTACAGGTGACTCCATAAAGCAAAAGGCTAAAATCAAAAAAAAAAAAAAAATACTAAGCTAATTTGCCCTAATCTCCATCTTGAGTTGAGGGCGTTTGACAACAGTTTTGAAAGTACTTATAGCTAGACCAAAGTACGGCAGGGTAAGGAGCATTGGCCCCCTTGATTTACTTAAGACTCTTGCCGCATGGCAGGCGGCGTAGAGAGCGCCCCAACTTTACTTCTCCAGGTGGACCGATCTGCTATATTACGGCGGCCTCATCAGCGGGAATGTCAGTCGTTCTTAGGGTCTTCCTTAGGCTGTCCATCCACCTTGTCCGAGGGGTGCCCCTCTGGCGCGACCAACCATACGTTGTGGGATCGAAGTCATACGTAATTCAAGCTGGAGCTGCCGGAGGCATCCATAGCAGGTGCCCAAACCATCTTAGGGCTTGCTAACTTAATCTGCCATGAAAAATTTCATGGCAGTTTTCAAGGGCCAGGGGATTAATCTTTTCGCTGAAGTCTCTTTACGATGTAAGTCTCTATTAAATATTAATATTTGTAGAGTGACTGTCTTCAGACGTTGTATGTTTGTAAAATAATTTAATATGCAGAGGAAACAAATATAGAGAATTAGTTCGGATGTCCGTGGCCACAACCTAGTATCTACACAAAAATTTGATTTCGAGCTATGGACGGACCACCCATAATCTTGACATGGCTGGTCAAATAGCGCAATCAAATTTTTCTTACTGCTTTGCTTTCTGAAATACGACCTAGGATCTATGCGGGTAAAACAGGTCTAACCGGTTTTCCAGTCAGAAACTGGTACAAACACACTATAATTATAAAACCTGGTATCAACGCTTAGTAAATGAACTGAGCGACAAAGACAGGAAGGAAAATCGGTCGACGATATTCTGTATGTTCGTCTACTTCTCCGGTTCTAAAAATGAAAAATATCATTGTTTTTCAATTTTAGCGAAAATACAAATGCTAGGTTTTTGGCAGAGTACAGTCGAGTTGTTGTTGTATTCTTCAACATCCAACCTCTTGGTATATACTACATAATATGCAATCTAAAGTTCAAAAACTGACAAAATAGCGATTTGAGAAGAACAAGTATCTCGAGGAAGGTTTAAACTACATCGACTACAAAAATGTCGGGAATGTAAAGGCTAAACGTAGGCTTGATAATTCTATGCAACAAATTCGTTGATTTTTCTGTTTCATCCTAACTAAGTCCAGCTTCCTACTAGAAAATTGTAGCTATCCCCATTATACCTAGCTAAAACATTAGACAATCCTAAATTTACCATCAGTTTAGGGTTTTTTAAGGGTCTAAAGTGATTTCAGGGCAATTATCCTTTTTTTACATGCCCCTTTTTCGTCCCCCTTAACCTCCAATGGAATCGGATCGAAATTTTTAGATAGCCGTTTCACTCAGAATGTGTTTTCGGGTGGACATGATCTACGCAGTGCCAGGGTCAAGATTCCCAAGTTATACAACTGATTTACTCTTCACAGACATATTTATAAGGTCGACATTTCGCACCTTATCAAAAACCGGGATCTTACATGGAATTGAAGTGTGTATGATTGGAGGGACAAGTTGGGTATTTGACTCTCCAAATCTTCCGATTTAATTTAGGTATAGTAATGACTCTAAAGTTTGACTGTTTCTTACGACTCTACTTTTTAACACAATAGAAAACTTTAGCGTAAAGAGCGAGGTGCTGAGGGGACAGCCCCTTTCATATACCAAATAATTTTGAGAAAGCCATTTAGCCAAAAAAGGTAAAATTAATATGCAAATTTGGTTTTAATTATTCTTGCACGGTGAGCCAAATTTAAAAAAAAGCAAGTTTTTGAACTTAAAGTAAGGAGTGACATTAAAACTCAAAACGAACTGAAATTATTCCGTATAGGAAGGGGGCTGTCCCCTCCTCAACGCCCCGCTCCTTACGCTAAAGTTTGACTTTTTCTCACAACTCTACTTTATAAAACAATAAAACACTTTAGCGTACAGAGCGGGGCGTTGAGGAGGGGACAGCCCCTTTCATATACGGAATAATTTCTGTTCATTTTAAGTTTTAATTTTGTTCCTTACTTTCAGTTAAAAAAAACTTGTTTTTTTTATTTAATAAATAAATAAATCAATCAAAACTCATATTCAGCAAAAAACAGTTCCTTAATGGTTTTTCTAAGTATATTGGGGTTTCAAATAATCTCAATATCACTAGTATCACAATATCACAATATCACTGTTCCATTTCCGTGTACCTCTATAAAAAACAGAAAAACATGAACGGGAAGAAATACCTCTAGGTACATAGAATTCAACTCTACCCATTGTATTATGAGAATGAACAATAGACCTAATGAACCCGTTTTCAACTCAACCCCCATTCAGCTCAACACTCGCTTAACTGAATCCCCGTTTAACTCAACTCCTGTTTATTTCAACCCTCATTCAATTCAACCCCTAGAATAGGTTAGGTTACATTCAGTTAAATTTAATTGAAATCAATTGTATTTATTACAATTTCCAACCGTAATGAAATATTTTGGCGAAAAGCTTTTCACCCGGTCAAGAATGTAAAAAGACCGGCCAAAAAAAGAAGATATAACTTCTGACAAGAAGAAAATCAACGGAGAAATGTATTATAAAGGCTATATATGGGACCATCCGGGGGGGGGGGGGTTATTGTCTGAAAAGCAACCATGGTATTTGGAAAGAGCATAGAATAAGGGATCTAATGGTACTACTTTATTATATTAACGTGTTCCCTTTAAGTGTAGTCAACCACAGCAAGTTTACCTAATAGGGTTGAGTTAAACAGGGGCTGGGTTGAATGAGGGCTGAGGTTTATGGGGCTTGATTTCGCGGGGGGTTGAGTGGCACGGGGTTGATTTGAATGGAGTTTAGCTGAACGGTGTTGAGTTAAAATGGGGTGAAGTCAAACAAGGATTGAGTTGGACGCGGGTTGACTTAATTGGGTTGAACCAAATAGGGGCTAAGTTGCAAGCGCACCAGTAAGTTTTTCAGAATAATCGAAATGTCGAATATAGATTCCTCCGAGGATGACATAACCTACAAGGCCCTTTATTATCCACATTGCTCATTTTTTAATGACACGTTTTTAGTAGAAAAGGGGGGGGGGTACAATTCACCTTTTTTCAACCAAAATTTTTCGATCTGCATGTGTGAACATTCATACGGGGCTTCCCAGCCTAGGTAGTAACCAAAAAGATTTAAGACAAAAAAATCTAGCTGATTTTTAGAATTTATTAAATACTGATTTTGGTGGGCATGAAATGAAGTCGTCAGAATTTTGTTTGGTGGATTCGAGTCTGAATTCAATTTGTTAGAGTTATTTGCTAACAATGTTTACTAATATTTTTTTTCTCGTTGAAATGCAATTTCTATCAAAATTGTTAGCTGACAATTGTCTATAGAACGATTGAATGACGACTATTGTTAGGTAATCTCTATAACAACTCAAAAAATGAAAATTTTTTCCAGAATTTGTTTCAAAACCTGATAATGCAACAAGAAGGATGACTAGTTTATACGCTGTAACCATTAATAGAGAGTTCATGACTGCTCAAATATATTGCGGTTAGCAAATTCTGCTGTTTGTTTTCTATACATGTCTTCAAAGATAGGCTAGCATAGTAGACTATGCTAATTATTTCCAAGCTTGTGTTTTTTATTTTCCATCTCAATTACCCAATACTTCTATTTCCACGAGCTAACAAAAATAGTTGGCAATCATTGTTAACAGCCCTGAAAGCCTGATGCCCGGGCTGCTCTATCCGGAATATTTGAGGATAAGACAAATTCTACGCGCAATTTTAGCACCAAGTCTACCCTGTTCGAAAAAATCCTGCCGCTATAATTTACGAAATATACTAGAAGATTCTAATCTTGCTTTTAGTTTGTTGTCAATATTTTAGTAGAAAGATGTCTTGGAGGATAACGTCTGTTAAGCTAAGCTTAGAAAGAAAGGCCAGATCTCTGAAAAATTTTGTAAATTATTTCCCCTAAAAATAAAAATCTAAAACACTCTGTTAAATTGTAAAACGGAATTGGATACTATATTGAACAGTTTTCAGCACAAAGCCGGTGCACAAGTTTTTGTGGTTTTTGTATTGCATTTGTTGAAGCCTCGATTTTTCTCTCAAAGTTTACGCTCATTAACTGTGCTTTTGTTTTACAGAGTAACAGCAGTGCCACACAATCCTTGTCACATTTTTGCAACATTTATGGTAAAGGTAAGTTGCTGCTTCTTCTTTTTTTTTTAAGTGGGACATGTAAAAACAGGGAAGAGCCCACACAAGAAAGGATAATACAGATATATCAGACACGGTTATAAGAAGCAATAGTTACGACACGGCTATATATGAGCGGCTATTAAGTAAGCTAATATACGCCGTAGTTTCCAAAAAAACTTGCCCCCCAGATGGTCGAAAGTTGAATTGAATACAGGACCGCAAGGATGAAAAATGCAACTGGGGGAAAAAAAAGAATTCATCCGCCCCTGTAGGGGAAAAAAATGGCCTTACCTAGATTATTCTAAAAGTATCTCCGGAAAGTCTGGATAGTTGTGCCTAAAAATCTACTTTTTACAAAGGTACTGGCCAAATCTTCAGGTCCTGCTTAAATTTCTAGACTGCAACTGTCTATATTTCTTAAGATATCAAATGGTGTTAGCTTTAGGTTCTTTCCGCTTTACTAGGTTGATGTAGGATCTGATTCTCTCCAACAGGGTCTTTCCTCAGGCTGTTGACTTTGGGAGCAAAATGGACTCTCCCAGCCCCAAAAACTCTTACGGGAACTTGCAACAACTACCGCACTTACCTCAAAAATATCTAGGCCATAGAGCTTTCCCTAGCCACGGTACCCGGGGCAAACCAAGCCATAGAACCAGCTTTTAGCCGTATTACTTCACTTACTTCGCTCGACACGGTCGGTAGCTCATGCCTTTATCTCTTGCAAATAATCCTTAAATCACTCGGGGCCGTTCTGGTCTTCAGCCTTTATGAGTGTGTTCTCGCTTTGCTACAAGGGCATCGACAGAAATTTTTTCAGGGGGAGGGGACAGACGCCAAAATAGCGGTGGTGGTTGCGTGACAGTTTAGGTGGTTTAGAACACCAAACTACAACTTTACCCCGAAGAGGACGAATTTGCAATCAATTTAAAATCCTGAGAAGCTAATTGATTTGAAAGTATCAATAACTATATTTTAGGCTTCCCAGTTGCAGAAGAAGTAATGCCATACGGTGGTAGCACTGGATTCAACCAAGTTGATTCACTCTATTTGTAATGAAATTAGGTTAAGTTTGGTGATACGTGATTGCGTATCAGCTATAATACGGGGGGCGGGGTTGAGTTACTGTGTAGGTGGGGGCAGGGTAGATTTCTAAAAAAAGTGTATTTTAATGGACAAACTGCTTACTCTCCATGATGCTTCAGATAAATGTTAAACGAGGGAGTGGGGAGTAGGAATTAATTGAAAAGTTTCTCTATATAACTAATTGTTACATTCCCGTATCTACCAGCACAGAGGTGGAAAAGGCAAGGCAGGTCGTCATCAGCGCCGCCATGAAATTTCTTTGGGGTTGCAAATATTGCTAGGAACTTAGTTTTCAGCAATTTTAAATGGTAATATTATTCTTCTTCTATTTATATGAAGTACTTGAATGTTTAAAAAAAATATATGTAATATATTTATCGATAAGAAAATCCTATTGTAGAGGTCGTGATGGTTTCAGTTATGTAGAAGATCAAAAGGAACTTAGTTTTCAGCAATTTTAAATGGGAATATTTTTCTTTTTCTATTTATATGAATTACTTCAATGTATTAAAAAAAATATATATGCAATGTATTTATCGATAAGGAAATCCTTTTGTAGAGGTTGCGATGGCTTCAGTTATGTAGAAGATCAAAAGTCTCACAGAATTTCCATCCATACAAACAATAATACTCCTTTTCATCCAACCAAAATTCCTTAGTAGTAATATTAACAAGGGCTTGTCACCAAAATTACTATTCATAGCCAATTTTAAATATGTTTAAAGTTTATCCAAAATTGAAATTGCAAATTTAAAATTAGGATGGTACTAATCAATCTACAATTATTGATTTACACATTTCAAAAGCAATTGACCAGGGATTTAAGGGATCGGTACCTCAAATAATATCTTGGTTAGCATGGGCGCTCATATGGGGGGGCAGGGGGGGGCTTTTGCTCCCCCTGGATGAATGATGCTGCCTTATTTTTATATTTTTGTTCTGAGATTTCTATTATATAGCTTTAAAAGTAGCAATTAGACGAAGTTTGCCCCCCCCTGGAATTCAGCTTATGGGCGCCCATGTTGGTTAGCCCTGGGTATGGTTTGGAAAACAGTCAGAAAGTAAATAAAAAGAAGCTTTTATTTGAACAGATTATTCTTTGTATGAAGGGTCTGTCTCCTCCTTAGCTCCTTATTCTTTATTTTGAAGTTTGGCTTTTTTCCAAATTTGTAAAGAAAATTTGCAATTGGAAAAAAAAAATTTCGAACCACTAAAAAACTTTTTTTAATGAGCAAGGTGTCGAGAAAGGGGCAGTCCCCTCTTATATACAGAATAATTTATATTTGTTTTAAGTTTTAAACTTGCTCCTTACTTTAGTTGAAAAACCTTTTCTATTTGTTTATTTACATATCGTGAAACTATAAAGTTTTATGAATACAATACTTTTGGTAACGGAGAAAAAAGACCAATATTTCAGTGATCTCTGTTTGTATTTTGATGGGTAATCAAACAGTTCGTGGTAACGAACTGTAAGTAAGGAGCAACCTGGCTCAATAGTAGCCAAAACTCTAAAAAACGGAATTTTGATACCAAAAGATATATCAAAAGAATTGGCTCATTATGCTGATTCCAAATATATTAGTTTCATCAAGTTTAGTCTTACTCATCAAAAGCTGAGAGCCTGAGAAAATTCGTCTGATTTTCGAAAAAAGGGGGAAAGAACCCCTTGAAATGCAAGTAATTTTATTGAAAATCACACCATCAGATTCAGCTTATCAAAGAACCCTACTGTAGATGTTTCAAGCTCATATATGCAAAAATGCGGAATTTTGTAATTTTTAATAGAAGAAAAATCACGAATGCATGTTTATTTGTTTTTTTTCCCAGGTTGATCATATCAACTCAGTAGGCTTAGAACGTCGGGAGACGGCTCATTCTAACAGAAATGAAAGTTCTAGTGCCCTTTCTATGTGACCAAAAAAATTGGAGGGCAACTAGGCCCCATCCCACGCCCCTTTTTTCCCAAAATCGTCCGATCAAAATTTTGAGATAGCTTTTTTGTTCAGCATAGTTGAAAATCCCAATAACTATATATTTGGTGATAAAATGACCCCCTATAGCCCATGAGAAAAGGTTTTCAAGTTACATAATTCGCCCATTCTTTTATTTGTTATTGGGAAGTAAGCTTACATTTTTCGGGTGGGCAGGGGAGGACGAATTTTCTGCTGGACGAATTTCCAATGGAGAGGATGGTTTCAAGGGGGTGAAATTTTCAGATCAAATTTTACACTGGGTGAATTTACCAGAATTCATATACGAAATTTCCTTATATGTCTCGCTCTCTCTTTACCGATTCAGTTTTACGCGTGGATCTGTTAAGGGTAATTGTCCGGGGTAATTTTTCGCCAGGATTGAATTGTCCAGAGGATGTATCTGTGGGGAGGGGGATTTTTCCATGGAAGGGGAGCCAGGTATCCTTGCGTTGTTTAAAAAACGATACGAAATTAAAGTTCTTTCAACTGAAAGTAATTAACAACATTAAAACTTAAAACGAACATAAATTATTACGTATATGAGCAGGGTTGCCCCCTACTTAACATCTCGTTCTTTACGCTAAAATTAAAATTTTGTCCCAATTCTTTAAAAACAACTCCTGAAACACAAGGGTCGTTTAATTAGAACAATAAGTAACATTTTTAAAGTGCCGAAAAACTGCAGCGTGAAGAGTGAGGTGTTGAGGAGGGGGACGACCCCCCCTCAATATTCGTAATAATTTATGTTCGTTTTCCGTTTTAATGTTGCTCCTTACTTTCAGTTGAAAAAACTTTTTTTTTTCTTTATTTAATGAAGCTTAGTGACAAACAAATTTCTAAAGGCAATGGAAAAAGTATGTCATTTAAAGTAAAAGTACATAAAAATTAAAAAAGTAAGTAATTACAAAAAATACACAAAACAATAGCCTACTTAAAAAAAAAAACAACTAAGATATAAACTCCAAGCATTCGATTCTGTTGAGCAATGCCGAAGCGTTGGACGGATATTTTTTAACAATATCGACGGTTCTGAACTTGGCTATCAAACACCAAAATATGTAATGCTTGTAGACTCAGTGTTTTTTAAAAAGCAACGCATCATTAAAGTAGTTTGTTCAAAGTAAAACATTAAAACTAAGATTAACAAAATCAAATAAAAATATTAAATTCAATATTTTTAATTTATTTTGAATACCATAGCCGGTATAAAATTATATCTTTTCCAAAGTGACAACTAGATAAATACAGTCACTTCTGGAAATAAAATGATAATAAAACACAAAAAGCGTATCCGTTCATAGGGAAAATACAGAAATTCCCAGCATTCCGTTCAGGGGAAACATTTCTGATTATAGTGGTGTCATATATCAGCTGATGTGTACTCTCGCAATGCAAGCAAAAGTTGACGGCATATTCTTACCGAAATTGCCCCTTATTAAGTTGTTTTACTTGTGTTTTCTATAATTATATGAACTTTCTTGTGTTCTAATTGCTGCACTGATTACTAATAAACAAATACATATTTAAGATCGCCATAAAAAGCTGATTCTTTGACTTAATGTCATAAGTACTTAGGCTCTTATACTTTCGTTATTGACAAGGATCGTTATTTACTTACCCTTCATTATAATGAAGAATTTGAATTTTTTTGCTCCAATCATATAGAAAAAATGTTTGTGGAAAACAGGTTAGGGGTTACTTAGTTAGTAATTAGAACTTATATTTTCTTTATCATGGGTAAAAATTTATCGGCAGGCAGCCAACAATGGGGCAACAAGAATTTTGTCCAGGGTTGTCCCCTATTCTGCTCTCTTTCCTTTAATTTCCTTATTATTACTTTATAGTCCCAATTTTCCAGGTGAGGCCATGGCCCCCCTGCCCCCCTTGCCAGTGCCCATGCTTTACTAAGGTAGTGTTTAACCTTCAGCCCAAGTATGAGGTTATTCAGCGTCAAAATTTGCTCAGTTTGATTTTCGTGATTTTTTTTTTTCGTTTATTTTTGTTGCTTACAATTAATTTCATGGTTCCAAGATTGCTTCTAAGAATTCAGTGTTTCTACCTTGCATAGTTTAGTTGGATTTTTTTTTTCTACTGCGTCATTGGCGCTTTAGTGAAAACCAATTTTGTGAGAAATATTTTCTTTTGTACTTATCTCTGAAAATAAACATTAAAATTATAGTAACATTTTGAACTGATGAGCTTTCAGCAATTAATATCATTATACATCAAATATTCATTTTAATTTATTAGCTCTTTGTAAAGTTGTTAAAGACGAATATAGTTTCCCTACAAACAAGTGTTTGAATACTGCCTCCGTTCCTAACTGTAAATAAAAACCAATAAACTGTAAAAATAAAAAGCGCTTAACTGAAAACGGATTATATTACAAATACTTTCTTTTCCAGTTCTTAAAGCATTGAAAATAAAAACACAGTTACAGTGAAACAAATTCTTGATCTTATTGGTCTTTAAACGATTTTTGTCTTCACAAATCAAATGTTCAATAGGATGCTCATTATATTTTCCAAGATTGTTCAAAACAAAGAGGAATTTCAGTAAAGTACCAATGACGCAGTAGGTTTTACACTCTCACAGTGAGAGAATGAGGTCATACCCAAACTCTTGTTTGTAGTGATTCTTGTTTGTTTCAAGCTAAATTTGCATATTGAATTTAAGTTTCATTTGTTTTAAGATTTATTTATTAATTTACATTAATATCTATTGTATGTTTGTTTGCATTGATTGTTTATTTAATTTCAGTTCGTTTTAAGTTTCATTTGTACTTCAGTAGGAAAATATTTTTTCCGTCTTAAGCTTGATTTTCATATTCAATATAAGCATTACTCACTTTAAGATCTATTAATTCATTTGTATCATTACTTGTTGTATGTTTTTGCTCTGATTGTTTATTTAATTTCTTTTATTGTTGGGTTTCATTTATTCTGAATTAGTAATTTCTGGTCGTTATGAGGTTCAATTGTAAAAGATATTTGTAACTGCTGAGTTTAAGTTTAAAAGAGACTTCACTTTTCTTTGAATAACTTATTTTTTCGGAAATTATTTTTTTAATTAATTTTTGTTCGTTTTTGCTTGCAAAGACTGTCAAGTTTTAAAAAATTTCTCATTTCAAAATCAAACTTTAAAAAAAAAATCAAATATTCATCAAAGTATCAAAACTTATATCAAAGTAACAGTATTAAACAAAATGAAAAAATGGGTTTGTGTCAACCTCGGAGTATCTATTATGTGATGTTTGAACTATTTAAAGCAAAATTGCTATTTCAAAATTTTTTATCGGATGGGTTTGGGGAAAAAGGGCGTGGGGGGACTAGATTAAGCTTCGGTCTCTTTTGACTCTTTAAAAGTGAACTAGAACTTTCTATTTTGAATCAAATGAGCCCTGAGTATCCCTTCTATAAAAACCATATAAATCCCTAGAGTATAACTTACAACGCCCGTCCCTTGGCCCTGGGAGTTTGTGTCGACCCCGGAGTTTTAATGGCTGATGGTGGACTATTTTTAACAAAATGGTCATCTGAAATTCTTATCCGATTGGTTTATCCATCCGATAAGCCCAAAGGCATGGAGGGCGGTAGGGGCTAGTTGCCCTCCGATCTTTTTTCATTCTGAGAAAATGAACTACATCTTTTAATTTCCATTCAAAAGAACCCTCTCTGAAGTTTATACGAGTATACCTTCCATAAAAACCATATATGTCCCCAGAGCAATACTTACAACGCATGCCCCGGCCCTGGGGGGGGGGGGGGGGTTCGACACAGGAGTTTTTCGTATCTGACATTTGGACTATTTTTAATGAAATGGCCATACGTAAAGGAGTTTTGTTATACGATCTTTGAACTATTTTTAACTAAATAGCAACCTCAAATTTTTGATCAGATGTATTTGGGGGAAAAGGGCTTGAAGGGTCAGTTGCGGTCTGATCACTTTTGACGCTTAAAAGGGCTGGATTTCAATATCCAATCAAATGAACCTTCTCTGAAGTTTATACGAGCATCCCTTTCATGCGAACAATATATGCCCCAGGGCTTAACTTACGACGCCTGCCTCCGGGCCCTGGGGGGTTGTGACAACACCTGAATTTTTTATCTGACTTGAGAAATTTTTAACTTAAGGCCTATCTCAAAATTTTTATTGGATGCATTTAGGGAAAAGGGGCTGGGGGGCAGGGCTAGTTGCCCTCCAATATCTTTTAACTCGAAAAAACTTAACTATAACTTTCAATTTCCAATCAAATGAGCCTTCTCTGAATTTTTGACGAGCATCCCTTCAATAAAAACCATATATTCCCCAAGGGCATAACTTATAGCGCCTGCCTCTGGGCCCTGGTGGGTTGTGTCAACACCGGTTTTTGTTATATAATCTTTTAACGATTTTTAACAAAATAGCTATCTTAAAATTTTTATTGGATGCATTTGGGAAAATAGGTTTTAAGGGGGGGGGGACCTGGTTACCCTCCAATATCTTTTGACGCTTAAAAAGATAACTAGAACTTTCAATTCTAATCAAATGAGCCCTCTCTGAAGTTTATACGACAATGTTGTCTGTACAAAACCTTATATGTCCCCAGGGCATAACTTACAACCCGTGCCCTGAAGGTTGTGGAGGATTTGTCTTCTTGAAAAACAGTAGTTCCGGACCTTAAAAAACTACATTTCATAAAATAGCTATCTGAAAATTTGTATTGTGTGCGTTCATGGAAAAGGTGGGCATGACTAAGTGGCTAGTTTGCCATCAAATAATTTTTGACTATTAAAAGGGACTAGCCCTTTCAATTTACAATCTAATGAGCCTTTTTTGAAGTTTCTACGACACCGCCTTCAATAAAAACCTTATATACCCCCAGGGTATAACTTAAAACCCTTGCCTTGAGGGTTGGGGGGAGTCTCTTCCTCAAAAACATATTTTCTATCTGAAAGTCAACTACGCTGAACAAAATGGCTATCTCAAAATTTTGATTTGATGTGTTTTTGGGAATGATGGGCGTGGGAGGGGGGCTAGTTACCCTCTAATCACTTTCGACTATTAAAAAGGCATTAGCCCTTTGAATTTCCAATCGAATGAGCCATTTTTGAAGTTTCTACGACAACGCCTTCTATAAAAACTTTATATAACCACATGGCATAGCTTAGGACCCTTGCCGTGTGTGTTGTGGGGAATTGTCCTCCTCAAAAACACATTTTCTATCAGGAAATCAACTACGCTGAAAAAATGCCTATCTTAAAATTCTTATTGGAGGTGTTTGGGGGAATGATGTGCGTGGGGGGGGGCTAGTTGACCTCCAGTCACTTTCGACTATTAAAAAGGGCACTAGCCCTTTGAATTTCCAATCGAATGAGCCTTTTTTAAAGTTTCTACGACAACGCCTTCTATAAAAACCTTATATGCCCCCAGGGCATAACTTAGAACTCTTGCCCTGAGGGTTGTGGGGGAATGTCCTCCTCAAAAATATATTTTCTATCTGGAAATCAACTACGCTGAAGAAAATGGCCATCTCAAAATTTTGATTGGATGTGTTTGGGGAAATGATGGGCATGGGGGGTGGGCTAGTTGCCCTCCAATCACTTTCGACTATTAAAAAGGGCACTACCCCTTTGAATTTCTAATCGAATGAGCCTTTTTTGAAGTTTCTACGACAAAGCCTTCTATAAAAACCTTATATGCCCCTAGACCATAACTTAAAACCCTTGCCCTGAGGGTTGTGGGGGATTGTCCTCCTCAAAAACATGTTTTATATCTGGAAATCAACTACGCTGAACAAAATAGCTATCCTAAAATTTTGATTGGATGTGTTTGGGAGAATGATGGGCGTGGGGGGGGGGCTAGTTGCCCTCCAATCACTTTCGACTATTAAAAAGGGTACTAGCCCTTTGAATTTCCAATAGACTGAACCTGTTTTGAAGTTTCTATGGCAACACTTTCTATAAATACCTTATATGCCCCCTGGCCATAACTTAAAACTCTTGCCCTGAGGGTTGTGGGAAAGTGTCCTCCTCAAAAACATGTTTTCTATCTCGAAAGCAACTACACTGAACAAAATGGCTATCTCAACATTTTGATTGGATGTGTTTGGGAAATGATGGGCATGGGGGGGCTAGTTACCCTCCAATCAGTTTCGACTGTTGAAAAGGGCACTAGCCCTTTGAGTTTCTAATCGAAAGAGCCTTTTTTGAAGTTTTTACGACAAAACCTTCTATAAAAAACCTTATATGCCCCCAGGCCATAACTTAAAACCCTTGCCCTGAGGGTTGTGGGGAATTGTCCTCCTCAAAAACATATGTTCGATCACGAAATCAACTACGCTGAACAAAATGGTTATCTTAAAATTTTGATCAGATGTGATTGGGGGAATGATGGGCGTGAGGGGGGGGGGGGCTAGGCACCCTTCAATCCCTGTTAACTCTTAAAATTGGTACTAGCCAATCGAATTTCCAATAAAAGGAGACCTTCTCGAATCTTCTTCGAAAAAACTTACAACAGAAAATTTATATGCTACCATGGCATAACTTAAAACACTTGCCCTGAGGGCTGTGGGGGAGCGTCCTTCTCAAAAACATATCTTCTATCTTGAAATCAACTACGCTGAACAAATTGGCTATCTCAAAATTTTGATTGGATGTGTTTTGGGGAATGATGGGCCTGGGGGGGGTTAGTTACCCTCCAATCACTTCCGACTATTAAAAATGGCACTAGCTCTTTGAATTTCAAGTCGAATGAGCCTGTTTTGAAGTTTCAACAACAACGCCTTCTATAAAAACCTTATATGTCCCAAGGGCATAACTTATAACTCTTGCCCTGAGGGTTTTGGGGGAGTGTCCTCCTCAAAAATATATTTTCTATCTGGAAATCAACTACGCTGAACAAAATGGCTATCTCATAATTTTGATTGGATGTGTTTGGGGGAATGACGGGCGTTGGGGGGGGGGTGGCTAGTTACCCTCCAATCATTTTCGACTATTAAAAACGGCACTAGAACTCTCTATTTCCAATCGAATGAGCCCCCCTTGAAGTCTCTACGACGACCCCTTCCATATGAAGTGCCTCTGGGGAAAAAAATAATAATAATAAAACATTGGAGCCGTTTGACTTTAAGGGGGGGGGGGCTAGTTACCCTCCAATCACTTTCGACTATTAAAAAGGACACTATCCCTTTGATTTTCCAATCGAATGAGCCTTTTTTGAAGTTTCTACGACAATGCCTTCTCTAAAAACCTTATATGCCCCCAGGCCATAACTTAAAACCCTTGCCCTGAGGGTTGTGGGGAATTGTCCTCCTCAAAAACATATTTTCTATCTGGAAATCAACTACGCTGAACAAAATGGCTATCCTAAAATTTTGATTGGATGTGTTTGGGAGAATGATGGGCGTGGGGGGGCTAGTTGCCCTCCGATCACTTTCGACTATTAAACAGGGCACTGGCCCTATGAATTTCTAATCGAATGAGCCTTTTTTGAAGTTTCTACGACAAAACCTTCTGTAAAAACCTTATATGCCCCCAGGGCATAACTTAAAACCCTTGCCCTAAGGATTGTGGGGGAGTGTCCTCCTCAAAATACATTTTCTATCTGGAAATCAACTACGATGAACAAAATGGCTATCTCATAATTTTGATTGGATGTGTTTGGGGGAATGACGGGTGTTGGGGGGGGGGGCTAGTTACCCTCCAATCATTTTTGACTATTAAAAAGGGCACTAGAACTCTCGAGTTCCAATCGAATGAGCCCCCTTTGAAGTTTCTACGACGACCCCTTCTATATGAAGTGCCTCTGGGAAAAAAAATAATAATAATAAAACATTTGAGCCGTATGACTTTAAGGGGGGGCTAGTTACCCTCCAATCACTTTCGACTATTAAAAAGGACTCTAGCCCTTTGAATTTCCGATCGAATGAGCCTTTTTTGAAGTTTCTAAGACAATGCCTTCTCTAAAAACCTTATATGCCCCCAGGGCATAACTTAAAACCCTTGCCCTAAGGGTTGTGGGGAAGTGTCCTCCTCAAAAACACATTTTTATCTGGAAATCAACTACGCTGAACAAAATGACTATCTCAAAATTTTAATTGGATGTGTTTGGGGGAATGATGGGCATGCGAGGGGGGGGCTAGTTGCCCTCCAATCATATTCGCCTATTAAAAAGGGCACAATCTCTTTGAATTTACAGTTGAATGAGCTTTTTTTGAAGTTTCTACAACAACGCCTTCTATAAAAACCTTAGATACCCCCAGGGCATAACTTAAAACTCTTGCCCTGAGGGTTGTGGGGGAGTGTCCTCCTCAAAAATATATTTTCTATATGGAAATCAACTACACTGAACACAATGACTATCTCAGAATTTTGATTGGATGTGTTTGGGGAATGATGGGCGTGGGGGGGCTAGTTGCCCTCCAATCATTTTCGACTATTAAAAAGGGCACTAGAACTCTCGATTTCCAATCGAATGAGCCCTCTTTGAAGCTTCTACGACGACCCCTTCCGTATGAAGTGCCTCTGGGGAAAAAAATAATAATAATAAAACATTGGAGCCGTATGGCCTTTACTATAGGCAACGCTGCAGCGTTGCCTCTGAAAGCTGAACATGGAGAAACATTCAGAGAAAATTGGCCCAGATCGGCCAACTTGGAATCAAATCAAACGAATATTAAACGAAAATCAAATTCTTCCTTATCACAGCTTTCTGTCTTTTTTATCCAATTTCTAACCGAAGACGATAATTTTGTTGAGTATTGATTGAGATCTTATCAACATAAATTTTGTCGAGCGAAATTTTACCGTGTTAAATTTTGTCGCGCGAAATTTTACCGAGATAAATTTCGTTGAGCAAAAACAACCAACCAACAACGCAGTGTGAATTCTGGATTATATGTCTAGTTGAAAACGAAATTTCTCGCATAGATTCCTCTGAATGTTTCTCTAAAAAGAATACCAGAATCAACTTTTACCAGTCCGTAAACACGAAGTTTTACTTGATTTTAAGCCAAATTTTGTCGCCCGAAGAAGCAAATATTTTAACTCTGGCCCGAAACAGAAGCGAATATGGTAAAACTAAAATCAATCTCCTTGTCAGCCTCTTTAGATCTATAGTCAAGGTAGCAGCTGGCGAATTTCGATACCCTAATATTTTAAAGGTATCTAAGATCAGGTAGGCCGATGTCTACTTTTGGTCCTCGAGGACGTTGATAAAGTGTTATACAACATGATAGTACCATTGTGTACCCAGGGTATCAGTTGCATCATTAGTTGTCTTTGAGTAGGAACTTTGAGTAGGAACGCGGAAGAAGGTAGCATAGATAGAAGAAAATAGGGGGAAAATTTTTGGTGATTAATTATAGATATAATCATGTCGTATATTTTATTTATTGGTTTTCAGAGGGTTCCAAAATTAGCAAGCTGCTATACTGACGGTAGATCCGAGTTTATATTAAATTTAGGTCCGACTCGGGTACCAGAACCTGGAATTCAACAAGAAACAAAGAAACAGAATATTTGCCGACACGAGGTTGTTTTTTTTTCGGGGGGGGGGGGGGTCAACGGAAAATCTGACTGCCGAAGTAAGTCTCTGTTTTTAAATATGTTAAAACTTAGCCTCAGAATCTATTAATATGTTCCAGATGCTTAAGAATTCGTTATCTGAGTTTTTTCATATATGTATATCGGTTTTCTGTATCTGGTATTTTAGGAATTACCTGATGTCCGTATAATTCGATTAGAAAATAGTTACACTGAGTTTAAATTAATACCGAAAATTTCGAATAACTTACCCGACCTTTCCTAGTAAAATAAAGGATCAATTCACATAAGCAATCTCTTGAAGTCAGAATAAACTTAAATTGACTGCATTGACTATAATTTAGTTTACTAATTTTACAGGTGAATGTGAAGGCAAAAATATGGTCTGTGGAAATGACAATAGATGTCAGTGCAATACAGGATTTGAACCGGTGGATGTTTACACTTGTGAAGGTAACTTATTTTTATTTTTGGCCCATGCATGGATGAATTTCATTTTGCCAGTCAAAGGATATTCAAAAAAGTAGCCCCTATAGATAAAGAAATGCGCCAAAAGAAAACTAATTGTTGTGTAGAGACGACACAAACAAGAAATACACACACACACACACCACACACACACACACTATATATATATATATATATATATATATATATATATATATATATATATATATATATATATATATATATATATATATATATATATATATATATATATATATATATATATCATCCAGTTAAATATATATATCATGCAAAAGCTTTCATGCAGTTAACACCTTTTATTTTCTGAGAGGATTATCTCTTGAAAAACCCAGTTTTTGGCTATATTGTCTGTCAGGCTATGTGATTGAACTATTTGTACTATTTCATTTGGATTGAATTAGTTCATTTGGATAATTAGAAGGTGTTAATTGGAAAGTGGGGGGGGACTAAAAAAGCTCCCCTTGCGGGTAAGTCATTGTTTTGTGACTTTACATTGAGATTTAATTACGCTTGAACCTACGATGGCTGAAAGTGAAAAAATCATTTTGAATCCGTTACTGAATTGTGTCACGAGAGCACTTGCAGACGGAATAAAATTGAAGTGTATCGTAAATGCGTGGGTTGCTTTCTATACACATGAAGATGTTATAAAGGCTAAGCGAATCTCTCACACTGAGTTGAATATTACGAATTGTCTTGTGACTTACTCTAAAGATGAAGACAATATCATTGAAATGTGAAAAATTCTAGTTTCAGCTGCGAAAAATAATGTGAGCCTGCCGAAATTTGTCTTCTTTAACCCCTTCTCGGTTCCGGTTATCGGATATGCGGTGAATGCCACAGTTACTGCCAAAGTAAATGTAATCTCTCGGAAGCTTGATAGTTTTGTAGCGACCCAGACTACTCCAGCAAACCAGTATTTTCACAAGCAGTCGTAGTGCCCCTGAAACGTCCAAGCCCAGAAACTCCACCTATTCTGTTGTTTTGAAAAATCCCCCAAGGAGCTCAATGGCCCAAATGACCGGAAAGCTTTAATAGACAGTTTCTGTGAAAATACAAATTACATTAGTGAACTTCGCAAATCTGCAAACGAATGGAAACTTGTGGTCAGGTGGAGAGCTGCAGCAGCGAAAATTCCTGAGAAAGTGAAATCTTCCAAGCCGGAGCTCAAAATTGCTGTTCAAGAACCCCTGCACATAGCTGTGCTTCGAAATGTCCATGAGGATATAAACTGTGAAGGACAAAAAAATATAATCCTGAATAGTACGAAGACTGAACAGTACGGAAAATACCATTCTTGCAAAGTGTATTTTGAAACTTTTAGAGAGCTCCAACAATTTCTAAGTATTTCGGTGATTATCGGCTACGAGTATCTACCTTCTGATCCGTTTAAGTTCTTGCCAAGACGATGCTATAATTATCACAAAATCGGTCACTTAGCTTCCCAGTGTACGGCTGAAACCCTATGCTCTAGATGCGCCTAAAGTGAGCATCGTTCTATGTAAGATGAGCCATGCAGACAGCCGAAATTCTGCGTTGAATACAAAATCGGCAGTCACACGTGTTACAATGTAAAATGTCCCTGAAACAATAATCCACAAAAGAAATGACATCTGAAGCTTCTACAGTAAAATATTTATCGTGGAACATTGATGGCTCATTCGCAAATCAAATTCCGTTCTTAGATGTTGTTTTTGAGCAAAATGATGTTGTCTATTTTCAAGAACACTTTGTCACAAGCCGCAGAAAAAGTATTCTTAGTTTTAATAGTTCAGTATCGGTTTATTCTGTTTCAGCAAAGCAGCTAAGTATAAAAGGGGGACCCTCCGGCGGTATTGCCACTTTTTTTCTTTCGACTCTAAGATCTAGTGTATTTAAAGTCAGTAATAATTTTCTGGCTATTCGTATTGAGGGCTGTGTTTTCATTAATGTATATTTGCCTACAAATTGCCATGATGAGCGTTCGGAGCGTGCTTTTACTTATTCTAGTGATAAGCTCGGCCAGTGTATTAACCGTATTAGATCCTTAAGCCTTCAATGTATATAAGTTGGCGACTTGAATTGCGACTTGAATGAACCACTCTTATTAAGGTCTTTATGTTCTATGTTGTTGCTTGTTGTTTTTAGAGACGAGCTTAACCTCAAGTGCAAAAACTTAGATTTTACATACGTACACACCTCAATGTCCACATCATATCTTGATCCCGTCGTTGCGTCCACATATCTCAGAATTTTGCCTGTCAAGTTTGTGTTTGATTTTTAGGCGTCTGATCACTTACCATTACAGTTCTCATCCAAGATTCCTTGCCATAGCTTAGATACACAAACGCAAACAACTTGGAAAATACCTCCTACGTCTTGCCGTGATTGGCATAAAATTAACCCAGTTTTATTTCAAGAAGAAGCCGCCAGAGTCCTTAGCAAGATCCGTGTCCCTTTCCATCTTCTCTCTGGATTAACTGCTCTTTCAAGGGAGGAAACACAACTATCAGTTGACTTTTATTGCGCAGAAATTGGCCATGCCCTTTGCTGTTTTGAAAAGCTGCCGCCCCTCTAAGTAGACCCCGTCATCATACCCTTCCTGGCTGGTCTTAAAATCCACAGTTAATGGATATCCAGTCTAAGTCTAAATTTTTGGCTTCAATTTTGAATTTCTTGTGGACGACCCCGTTCGAGGGTAGTCAATTCAATCCACCTGCTCACAAAAAGAAAATTCGCAAAGGAGCTAAAAGCTCACAGAAAAAAAGATGATTGATATCGAATCTACTCGGGTCAAAATTAATCCTTCTCTCCTTTGGAGTTTTCTGTCCTCTAAGAGTGATGAGTCTTTATCCACATCTGCTATCCCTGATTCTGAATGGTACGCATTTTATGAGTCAGAATTTTCGCCTCCTGACCCAGCCCTCAACGAAAGATAGGAAGCTGAGTTGGACGATTTCTTAGATAGTTGTCCTCGGAGTGATTATCTTGTAGTGGAGGGAGCTGTATGCAAGGCCATCTCTCACCTAAAACCAAAACAATCTTTTGTGATTAAAGGAAGCAGTGCACTCCATCTAAAAAGTGGTGGGCCCGCTATCATTTGTCATGTAACCTTCGTGATTCAGATTACCCTCATTCAGCGTATTGTCCCAACCACTTTCTCAATTGGAGACCTTATGCCAGTTCCTAGAAAAGGAAAAGTTACCATGCAATGCTTCTCTTTCTTTCCATTCACGGTTGCTACCTCTCTCTGCAACTTATTTTAATTTTTATTCGTAGATGAGTTTGAAAAACTTTGTTGCAGTCCACCAAGACAATTCGGTTTCCAACGCGGCATTGGTTGTACGGACGCACTCCATGTCATTGTATATGCACTCCTGGATGCACACAAATCAGGAGACAGTGTAGCGATCGAGGGTTTAGACCTGCAGAGAGCATCTGATTCATTGATTCATGCGCTTATGTGGCTAAACTCAGCTTAAAAAAGGAGTAAACTCAAATATCATCCGGGCTTTCCGTAATCTTTATTCTCGCCTTCGCGTACGACTCAAGCTCCTTCCCAATAAAGGCCTTCCGCCAGCCCCACGGCCAGCTTTGATACCAGTCCGTAAAGGTGTCCATCAGGGAGCAGTTTTATCCCCCAATTTCTTCAACAACTACGTTATTGAACCTCAAGACAGCTGTCCTTCATCATGCAGTCTCAGTTCCATTGACATCTCCCTAGTATGCTATGCTGATGACACGCTGAATCTCAGCCGGACGCTTAACCGCCTTTCAGAAATATTCTCATGTCTGCTACTACGAGAAAGTTCAACTACGAGAAAGTCGGTCTGAGATTTAACTCCCAAAAGTCGGAAGTCTTGCTTTACAATTGGAAGAATGGCACTCCTACTAATATCACACTAGGTGATTGCTCAGTAAAACCAGTTGATAAAATAGTATATCTGGGGCTGCCAATAGGTTCCTCATTACAGCATACCGCTCCCTCCTGATCTCACATCTTGAACGGCGAATTTCCAGCTCCTATGCTTTGATCGTTAAATCCACTCTGAGATTCAACCGTCCACTACTGGAAAGTATTTACGACGCTACCACTCTGCCAAATATATTATATGTGACCCTTTTCTGGAAATTATTAGCAAACCGTGAAAAGTTTAAAATTCGCTCTTTGTTTTTCCGTTTTGCAAAGTACCTGCTAAAATTGCCACCTTGAACAAAAATTAGTTTTTTGAATCGCTGCTACAACCTAGCGGACTCAAATCTAGCTGTTGAGACACTTATTAACCGGTAAAAACAAAAACCACCAATTAAAAACCACGCGGGGGAAATATTTGTTTTTTAATTTTCCCTTTTGTTTCCTTTTTTTTTTTTTTTTTTTTTTTTTTTTCTCCTTTCAAAAGTTGTTGTCTTTGTTGCTATTTTCGGAGAAGTTGTTGTTTCTGTTGTAATCTTAGAGTATGCTATCTTTCTGTTTCCACTTTTCGTACTATTTTGTATATTATTTAAGAAGTAGTTGCTTTTGTTGTTATTATTTTTTTCCTTAGTATATTATCTTTTTGTTTCCTCTTTTCGCATTTTTGTATGCTCTGTCATTGTACATTTATTGTCATTATTGTCATATTGTATATATATATATAATATATATATATATATATATATATATATATATATATATATATATATATATATATATATATATATATATATATATATATATATATATATATATATATATATATATATATATATATATATATATATATATATATATACATATATATATATTACACTGCTTTTACATTCATCTAGAAAAAAATTTATTTCTTTCACTTAGAATTTTCAAGAATAGACAAAGTTTTAAGAGAAAAACAGTGTGGTTTTAAGAAGGGTTGAGGATGTGTCGACCAACTGTAACTTATTTTTATTTTATGCCCACGCATAGATGAATTTCATATTCATTTTGCATATTAAGGGATATTCAAAAAGTAGCCCCTATAGATAAAGAAATGTGACAAAAGAAAACGTATTGTTGTGTAGAGACGACACAAACAAGAAATACACACACACACACACACACACATATATATATATATATATATATATATATATATATATATATATATATATATATATATATATATATAATATATATATATATATATATATATATATATATATATATATATATATATATATATATATATATATATATATATATATATATATATATATATATATATATATATATATATATATATATATATATATATATATATAACACTGCTTTTACATTCATCTAGAAAAAAAATATTTCTTTCACTTAGAATTTTCAAGAATAGACCTTCCATGAAGTCAGATATTTATCAATGAAAAATAATTATTATCTTAATTTAATATTATTATTTTTAATTATTTTATATTTTTAATTTATTTTACCAACTAATTAATAATTTATTGATTATTTATATTTATTAAATGCGCCCCCTCTTTATTTTAATTGAAGAAACTTCAAAATTTTCTAAATGAATATGACTGTTACATTATCTATTTGAAATTTTGCACCCCCTCAATTGCCTCTTCTGCCCCCCCCTAAAACTGTTACTGTTCAGGCTAGAGCAAAATCAGTGAAAATTCAAAACTATGATTAAGCAAAAAAATCATGTCATTTTAAGGTGAAAAAGTAAATATTTTTATTATCTTTGTTTATTAACATATATATCTGTTTACATTTTCCCAAATCTTGACGATTGTTTTCAACCGTATAATTTATATTGATGTTATTTTTTTTAGATTTTGATGAATGTGGCGGATTCAACCCTTGTATTGCAGTTGGTGATTCTAAAGCACATTGTATAAACACCATTGGCAGCTACCATTGTGTTTGTTCTCCAGACTATACATTTAGAGATGGCACCTGTGAACGTAAGTCTGGTAATTTCTTTTAAAATTCATTCACATTTAGGGTATTACGTTTTTCTACTGTTAATTTCCCCCTTACGAATAAATGTTTTCTACCAACCCCTAGCTTAAATTTTGTTATACCTATGCAATATGTAAATTGTATATTATCGTTAAACAACTAAAAAGCTTATCTTTTTTTTCTTTTTTTTTCCGATGTGTCAGGAAATCAAAAATTGGTCTTACAAATCCATTGTACTCTTGCTAGCATATAGTTTATTTCAGTTGGATTTCCAGGCTTGCTTGTGTTCAAATCTTTATTCCTTATGTTGGTAAAAAAACAAAAACTAAAAATTTTTCTCGGCACATCTTTAAATGCATTCTTAAATTTGTCACGACGTTACATCAGTAACATTAGTTCTAGTTAAAGGTTTTGAATATGAAAACCAATGTAAAACTAGCAAAAAATAGGCTTTTGGTGAATTGCTAAGCATCTGCTTTACTGCAATGATTTATTTCCCTGGACCTTGGAAAGGTAGGACTAAATTTGGCTATTCGGCGCCTGCATTGTGCCCTCAGATTTAAGGTTGGGGCAGTAATTTGCAAATTTTTGTACCGGAGGAATTTAAGGCTCTTCAAAAACGAGGGTGCTGATTGTTAATCCTGAAAATTAATGGAGTTGTGTAGATGGAATGATGGAAGATGTAGATGGAAGTTGTGTAGCTATACTAACTTTAGATCCCTTTGGGCAGTGATAGTAGCAAGCTGCTAATCTGAGTTTAGATCAAAAGAATTCGGGCTCTGAAGATCCGGTTTAAGTGAGAGTGAGCAGCGTTATTCTGTATACTTCTGTCACTTTGATATTAGCATTTACGAGCAACACTAAATTTTAAAGGAAATGTTTCAACTCAACCATTATTCAAATTACAATATTAACAGGTCTAGTGTTTTCGTGTGTCTCTTATTTAAATTGACAGCTCAGAATCAAAGTGATTCAAGTGTATAAAAAAAAGTAATTCTTGGAATATAGAATCCTTGATGTTGTGGTTTAATCTGATTCAATTATCGTACTTTCGGTTGCAGTTTTAACAACCGTTAAGCAATAATCATAACCTTTTGTAATGGGAAGCATGATACGGAAAATTGGAAGTATACGAGGAAAATTCAGGGGGAACAACTCAAAGCAAAAATAATTTGCATGCGTATACATATACGAGCGTGTGTTAACCTGCACATCTGAGCTTCATGTACCAAAGTGTGCTTGGGGGTATGGAAACAGGTGATCGGTATTGAGGTTCTTGGTTCTTGTTGAAGCTCTGCCAGATGAAGGCAGTCATCTAATGTTGCAATACCTAAGTATAGTGGTTTATCCAAAGGGTGCCATACTTGGATAGACTGCGGTAGTGGTTTTAACCCTCAAGATACCACCTGTGTCTGTCTATATGTATGGGTATGGAAACAGGTGATCGGTATTGAGGTTCTTAATTCTTGTTGAAGCTCTGCCAGATGAAGGCAATGAATCCAATGTTGCAAGACCTAAGTATAGTGGTTTATCCAAGGGGTGTCATACCTGGATAAACTTCGGTAGTGGTTTTAACCCTCAAGATACCACCCGTGTCTGTCTATATGTATGGGTATGGAAACAGGTGATCGGTATTGAGGTTCTTAATTCTTGTTGAAGCTCTGCCAGATGAAGGCAATGAATCCAATGTTGCAAGACCTAAGTATAGTGGTTTATCCAAGGGGTGTCATACCTGGATAAACTTCGGTAGTGGTTTTAACCCTCAAGATACCACCCGTGTCTGTCTATATGTATGGGTATGGAAACAGGTGATCGGTATTGAGATTCTTAATTCTTGTTGAAGCTCTGGCAGATGAAGACAGTCATACAATGTTGCAAGACCAAGTATAGTGGTTTATCAAAGGGGTGCCATACCTGGATAGACTTCGGTAGTGGTTTTAACCCTCATTATACCACCTGTGTCTGTCTATATGTATGGGTATGGAAACAGGTGATCGGTATTGAGGCTCTTGATTCTTGTTGAAGCTCTGGTAGATGAAGGCAGTCATCCAATGTTGCAAAACCTAAGTATAGTGGTTTATCCAAGGGGTGCCATACCTGGATAGACTTCGGTAGTGGTTTTAACCCTCAAGATACCACCTGTGTCTGTCTTTGGTTGTGGATATTTGTGGATTTTCATTTTTTTTTCTTGCATGACCTTATTTGTGGCTTTTCTATATTTGTGGATTTTTATGGCCTTATTTCTTTACGGAAGTAGCTGTTATCATCTTTTGTGTGTATCTTATTTTTGCTGCTGCAATCTTACTTTCATTTGTTCTTTTCTCGGGTTTATTTTTTCCTTCTTCCTTATTACAAAACACAATTAATCTATTAATATTTTGACTTACCATCTTTCAGTGAATATTTCAAGGAACGATTTATCTCATATTTTGCAGGTCCCTGCGCTATGAATCCATGTGCTGAAGCTAGCGATCTTGAGTCAGTGTGCATTGAACAGGTGAATTCCTACACCTGCAAATGTTCAGCAGGCTACAAATTTGATGGAGAAACATGTCTAGGTAGTAAATGCGAAGCTTTGTTACTCGTTTATTTATAATAGGTCAAAAGGCTGACGGATATTAAAACAAAACAAAAACCGTAGCCCATGCACATTTTTGAGGACCAGAAGAAAATTTTCCCCTTCTCTAAACACAAATTCCGGTACCCTCTCTCCCTCCCACCAAAAAACCTGAAATTCCGCGAGGCCAAATAGCGTAAACCTAAAATAAGCTATATAAAATTTGCCACCTTTTAATGAAATCGAATGTAATACAATCCCTATAATGAATAATACTTTATTGTCTTCGGGCCTCAGGTGTAAAAAAAGGGAAACATATATCTTTTATGAGGATTAAAGCCTACTGACACTTTGGGTCCCGTTGTTGTCTCTTTAGAGTTGTCGCTTAATGTTGGTGAGATTCGGGATTATCAAGCTGCTGTTTTTGCTTATCGATGTTGGAATGATCTATGTCCTACAGTTTTGCTGATTTTTTTTCGCGTAAATCGTTCGCTCCACAGGTAGGTGGTTGGGGAGGCGGGTAATTTTGTTGTTGAGTACCGAGACACCACACTTGGAGGTTTCAGAATTAGGTATTTAACTCAGGCTATTTCGAATGACATCCCAGCTGGCATTCGAGAGGCAGAACACATGGGTCATTTGAAGTAAAGTTTAAGAAGCAGTTATTGGGAGAGGGTTGTTTTTTTTTTAGATTTTGGTATTAATTGTAAGTTGAGAGAGTATTTTTGTCTCTTTTTTTCTAGTTTTATTTAGTTTTTTTTTGTAAATGATTTTTGTTATTGGTTGAGAATTAGAGCATTGCAGCCATCCATCAGCAGGCTTTTTGAGCCTTCCCCGGGCGGTTGTGTGTATATATAGTTTATTTTGTAGTTATTAGTAAAATAAATAAATGTAAAAATAAAAAATGTAAAAAAAATGCAATAGTATAGTATCATGTTCGGATCAGTGATTGGCTGGGATTTGAAAATGAGGTTTCATTATAATATTTCTTAGGGAAGAAAGTTAGAAACCTAGCTGGGAATATTGCTGAAAATGCTTTATGTTTAATAGAGAGGAGGAGGGGCTTGTACAAAAATGATTTGAATGATTATCTGAATTATCTGAGTGATATATCATATGAAAATAAGAGGAATATAAAGAAAGTGGAGATAGCATTAAAAATATGAACTAAGGGGATGTGAAGTGGAGGCCATGTATAAGATTGCTTAAGATCTGGAAGATGCAGCGAGACAGGATAACAGTAAATTTGTTACTGGCATGTTAATAAATTGAGAGAATAGTCAATCTGGACTCGTCCCAGTTAAAAATAGGAAAGGGGCCACAATTAGTGATAAGGAGAGTGTTAAAGAGAGATGAGTGGAACATTTTGAGAATGTGCTAAATCATGATAGAGTTACTGGAAAAGATAAAAGGTGTGTGACACTTTGGATCCGAAGGAACATTTATTTAGTAAGGAAGAATTTATGACAGTACTGAAAGGATTAAAATAAGGCCCCAGGTATTGATAGTGTGGTAAATGAGTTTTTTAAATGTGGTGGTTATAAGGTTAGAGATAAGTTACTGAAGATTATGAACAGGATTTTTGACAAATGGAAAGTACCTAGTGATGTTAGGAAAACTTTAATTAAAACCCTCCAGAAGAAAGGTGACAAGAGTGAGAATGGTAGACATAGAGGCATTAGCCTGGTTCCTGTAGGAAGCAAATTACTTAGTATGATGATGCTTTTCAGACTTAGAGATGCTGTAGATAAATTTTTAAGAGAAGAACAGTTTGGTTTTAAGAAGGGTTGGGGATGTGTCGACCAAATCTTCACTCTTAGATTAATAGTAAAGAAGTGCCTGAGTTGGTTTTAAGAAGGGTTGAGGATGTGTTGACCAAATCTTCACTCTTAAATTAATAGTAAAAAAGTGCCTGAGTTGGTTTTAAGAAGGGTTGGAGATGTGTTCACCAAATCTTCACTTTTAAATTAATATTAAAGAAGTGCCTGAGTTGGTTTTAAGAAGGGTTGGGGATGTGTCGACCAAATCTTCACTCTTAAATTAATAGTAAAGAAGTGCCTGAGTTGGTTTTAAGAAGGGTTGGGGATGTGTCGACCAAATCTTCACTCTTAAATTAATAGTAAAGAAGTGCCTGAGTTGGTTTTAAGAAGGGTTGGGGATGTGTCGACCAAATCTTTACTCTTAAATTAATAGTAAAGAAGTGCCTGATTTGGTTTTAAGAAGGGTTGGGGATGTGTCGACCAAATCTTCACACTCAAATTAATAGTAAAGAAGTGCCTGAGTTGCCAAACCCCTTTAGTGCTCAGTTTTATAGATTATGACCAAATATCTGATTCAGGTAATCGAAGAAGTGCTATGTAAGAGAATAACATTGCTGTGGTTAAGTTAGGAAATGAGGTTAGTAGCTGGGAAATGAGATTATGAGATTAGTTATACAGGGTTGCGCTATATCCCTATTTACATGCATCATTTTGACGGACTTTGCTCTAAAGAGCACAGCAAAGGCGATGGGAGAACACGGAACCAAATAGGTAAGTACAACTCTCCTAGACTTGGAATATGCTGATGATTTAAGCATCCTAGATGAAATGTTAGAAAAATTAATGATTTTTAGAGATTTTACGATTTCAGGATGAAAGAATAGGTTTAAAAATTAATGTAAGAAGACTAAGTCGTAAAAAAGTGATTAATTTTCTTAATTATTTTCCTTCATAAATATTTACTATTTCGGGAAAACTGTTTTTCATCACCACTAACGAGAAATCTTGGCTGATTTTTATTTGGATTTAAGAGCAAATTTCGCAGAAATTACGGTGAAAATTAAGACACCCTAACGCTGACCTTACAATAAATTTCAATTTACAGACAATATGTTGTTATTTTGATGATTCTTCGATTGATTTTATATTTCAAGCCTGTTAAATAAAAATATTTTTTACCTTAAACAATCAGCTGAACTACTTATTCTGTTGAATTTCCTCAGAACTACTGTTCAGAAATTGCAGGACCGGAAAATGGTGCTAGTGGTAGTCTCAGAAATGTAACATTGAGTAGAGGCATATACGTTGCGCAGAGTTGGATATGTTGAGTTTAGCAAAGTTTAGGTAATTGTGAAATTTTGGAAATATAACTCTTGGAAATCCTCGTTTAATAATTAAAATATTTTTCTAATTGTAACTTTTTTTACAATATAGGAATATTATCACAGTTTAACTTTATCGTACCAAATAAGAAAAAGAAACCTGGCTACATATTGAGATCAAGAAAATTAACTCACGTGTACGACTGCATAATTTGATCCTTCAGTCAGATGTTGTTATGATAAATAATTATTTAAATATTGTTATTTAAATAATTGCTCAGTATGAAAATAAATTGTAATTAAGCCAATAAGTTTCGTATTGCCGAGGTTTTCAGAATTGACTACATTATAATATACGGAATTACCTCACAATTTGTCTTAAGACAGTGGGTTGTTTACTCGGAAAAACACACTGTAACATACATAGTAGCCTACTAGATGTGGCAATAAACAAAACCTTAAAAAAAGTTTGAATCAATTAGAAATAATGGTTCCAAACAGGATCGCCAAAAGACAAGCATGGCTTAAGAACAGACTATCTCCCCCCCCCACAAAAAAAGGTTGTTTTAGTTCTGCTTTCATTTTTTCATCTGAACAGTATCATTTTATTACAGTAACCTATTCTTGGGAAATTATAAGGACCCATATCGCTCTTCATTTATCACCTTTCAAATGCACAATCAACAGGCTTTCTTTTCTGAAGTTCTGTTTGTTTGGATTTGTGGAAGACATTACAGTCTTTCAACATAATTTAACTCTCTTCTAACCATTAAAATAACGTGAAATGAGTAAACACTGGTTGTCCTTTTCCTTATATAGAGTCTTCACTTGTTGTAACATATTCTCTGCCCTATCCTCAGGGTTGTGTTTAAGTTTATATTGAACAATAGCTGTTTATAGTTATAAATAATACCACTACTACTACTAACAACCTACTGCAGCATCAAGCCGCCTGAGACCAACATAGTTACGCACGCTCCTCTTCCCTCACAATCTATTCAAAGCGTCCGTATTTTGAAGCAATCTGGTTTCTAGTTATAAACAACGATCTAGGCTTTCATTGTTTAAGCTGAAATTTGGCAAATGAAATAAGACTAAAAGCTGATATTCCTTATTTTACTAACAATTGAAAAGGATTTAATCTTGTTTTTCTGTTTAGACATGAATGAATGTGCCACTGGAAATCATAACTGCCAAGCAGACGGGGATCTGTCCGCACTTTGTAAGAACATTCCAGGATCTTATTTGTGTATGTGTTCAGAAGGTTTTGTTGAGGAAGAAGGTGTATGCATTGGTAAGCTATTTTAAACAGGTCGAACAGTTACTAAACTAGTGTTCAGTTATGGCTCTGAATTGTAGGTGCTTCTGAAGACGGAGGAGGATTTGTTCAATGTTTTACCGAGAAAGTGTCTACAGATAGTTTTGGGTATTCGTTTGACGGGCCGTATTTCAATCAGTAAGCTGTGTGACGAATGAGGTTCTATTCTAAACTTTGGGCTATAATGAGAAAAAGGTTGAGTTGCCTAGTGCACATTTTGCATGTAGAATGGCAGAATGCCAAAGATCGTCCTTTTCGGCCATCCATCTAAAGCCACGTGAAAAGTAGGTTGTCCACGAATGGGGTGGAAAAAAGGCATAATAAAGATTAAAAAAAAAATTGCAACTTCTTGAGAGGATGTAAAAAGGGAAGCTTTGAATATATTGGGATGGAGGAGGAGTATGCATAGCCTCAGGCGGTTAGGTGGCGAAATGATTTTTAGTACTAGTAGTAAACAATTACTGTACCTTGTACCCTATTTTAACAGCGATAACTCTAACTTGTAATAAATTATTACCGTTAATACCGCCTATTATATATTATAAATGGTTACCACCTATTATTTTAATTACTGTGTTCTTAATTATATATAATTGCAAATAACGCACTTTAGCTCGTCCTGTATCCACATATATGTGCATCTATTTTTGAATAAAAAATAAGCTTATTGATCGAAGTTTTATTTACGAAGGTAGTTGTTTTGGTTCACGAGAGGAAACTATAGATAATCGACACGGTTGTCCTCTTTTAGATCATAATATCAGAACTCAAATTTTGGATTTTGGTCTGATACATCAGAACTATTACAATTTTACGAAATAATCTTTCCAGCTAAAAAAAATAACATATTTATATTAAAGGAACGGCATTCACAAATAAATTTTGATGACTGAGATATGTAGAAGCTATATGTGACGCCAATTTTGGTAATTTAAATTATTTCAGTGTCGTTGCATAATTTTCATTCAGTAAAAAAACAAAGAAGCTACTTATCTCCCAATGAAAAATCTAACCATCAGATACCATCAAAATATTTTATTTTGTCACTTGGGAATAAACTTATTGGCTCATCTTTCAAAGAGCATCTACATTTACCTAGTCTGATCCTTTTTCATTGGACAGTTGTGAATAATTCATTGCTCAAAACTCTTCTGCTGTCCAGCAGAAATCCCTCTCAGTAAATAGTGCATGTGACATTTTGCTGATTATGGATGCCCGTCAAATACTGGGGCTCCAGAAAGTGACTTACCGTCACATTAAAGGATTTATAACATAAATAGTGGAGCAGGCCCTAGTTACGTGGAGGATCAACTGCTGTCTACAAAGGCGAGATCTTCCTTGGTGTCAACGAATCCTATCTTCAAGCACTTGGACTCATATCCTTGTTAGGAGCTTTCTTTCTTTGGGCCTTCTCTTGTCTAGTTGATAAGATTAAAATGTATATTCAAAGCTCGCTCTGTTTGCCTGAGGGAGGAAACACTTGAGCATTGGTTAGTTATAATACAACCTCATCTGGATCTGCATCAGGGTTGCCACCACGGTCAGTTCCCAAAGTGCTACAGTAGCCCAAATTTGCGTGCTACACAGCGATTTTCGGTGCTATAGTAAAAAAACTGACTGTAATAGTGCTAAAATAGCACTTTTGAGCTACAGGTGGCAACCCCGAGCACGTGCTACAGTCCTAAACATAACGAAATGGTGTTAAATTAGCACTTTTATGCTACAGGTGGCAACCTTGCCCCGCATATTCTTCTAGTATTGACTACCGGATGATGTCTTTCCGTCAACTCAATCGATTGAAGGCTTGACGCAGAACACCTAATAAATAATTTGGGCAAAGGACTACTGGCGTATTGGATCCTCTTGATGTGTTAGATGCTGTAAAATACAATATGAAACCAATAAACAATTAATTAAATATGTTTTTATATTGATGATTCTTGCGCAACTGAATATTTTACTAATAGCAATGCGTCAAAGTATAAATTTTTAACTGTCATTTTACTTGTGAATATTAACAAATGTGAAAAGTATCCATGCTCCTCTAAAGAAGATAATTTCAGTGAGGATATAAATCAAATAGGATCCCACATCCGTCCGTACAGTCCAGAATATCATTTGAAGAATGGGACTTGTGAAGATGGTATGTCTTTTGAAAATAAAAGTTTCAGAAATTATTTTATTTAAGTCCTAGTTTTTCCTTCTTACAGTCCTAAATTAATTGCCAGAATTTTTTATGAGGGTATATTTAAGGGCAAACTAAATATTAATGAGGCTTAGAGACGAGATATAAAAATCCGATCTTATCGAACAAAATGGTTCAAATCCACTTATTTAAGGTAATATAAAATAAATATAACATTGTGGGCTATAAGGGAAGAAAAACAACTTTACTTAGAAACTGTAGAAATGTAACATATGTGATTCATTCAAGGGAGTAAGACAGAGCAGAATTTTCAAACAGGCCGTGAAGGAGCAAGTTTGTTTGCAGACCATACTCTGATTTCAATTATAAATAAAATGTAACTAAAGAAATTTATAGATACCACTATGCTACTAACTGACTCAGAAACACAACCAGTAGCTCTAAAATAGTGGAGTTTGTTGCTCAGATGACATATTTAATAATTATGCAATCTTCTCAGATTAAAATTTTCCGTCCTCAGTGGGGATTAGCGATTGAAGAGATCAATTAACAAAACGAAGAAAAACGCTCTACGTTTTTTTATTTTATCATGCTTGGTCCCAAAACTCATATAAAACATTGATTAGAAATTGGAATCTTTTCAAAGCCATTTGTCAATATGAGACTCTAATTGGCCCAAAAAAACAACTAAAAACAACAATTTATAAGGAATTTCAGTTTTAATTTGCTGGGTTTTTTTTTAAGAGAACCTATTTGGTGGGATTGGATGCCTAAGCTGTCGAATGAAGTCTAGCAAGTGAGTATTGTTTGCTAGGAAGAAAACCCACAAAGTTGGTTCGTTTGCTAGCTATGTATTTTTTAAACATTCAAATTTTGAAAAGAATATACTATGAAAAAAAAAATTCTCGTCGCTTGTGTGATATCTGTGCTGTCTAATATACTTATTTACTTTTTCACGCAGCTGTTTTGACCGACAATTGTGAAAGTGGAACTTGCTCTGAAAATGGGGATTTAAGTGCTCGCTGCATTAACGAAACTGAAGGATACAAATGTTTATGTTCGAATAGATTCCATTCTTCAAATGGTTCCTGTTACGGTAAGTTTTCTTTAGATATATTATGATATTAGAAAGGCTATTAGACACGTTACCGAGACGTATATTTTGCAGAAACAAAAAGGAGAGGTAAAATATTTCTGCGGGTGGTAGAGAATTAAAGAAATTTGCGTTAAAGCACTTTCATACAATTTTGATAAAGATTTATTATTCTGGAAATATGGTAGGCCGTATAATATATGAATTATAATTCAGTGCTCCTTTTGTAGGATATTTCAAAAATTCAGAACTATTTTCCGGAAAGTAATAAAAAATACTTTCTGTCCAGAATGGAAAAGGATATCACAATATTTAAACCGTCCACAGTATAATCAAAATCAAAACAAAATTTAGTTATTTCTTCAACATCATATGATAAAGTTGCGAAAAGGCAAATATTGTATTATGAATTCCAACGATAAATTTTTACTAAAAAATATGAGCCAAAAAAAAATATTTGATCAAAACTTAAAAGTATAAATCAATTAAGCATCCTTAAATGAAAATGAAAAAAAAAACCTATCTTCCGAACCATTTGATTAATTGCTTACTTACATGAGACTTAGATTGTGATATGTGTGTGATGTGTGTTAGATTAGATTGAGACTTAGACGAAGTATCTTGAAAAAGCATTTAGTGCTACATAAATATTGTTAGGGTCATCGGTGTGATAGCTGTACTGTTTAACGCACTTTTTGTTTCCACGGTTGTTTTGTCAGGTTGTTGTAAAAGCGGCGCCTGCTCTGAAGTTAACGGTTAAAATGCTCGTTGTATTATGGAGTTGATGCTTATAATTCTTATGCTTAAACGAATTATCCGACAAGTTCAACATTTGGGGTCAAACTGAGTCAAATTAGGGGTTAAATTTCTATTCTTAAAGCGCACAAGATTCCCTGGAGGGTGTTTTTATAATATTATGGTCACCCACCAACGCATAATTTTTATTTGAAAACCTTTACAACATCACTACAAAGTCTACTATCATGGAATAAGGCAAAGTTACAAAAATTAAATTGTAAAGAACGTCAGGTTTATTGCCCTTGGAAGGTAACTAAATAACGTCTTAACTTTGTTAGCAGTTGAAACAGTAAAAGTTTTATACATTTTAAAAACTAACGCAATAGGCTAGATAAGAAGAGTTGCTCCTTCGTTTCCAATTTAGTTTTATTTTTTTATACCTTCTGCTTTAAAAGATATTATCTACTTAAACGCTTAAATCTAAAGTAACATTAACACATGGAAGCAGCTAGAGGGGCAGGAAAAGAGGGGGGGTATGTTGATTGAAAATAATGTTTTAATAGTTTCAAAAAATACGAGAAAAAAAATTTCAAACCACAAAAGAAGACAAACACCATGCTTTTGGACAGTCCCTCTTTCTTCCACTAGGGAAAACCTATCTGTTTGGCATCCCACCAATTCCCTGCATAAAAAATGAAATGAAAAATTAGGTCTAAAGGTCTTTAGCCTAGTTATTAACAAAAATAGCATACAACGTCTAATTGACTCACTAATCCTTCAGGGCAGCACTAGTCCTGAAATCAAGTAACAATTGTGAAAAAAGAGGAATTCACTTAGCTAAGATCAGCTCTAGCATTTCGTTTTATATTAGCAAGCTGTTGAGTAAATTCTCAACAGTACAGTCATTGTTATAGCATTGGGTTTTTAGAATATACCATTACACTGGTGGCACGCATGTACCTCAGAGATCGTCCAAAGATCAACGCAGAAGTCCCCAAAGTATCTATCGGTGGAGCTCAGGTTGATATTATAGATTTTGTCAATACATCATTATTTTACACATATAATTTTGTATCTTTTGTCCGAAATTTGCACTTATAATCATGACTGTGTCTGTCCTCAATTGGTCTATCGATATTGTGTTAGTTAGGGGGGTTTTTTTTCCTGTTGCTGGGAATCATATAAGGGTGTGCTCTCATTCAAACGCTTTTCTATATTAGTATCAATAAATGAAGTAGTTCGTTTTTTTTTTCAAAAAAATTTATTAAAAAAATTTCGGGGGCTATTATACTGCCTTATTTTTTTCTGTCTTTTGCTTTTTTTGCTATTTTTTGTAAAATATTAACAAAAATTTCTTATAAGGGAAAAAGCTCCTATAATACATGAGGTTTGTTTTAATTGATGATTTAAAGGAGTTTCCAGAATTAGCATATCCACTCTTGAAATAGCTTTGAATGGATGAATTTGAAAGGTAGGCCTGTGATAGCCTTTCATTACTTCTTTATATCAGTCAAATGGTTTCGTGCAGAATTATGAATTGCCCCCTATTTTCTACTATTACATCTACTACTACAACCAACATGTAGAAGGTCAAGGTGTTTTATTTTTTCTGTATTTAATTATATTTCTTTTATAATTTTTGTAAATATAAAACCATGCTCTGGGTATTAAAATGAATGAACCTTACCAACTATCAACCTGACTGGCAAAAATCCAAAACAACATATGTAAATATATCATATATAGAAACAGAAAGTGATTGTAACGATTCAAAATTCTAGCCATGGATAAGGAGGAGACAAGGCCGTATCCAGGATTTTTTTTTCGGAGGGGGTCTTACAGAATGATTTTTCTCGGTGGTTTTTACGCAAAAAGCCTCAAAAAACGCATAAAAAGTTTGTCTACATTCAATTTTGTTACGTTTTTACGAGTCGGAAAAAAAGGGGGGGGGGGTCAAACCTCTTAACCCCCCCCCTTTGGATATGACCTTAGGAGGAGATAAATCCTTTTCAGTAATATAAAAAAAGCTAGCTTCAGTGATTCTTGCAGCTCAGAAGAGTTGCTAACTGGAAACAATGAGCTGTCAGTTGTATATGAGCTGCCACAACTAAATTCGTTCCGGTCCTAAGTCCATGTTTTTTCTTAACTTATAATCGGCTGTGATAATTAAGAGTCCGACACATGCCATTTTGGTCGAGAGTGAGTTATGTATGTGTCGCAGGTAAACTCAGCACGATGAATCGAATGGTGCAGTCAGAATTGTCGTGTCTTATACCGTTACGAAGATACAAAAGAGACATACGCCAGTTTTGCCAAAAGAGGATTATCTTATGGAGCTATAGTGAAATTTGACTTCTTTCTTGTCAAGGAACAAGGAGACATTCGTAAAAATTGACTTATTTTGAATTCGCTCATAGTACTTTTGACAGAAGAGGATCATCTTATCTATAGGAAAAAGGAGACACGCGCCATAAAAAGGAATAATTTTGAATTCCCTTGGAAACTTTAAATTTAATTTATACCACTGAAAAGAACATAAAAGCTTGGTTTAGTATATGTTCCCTTTATCTCCATCAGTCTCATCCTTCAGAAAGACCACAGCCGAATAACTTTTTTCTGTTTTTCAGCTCTTCTGAAAAGTTATAAAAATGTGGCACTTTTAATTAATATCACAGCCGCAATGTTTCAATGAAACAGAATAATGCCGTCTATAAAATTGTGAAAAATTGCTTTGCCAAAGAACCAAAAAAAGGGGAAAGCACTCTGTGTTTATAGATGTTTCATATTGTCATTTCATTACCTAAGCTACTAAACATAAGAGTGTAAAATGGCCTATGATCATTTAGTTGACAATAATCCAAAAGAAAAAAAAATACATTCTCATCAATTTTATGTAACCAGTGTGATAAGCTTACCTTATAAAATCATCGGAAAGTTTCAATCAGATGCTGTAAATTTAAGTAACACCAGTAGAGCCTTACTCGTTTAATTACGTTATTTGGCAATGCTGTTAAAGTTAACCCTCCTTCTCCCTGCCCCTAGAGACCGCAAAGTTGCTACATTGTGGGAATGGGACGATGTTTTTGGGGATGGGGGTTTAAAATTCTGACTGTGGCATTATACTTATACCTTTAAAGTATTTACTCTAGTAACTATTCATTTTGTTTCTTTTCAGAAATGACCCGTTCTGTGGAGTTGAACGTTGGAGACATATGTCAATACAAAGGGGAGGATCTCTGCAAAAGTTATGGAGACGACAATGCTAGTTGTATACCTTTAGGTCTCAAGTATAAATGTCGTTGCTCAGTGGGCTATTCGTTTACTAATGGAGTTTGTATCCGTAAGTAATTTCTTTTTATAGGATAGTATATAAAAAATGGAATTTCCTCATTAAAACCCCTCAGGTTTTAAAAACCTCAAAGTTTAGACCAAACTTTGCGTGTTCACAAAAGTGTTTAAAATAAAGATTATTGGTTAAACATGGCAAAAAATATTAGGCCGTTGAACACTAAATATTGTTTAGCCATTAACGCATGAAGTAAGAATGTGGCTGTAAGATGCGACTACGCTGTAAATAAGGCCGAATTATGGATTTTCCAGAACTGTGGTTCAAACATGCCAGTTGCAAAGTTTCTCATCTGGGGAGTGATGACCTACTAAGTTAAAGTAGACCAAAAACTGGTGCTGCTTTAAAATTCGTTGGCCTCAGGGATACTTATTTTCTGATGAGTTCTTGTTACTGGTAGTAGTAATAGTAAAAGTACATTAAGTGAGTACAATTATGCTCTTAATAGTAGTATCCATGCACAGACACATAGCCCAACATCAAGAATGCCAAAATTTTGCCTTCAGACGATTGGACCATCATGGTTCCAGCAAAAGCTGCAACCTAGTAAAGGCAACCCCCCCCCCTCTATTAAAAAACTAAGAAACGTGTTTTATAGAAATTTTGAGGTTAGAATAACCACCATTTGACACTAATATGGGAATGGTAACCATCATCCATGTTAAACCTAAAATTGAAAAGTAATGACGAAAACAAATTTACTGGAATTTAAAAAAGAAAAACCATGAAAACCCTCGAAAACTGTGGCAGATCGAAATAAATGTGTATCATTTTCATTTTCATGTTGAAAAGCCCTTAGCTGGAGGTCTTCAGCCCTCTCTCCTTAAAAATAAAAATTATCCTATTTTAGCTTAGGTACCACTGATGTGTTCCTTTTTTTGCCAGCGCTAGCAGGTGACTGGAGAGCTGTTTAAGAGCTCATTTAAAAGCTAATGCTTATGTACATGTGCTTTTTTAATTCGTCTCGATAGTATTAAAGTGAAATGCATTTTTTTGCAAAAGCTACATTTTTGGTGTCTCTATATGACGTTATGGAATATGAATTCATAACACCATGCTAACATGTCTCTCTCTCTCTCTCTCTTATATATATATATATATATATATATATATATATATATATATATATATATATATATATATATATATATATATATATATATATATATATATATATATATATACATATAGTGAATTTTTAGAATAAAGACCAACAATGATTCTCTATTTCAATTTTTTTTTATATTTTGTATGTAGATCAGATTTGATCAGGATTGTTTGTTGATGTAGATTTGGTGTACGTCAAAGAAACGTCGTTTAACTAAATTTGGCTTTAAAACAGCTTTCATTTTTTTCCTGTTGCTAACCCATGGAGTAGTAGCTAACCCATGGTCAAGTATCTTGCAACGGTTCTGGACAAGGCTTGTCACCCCAGATTTTAGAGCAGTGAAATTATAAAGGCTCTTAGTGTATTTAGCTGCAAGAGGGGCAAAGAGGAGTCTTTGAAGAGGATTGGAAGGAGGAAAAGAGTCACCACTCTATAGACTTCTGACTGTTGGTGTAGTTTGCCACAATAGTTTGTAGTAATGTGTGAAGGTTTCATCCATTAATTAACGCTTGAATATTTTTCAGTATCTTCTAACGAATCTCCACAATCATCTATTGATATTCCGACTCCTTCTGCTCTCTCTTTGGATGTAGAATATTATGCAGTAACAGATTCTGTAACTGAAGTGGCCGAATCCACTACTATGTCACAACCAGCTCAGTGCTCAATAGCTCCTTGTTCAATGGGTGGTGACTTGTCAGCACTTTGTATGGAAAACCACCTTGGAAAAATTTGCTATTGTTCAGGAGGTTTTCAATATGATGGCATCACTTGTGTTGGTAAGTATAGTTTTCAGTTATTATGTTCTACTGTCAATGAGAAAAATGATCCTCAATGAAAATAAACAGACATTAAACAACGAAAGGAAGCAGCACCCAAGACCCGTAACGATATGACCATTAAATTTGGATGCAATATATAAATTTTTAAGCAGTAGCATGATTATCGTGTTATTCTTTAGTTCTAAGTCATGATGCAGGAAGTCAGCAATTTTAATTGTGTTAAAAAACTAAGGTGTAAATTCAATTTTTCTTCCCTGTTTACCCTTAACAAAATCATAAGTTTTTAGGATTTGCATTCTCCTGGGATGCGATTGGCAATCTTAGTATTAATATTTACTTATTTCTCTTTTGAGCTGCGCCAAAATTACACATTCCTTCATTCCATTGTAATTTGATTGCTTTACGAATGCTTCCTGTTCGATTGATGACACTCGTTGCCCAGGCACGTACGCAGGAATCTGTTTCGGGGGAGGAGCCTAAATTCTTCAAATCCCTTATTTTGTGAGAAGTATCAAATAAATTATGGGAAAATAAAAAAAAATTCCGAGATTTCGGGGGGAGAGGGCCAGGCCAAGAGGCACCCCTGCATACGTCCGTGTTGTTGTCGCATATCTTATAATCGCAGAGTGAATGCATGCATAAGAGAGAGGAATAGTCAATTCATAATAACATTTTCTCAGATTGTATAAAATGCTAAAAACAGTTAGTAAAGAAAAACTAATTGGATTAGCTAAGAAAGCAATGTCTAAAATTAGACAGACATTGTAATATGCAGAGCCAAGGCTCTGGGTGGTTCTCCTTAATGCACTAAATATTGGTCTGAACCAATTGGTATGATCAAGAAGTTTAAAACTTGATAAAATATCCTGAGTAGAAAGAAAAGACAACTAAGGGAGATAATAATTTTGTAATTTTGTAAAAAAAAAAAAAAGTTGCAAAAAATACTGAGCTTAGAGTTAAATTATCCATAAAATTGAATTTGTAACTTTTAGGTTAATTTTAATTTATATACTTAAAGTCGAAGCATATAGGGGTGCAAAATATATTTTTTTTTTGTGTTTGAGATAATTTATTTTAATTAATATGTTTTTTCAATTCATGACCGGATATTTTTCGTTTTTCTCTCTCTCTTTTTGGCCTTGAAGGCTCCAGCAATTTAATTGTACATCATGAATCAATCTACATTAAGGGAAGAACAAAACGTAAAAAAACTTATATGTCTGTAAGGGATGGCTTATTTTTTGAGGAAAAGCTTAAATATTTAACTGGCAATAGAAGAGATATTAAATTTACGATTTTATAAATTTTCGTATGTTTTTCTACTTGTAGGCTGTAAAAAAAAAAAAAAAAACAGCTTATAAAATCTGTAGTTTTTGCATTTCTGATAATATGAAATTCTATTTGTGTCTCACTTATGTTTTGGAATTACTTTTTTTTACAATATAAATGATATTTAATGCCCTGTATATTTTTGCAGTACAACTATTAAATTATTTGATTTTAGATAATAACGAATGCACTTTATCCAATCCTTGTGCCGCTGGTGGAGATAATACAGCAGTATGTGTCAACACAGTTGGAAGCTATCGATGTCAGTGTTCAGCGGGGTTCTTTTTAGAAGATGGGTATTGTAAGCCAAAAGATCTTTGCTATATGAACCCATGTGCAGTGGAAGGAGATCTTTCTGCACAATGTTTCACCGTCGGTGACTCGAGGATCTGCACATGCTCGGAAGGTTTTAGCTTCGTAAACGGCACTTGCTCAGGTAATAAAAACTGGTTCTAATCTCTGGGTTGAGAATTTTTTTATTTTTTTTTATTTGCTTTAATTGGGGATTTATTACTGAACAACTTAATAATGCCTTTGATACTCTTTTTTAGAACATTTGATCCGGTTTTTGCCCTATGTCGTCAATTTTGTTAATTATGCCAAAGGGATGAGGACTTAACGTCTATGATTTCTGTAGAAAATGTGGATTTAAGACTGATTGATCAATATAACATAACATTTAGGGAAACTGCGCATAATTCTTGCCTTATGTCTAAAGAAGGGTCCATTCTTCTCCTTGAGCTAGAATCTATAGCTAATGAGCTAAAGTAAAACCTTATAGTCTGTGTCAGAAAAGAATTGAAGGTGTTCCACTATTTAATCGTTTATTAAAAGCAAATAATTGGTAAAACACTAGGAATTTCTAACTCAAATAACTTGCTCAAAAACTTGCTCAAACTCAAATGAATATTTTGGTTCTATATCTAAGGGCCGTCCTAAGCCATTTTTTTATGTAAGCAAAAAAAAGACTTACAATAAAATATGAGCTTTAAAACCATAATTAAAATTTATATTAAGTATTAGTTATCTTATTAAAAAAATTAAGAGGTAATTTTTGGAAATTGTGAGATGTTGACAACATCATGACTAACTTCCAGTTTGAGCTTAGTCCTCCACCACTGCCAAATTTTTAGCACAAATGCAGGTAGATGGCACTATGTTCAAATCAGAAGCGTGTAACGATCTTCATTCTTAGTGACTGAGGGCTAAAGTGGACCCACATACATTCCATATGAAAATGGCTGGATTTGCTTGAAAGTTGATAGATAAATAGCTACAGACAAGGGGGCCTTCCTTAGTAAATTTAAGACTCTCAGCTCTTAATATCAAGACACTAGCCGGCATCTAAGCTAAAAACTGAGGTTATCTGAACTCCGAAACTGAAGCCTATTAGTCTTTTCATTGTAAAGCCCATCGGGCGAAAATTTCCTGACGAAAGTTTTGTCGGGTTAAGAATTGCCCAATAAATTTTAGGTGAGTCTAACCCTTCTGGTTTTTTGGTTGTTTCTACTTCAAACTACCCCAGAAATAACTAGTCCATCCCAGTCAAATAAAACAAGATCATTTTCAAATCACAATATTTGTATACCAATATTCGATTCCGAAGCTCAGCTATCTTGATCTTTGGCCCGAATTTATCACTGTGTGCCTATGCGTGTCTTATGATTGAATCTCTAAAGTGTTTCACTGTATGATTGGAGGTATAAAGCGTCCCCGTGTCCTTCCAACCCCCTCCCCTGATACCAATTTTTTACTGAAAGGCTTGTATCTTGTTTGAAGTCGAATCAGGCAAAGAATTTTAATCTGTATAATCGGAGGACCAAAGTGGACTTCTGGCCCCTTCAACTACAAAATGTAGCCAAACTCCTCTTTTACAAACCATGTTTATATTTTTGCCTTTGAAAAGATTATCCTTTTTGAGCTGGAAAGTTAATAGCACACTTCAGTACTCGTAAAATGCTTATTTAAAATGTATTTGCTGTTAATCAAATCAGACATTTTGGCTACAGCTCCAGGAAAGTCATTCAGAAAATTTATATTTAGTGCCTAAAAGTAAGATCTGGCTCATGGTAGTGGTTTTCGCCTGTGGAGCTTACCGATTGGAAATAGAGACAGACTTTATAAAAAAAAGAAATTTATGTGTATCACTTGGGTTAGTAGCTACATCAAGTTAGAAACTCTTGGTATTTATGGCATTACGCCAAATTTTGACACTTATTTCGCTTGACTATAAATTATCTACTATGTTGGATCTTTTCGCATTGCAATGTTTACTTTTTTTATCTAATCTGCATTCTCAAGTTTTACAGTGTCAGTGCAGGTATTGTTTTTTGTCTATGAATACCAATGGGTCTTCTCTCGCAAGGATGGATTTCCTACTTTCGCCGGCTAATGTACCTATTGTTAAACATCTGAGGCTAACACTTTCTTTTTTTAATTTCTGTCACGGAGAGGGACATAAGTAGAAGCAGCAGAGTACGTTGAAAAAATGAGGGAAGAAAATACGCATTAGTGATATCTTGTTTCTTCGTTACTGCTCCACTTGTTACTGCTCCAGAGTAGACAAAGTGGAACTGTTTTAGCGTTTTGGGCATTGCAGTTGCTGCAGAGCCAGAATCAGATGTTCTGGTCTCGGACACGTTCAATATATCAATGCTGTAATTTTCCATCTCATGGACAAGGAGAAGTTGTGTAGCTTCTTGTTTGACAGATCTGACGTTCCGAAAGCCAATAGTTAGTCTTGATTTTGCTTGCTTTATGACTGTTATTGGTTTTCCCTAAGGTATGGCTTGTTGATTTACCGACTTTATCGCCATATTCAAAGTAGTGTTGCTTGCCCGGAACTCGTAGCATGCTTAGCTTGCTTACTTCTCGACACCCACACCCATTAGATGGTCGCGTCGCTAGCTGGGAATGCCGTAGCCGAATTCATAACTCTTCTTTCTGGTCTGAGATCCATCGATGTGTCTTTGGTATAGAGTTGATCACAGGGTGCGGGCACTCGGAGAGCTTTAGCCATCGCATTAATCGGTGTGAAGCTTAGTGATGTTTACGCCCCTCCAATACTTTGTTGTGCGCTGATAGATTTCCTTTGTTACCTAGGGACGGAGGGTCAAGCTTCATTGCCTAAAATTCTACCACCACCGCAAAAACTTCAGGGATTGGCTTGCCCCTTGCTCCCACCTAGAGTCATTAATATCCTTGAAGACAGTGATATAAAATCTAAAAAATGCCCGAATATTTTAGCTTTATGTCTGGAAGCTAAAATACATTTTTCTCGATTCAAAATAGTACGAGGTCCTTATATATTCATATCTTAGGTTTTAATTTTGCTACTTTACCTAAGATGCTCTTTACTGACAAACGCACTGAGTATTCACGAACTACTTTTGAAACTGCCCTCTTTGAAACTACTTTCTAGCAATTATAAAATAATTCGCAAGCATCTTCAGAACAATTTGACCTATTTTAGCTAAGACTGTTGCCAAGAAAACATTTTTTTTTAGTTTTGGGCCTCATAGCCAAAATTACTCAAAAAATTCTCAGAACTTTACTTCCCATGAGGTTTTGGTACTATAAAAACAACAGTAAGAAGTTTTAACTCGATGTTTCCCTTACTTAACTCCCCGTGTATAATAATTGCATGGCCTCCTAAGTAACTCTCTATAAGGCTTAACCTCCTATTATATATGACTAAGTAGAAATAGGCTACTTGCTGATCAGTTGGAGCTAAGAAACCAAGGATGATTGAGGCACAAGAAACCAGGTCATGGTTTATCTCCATCAATTTCTGTTACTGAGCCTTGAGGAATTAAGCTAATGAAAATAAATACTTGCTTTAGAACATTATTTCAGCTGGATTCCAATTATGTTTTAAAACTAAACGTGAGGTTAACAATTATAAGTTGGTGATAAGGATCTTGCGTGGAACATGATTTAGTGGAAGCAACTTAGGAGCAAGTGGGAATTCTGATGATGGACAATGCTATACGGACAATTTATTCACCCAAAGTAAAAAAAAAATACCTTCAAGCCCATGCCTGAGATTACTTTGTAGAGATAAACACTTTAACCGGTTTAAACAGAGCCTGGAGAATTAATAAGAGTTAGAGTAGCGTGCAGACATCAAACTGTGCCGGTTAATAAATATATAAAGGAAGATAAATAAATATAAGAAGAGGTGCTAAAAATAACCCGTACCTAAGACTTGAGATAAAGTGAACACAACACAAGAGTTAAGAAAGAGCAAAGGTTTTATTTAAAAAGAATTATGGTTTTTGGTTTCAAATGTATCGCTTTAAAAAGAAAATCAAAAGAGATTTATAACTTGTGATATAAGTGCAATCTTTGCATAATCTTCATACTGAAATAAGAATTTTAAGATATTAAGATCAACAAACTAATAAATAATATGTGAGCAAACAAAATGTTTCATAATTTACGAAACTCTAAAGGAACAATTTATTTGTACTCACATCTAAGCCAAGCAATCAACACGGGCAAGCTCCCAAAACGAACTACCCTTTCCAAATCCTTTTCCTGCCTCGTCTACGATATTGTTTTTCACTTGGTACTTGTTATGAATCAAATCGTACAAACAAATGCAATTGCGAGGCTATACCAAGAAGATATTTAGTCCCTTAGTAAATAATTTGTGCATTTAACAACAAGAAATTCTTACAAAACGAAGTAACACCTGAGTTAAAGATGGGAGACCTTCAAAACAGTGATGAGAGACACTGCCAAAGAGATCCTAGGCCGAACGAATGTGGAATACCATCAGAACCTTGTGAATAGTCGGAGAGTAAAGAAAAAGCTGAGCGGCTCTAAAGATATTACGGAAGAGTTGCGCAGACAGGTCAAGCACTCTGTGTATAGACCGCCATGAAATGTAGGAAGAGACCACTTTGTCCTTAGAGAAAACAGCAGGGGCACATGAGACCTGCAATCCTTATCAGATTCTCAAAGAATCAACTGGTAAGAAAGCCACAGTGTCCAAAGTTGTCAAAGACAGATCGAGAAAAATCATTAGCTGTCAGAAAGAGCTTTTGGCCAGGCCCAAAGATCACTTCCAAACGCTATTAAATCCCATCCATCCCCATCATCAGCTCCTGGCAGGTCCCCCCTAGTGTTTAAAAACAACCTTATAATGTCGAGCTGGCTCCTCCGACAAAAGCGAAAATACTCAAAGCGTTTAAGGCCCTGAAGAACTACAAAGTCCCATGTCAACATGGTCTCTCCCAGAACTATGCAAATAGTGCCCCAATATTACTGCTGAACAGCTTCACGGTATAATTGAAGAAGTATGGAGGACCAACACTTTCCGATAGGATTGGAAGACATCAGTTATTCTCCCATTTTATAAGGAAGCTTATAAAACTTGAGTGCAAAAATTACGGGGGAATAAGTCTAATTGATATTGCGGTGAAAATATTTAGGATTATTTTGCTTAAACGCTTCAAGGGGGCAAGAGAGAAAAGAACCCGTGAAAACCAAGCCGACTTCTGTCCGGGTTATATTTTTGCACTTCGCTTCATTTTGAACCAGTTTTTTCATTTTCACCAGTTTGAAAGGTACAACATTCCCCTTATTCTGGTATTTCCTGACTTTATTGTCCCCTTTGACTCGATAACCCACCCAAAATTTTGGAAAATTCTAGAGAATTACGGAATGTCCCTGATATTTGTCGAACAGATTAAGGCATACTATGAGGACTTGGCGAGCTGATTTTGAGTTGACTGGGAAGAGACTGAAGAATTCTTTGTTGAGTTCGGAGTAAAGCAGGACCGCGTCCTGTCTCCGATCCTTTTCTGCTACTGTCTCGATTGGGTGCTTGTAAACGCCGTATCTTCTCATCCAGGAAATCAAATTGGACAGAACCTTCACTTAAAGATTTTGACTACGCTGATTATGTCGGAATCCTCTCAGACCCAGAGAAAGCCCAAATTATGCTCAACGATACGGTGACTTGGGGAGATTGTATTGGCTTGAACTTCAGTACATGGAAGACAGAATTTATGGCAATAAACAAAGCAGATCCTTTTTTACTAACTGCATTCCCAGTACAGTTGGATCTGGTTGACAGTTCCACATACCTTGGCTCTCAGTTTTTTATTGATGGATCTTCAGACGCCGATATCCGACAGTGATTGCAGAAAGCAAAGACGGTCTTGACTTCCCTCGTTAAACCATTGTGCAACCGGTGCAAAATTATTGTACGCACTAAAGTCTGAATCTACCTTGCTTTGGCTACAACCATCCTTCTTTACGGACACGAAACTTGGTCGTTGAAGAAACTACATGAAAATGCATTGAAGGTGTTCAAGCATACCTCTCTGCGGAATATGCTCAGGATACATCAGTGTGACCACATCAAGCGTGGCTATACGATGATTTTGCGACATCGAAAGAAGCGTTGTCCTCCCGATCGAAGAACACCGACTGAAATGATTGAGCCTTGTCTTACGTAAACCACTAGAGTACCTGCCTCTCCAAATCCTTCTAGATGATCCTCTCAGCTCATGGAAGAAACGCCAAGGAGGATAGCAAAAAAACTGGTGGAACCTGGCCAAATCAGATCTTGAGTTTATCGGAGGGTTCAAAAAGTTTGGACACAGATGGACAGCCTAGTGGCTCCTACTTTCAGAGCTGCTGACAGCAGACCGCACTACATGGATCGAACAAGCCCCCAAGATCTTTGATGCCGTGCAAGGTGGAATCGCCTTATTCCTGCCGCAAGTACAGAGTAAGTAAGTATCACTGTCTTGATTCAAAGTTTTACACATTACTTGTATTTGTATACATTTTAACTTACTTCATAAATGGCCAGTTGTGTGGCCTAAAAGATTACTTATGGAATATCCCTGTGATACAAAAAAAGATTTTCCGTGAACATTTTTAAAAAATATCCCTCAAGAGGGAACAGAAAAATCGGGACACCCTTGGAATGAAACGAGATTATAAAAATGACCTAAAATATTTTGAAGTTTTGAGAAAAAATTGACGAAGATCAGGCTTTGAACAGGATTTGTAGGAGCAAGTGTTGCCAGGGACTTTTACTTTAAAATGCTTCAAAATTTTCATGCGCACTTATCACTTTAGAACGTTTTTAGCATAAAGAAACAGTAAAGTTTAATTACCGCAAAAGATAGGCCTTGGTGACATGAGTCCCCAACAGTTTATAGATTTTTAAGCCTAAATAGTAGCCTAACCAGTGAAGACTTAGTCAAACTTGTCAAACCCAATTCGTTCTAAAATACTTAAAACTAATACCTACTGCGTCTTAGGATAAAAGTTTGGTTTCATTTCATAGCATCTGTGCATACTGATTCTTTCAGAATGTCAAAATTTACTGAATCTGAAATCATTAAATTAACTGTTTTTTTTATTTCCCTAGCCAAGAACCCATGCAGTAAGCCCATCACTCCTTGTCAGTTGGGTGGAGATACAGCAGCCTCTTGCATTGGAGCGGGAATTGATTACACATGCCGTTGTTCACGTGGTTTTACATTTCAACATGGCTATTGTATTGGTAAATACTTATCTTGATTTGGTCAAATATATAAATATTTACATATATATTTTTACCCATTCCTCATATTGCAGAAATGTCTCCATTAAATTATAACCTCACTAAATTTTAGGCTTTTTAGGTAATTGTTCATTTATTGTTCAGTACCTACTTTTCAAATACTTTCGTTCGAAATTCAAATCTTGGCTTGTCGATTGTCAATCTCGAAGAAAGTTAGATAACTAGAAAGTCACAAAGTTATGCCTGAAATGTAGGCCCCTTTTCAGTGACCCCGTAGCCTAAGATCCCTTAAATAGATGTATTACTGTGACCTAGTAGTCACAGAAAAATCAACAAATCAGTTTACTAAGTCGAAATTATTTGCAAAGTTGAACGCTAACCGTTGGAAAGAAATGAAGAAACGCTACTGGCGAAATTCTTAGGTATTACAGAGCTTAAAAGTTTAGAAATTTATTAAAACTCGAGGTTGAAAATTTTGTGAAGAAAAGACTTTTTTAAGTTCGCACAGTTTAGCCGTCCATTCCACGTTACACTAGAATTGACCCACTGGTATTTGAACTACAAGACTGAAGGAAGAATAACTACCAAAGTTGTGATTTTAAATATCAAATTTGACAAAAGTTGTACTTAAGTGTGAAGAAGTACAGCTTAAGAAACTTCTTACCTCGTCTTTAGAAACTTTCTATTTAAATATGATGTGCAAATACATTATAACGAGTCGTTATTCTTGAAATACTGATACATAAAATTTAAACCTTAGCATTAAAAGCAAGAAGTCGAGGGGGTGCACCCCCTAATAGTTATATTAACCTGAACATGACATTGCAACAGATAGAAAAAAAGCTAATAATAGATTTTCTAAGTAAAAGGTAAGAGCGACATGAAAACCAAAATCGAACTGAAATCATCCTATATATGAGGGGGGCTACCGCCCTCTGCCCTCTTATGTGACTTTTTTTATGTATGTTTCAAGAATGAATGCTCTTGTGCAAGAGCAATGCAATGAAAAGTTAAAACAATATTTTTTATCACGCTGCTTTCGGAATGGAAGTTCTTTCTTTAATTCTTTTTCTATAGTTATGCTGGAGATTATTTTTAATTCTCATAGTAGGTAAAATTGGCCTTGAAATTTTTCTATTCTTGATTATAACTGAAAGTAGGCAATTGAATTTCAATTTCATCGTCTTTTGACTTCCAGAACTTGTGTCTCAAAAGCTGCCTTTCTAGTTTTAAGTATATTTAATACTAAACTTCAACAATGTCTCAGCTTGATCGTACTACTCGAAATTATGGCCAAGACGCGTAAAAATTTAGGCAAAATTTTCTAAAATTTAGAAATGCTAAATTTTCGTGCCAGTATAAGCTTATGAAAGGCATTCTACACTGTTGAATTCCCTCATCTGATAGCGCATGCACTGCAAGCAGGGGCGTAATTTGCTATGGTGCAGGGGGTGCAACTGTTCCCTCCAGACCCCAGTTTGTCTCCCCCAGCTGAAATTTAGTTTCTTCAAAACTAAGATGAGCCTTCATAATTCAAGCATCCAGAGAAATGGGTAAGTTATCTTTAGTATATCTTTACCTTTATGGTACTACATGGTTTATTTTTCATCTTTTCCAGATGAATTTGAATGCAGTGACCCTATGAATCCTTGCACAATTCATGGTGATAGAAATGCCACTTGTTTAAACACGCTCGGAAAGTTCATGTGTCTTTGCTCAGAAGGATTCAAAAGTGAAAGAAACAGTTGTTTTGGTAAGTATTGAACATGTTTATCTCAACATGTCATTTTCTTGATTTATATAGTTTATTAGTAGAATGATCGCCTCGAACCTCTACCCTTCTGAAGCCTAGACCACTAAAAATGGCTGCTCATTGTTTTGTAGAGCAGTCACACGTTAAGTTGTAGATCATACATAGATTTAGCTATTTCAAAAGCTGCTTAAGTCATCAGGTAACATGTGATTTTTTTTTTTAGTAGTTGTGAAACAAATCTACTAGGCTTTATTTTTTTTGTTCTTGTTATAAATCCTTCTTGGAATTTTGCCATAATTTTTAATTTTAATTGGTCTTATAAACTGTTTGCCACAATATTGTAACTTCAATTCAGGTGTTATTTTCAAACAGTTCGTGGTAACGAACGGTAAGCAAGGAGCGACGCGGATCAATAGTAACTAAAACTTAAAAACGAAATTCTAATATTAACAGATGCATCAAAAGAATCGGCTTATCACGCTGATTTCAAATATATAAGATTCATTTAGTTTAGTCTCACCCATCAAAGGCTACGAGCCAGAGAAACTTGCCTGATTTCAGAAAAGGGGGAAACACCCGCTAAAAGTCAAGGAATCTTAATGGAAATCACACCATCAGATTCAGCATATCTGAGAACTCTACTGTAGAGGTTTCGTTTCAAGCTCCCATCTGCAAAAATGTGGAATTTTTATTTTTCACGGGTGCGTGTTAATTTCTTTTTTTTTTTTTCTTTTGCTCTTTGTTTTCCCCAGGGGTGACCGTATCGATCTAATGGTTTTAGAATATCGAAAGTGGGCTCATTCGATCGGAATTTTAAAATTCTAGAGCCCTTTTTAAGTGACTAAAAATATTGGAGGGCATTAGCCCCTTCTCGCACCTATTTTTTCCCCAGAGTCGTCTGATAAAAATTTTGATTTATCCATTTTGTTCAGAATAGTTAAAAGGGCCAATAACTATGCCTTTGGTGATAACTTGACCCCTCACAGCCCCTGGGGAAAGGTTATTAAGCTATGAAATTTGCACATTGTTTGCGTAGGCTATAGTATTAAATTTGTTATTGGGAAGTAATCATACATTTTTCGGTTGGGGTGGCGAGGATGAATTTCCACGGGGTGAATTTCCGTGGGAAGGGAATTTTTTTTTGGGGGGGGGGTGAATTTTTCAGGGGAAATTTTACACTTGGGGAATTTGCCATAATTCCATTACGAAATTCTTTTTATTTGTCTTTCTTTCTCTTTGCTGACTCAATTTTACTTGTTGAGATGTTAATGGTAATTGCCGGGGTAAAAATTCACTGGAATTGAATTGTCCAGAGGATCTTTCCATGGAGGGGAGCCTGATTTTCCGGCATTATTGAAAAAGCGATAAGAAATTAAATTAAACGAAACAAAGTTTTTTTGAAAAAACCTAAATTAGTTTTTTCAACTGAAATTAAGGAGCAGAATTAAAATTTAAAAACGAACAGAAACTATTACGTATATGATGGGGGTTGCCCCCTCCTTAATACCTTGATATGTACGCTAAAGTTTGACTTTGTCCCAATTCTTTAAGAACAGTTTCTGAAACACAAGGGTCGTTTAACTAAAATAATAAGAAGCTTTTTTTAAGTGTTAAAAAACTTTAGCATGAAGAGCGAGGTATTAAGAAGGGGGCAACCCCCTCATCTACGTAATAGTGTCTCTTCTTTTTAAGTTTTAATGTTGCTCCTCACTTTCAGCTGAAAAAACTTTTTATTTTATTTGATGTCTTATAAAAGTTAACTTTATGAGCTTTTGTTATACTTGGCCTTATTTTCTTGAATACTAAACCCTTCATTTATCTCTGCCATTCTGGTGATGATGTAAATGAGAACAAAATGAAACTTAAATGTTGACAAGTTGACAATGTTGACAATGTTGAAATTTAAAGATGACAAATTAATACGGTTTTATTAATTCATAACGACGTACATTTCACAATGTAAATTTAAGAGAGAGTGCAAGAATTGATATATTGGAGTTTTCTTCGTGTATTTTGAGTATCAGTTGACATAGACGTAAATCTGAAAGTGATGAATTGATTCTAGATGTGTGATTGCAACTGAAGAAAAGGAAGTACTAGAGGACATTGACAGGCGTTGGATAAACACAAACGATGGTTTCTTTTTACGTGGTAGACAGGGGTAAAAACACTGAAATAAAGGCTCATTTTTATTGTATTCTTCTATTATTTGGGGGATAGGGTCCATCAGAACGAATTTGAAGGGGAACCTTCGTGCTTCGTGTCTTGATTGTAGGTATGCGTATAAGAATTTGGCATGACATTCCCCTTTGTCATGAGGTATTCCATATGATGTTTGAAAGGAAACTTTTTTTTATCAAAAATAGACTATAATATTGAAAAGATACAAAAGTATTTTCTAATGCATATTTTAAATTCTTCTTCTTTTCTTTTTTTAACCAGCGGTATTTGGTCCTCCTTTCTGCGCTTCCTCTTCTTTTTGTGTTCTCGATAATAAATGGCGGTACATCACGTAATGGATAGAATCAAACCGGTTTTGTTTCTTTTTCGTACTCCTGAAAAAAAAAATCAACCCTGTTTCTTTCTTCTTTTTTTTATATAATACTGTTTGCTTATTAGTAATCTAATTTGCCCCTAGTTCTCTATTATTCCTTCATTTTACTTACATATCTATCTTACCTGCTACTCGATGTTCCACAGCTTTCTCCTTTTAAAATTCCTCACATATATAATTTTTTCTCTCCTAGTACATTTTATCTACCTTTCTCCTAAAAAACTTTTTTTTAATTCATACGATTCTCCATCCATTAATTTACCATACAACAATTTCAAAATTCTCATTCTAGCTACCCAAGGCGGCAAAGGGCTGCTCCCATTCATTAGGCCTAGAACATATAACATTAAAATACAAATTTACAATTCATATACGTCTTTGTACTCTAAAATATATTCACCTTTCTTATAACACTTTAAAACAATTTTCACTATATTTACATAAATAAAATAAAAAATTAAATATATAACACTATTTTTTTTTTTTAATACATCACATTTCAACACAGTCTACTCTTGCTGGGTCTGGCATTGTTAGGTAGCTACAGTAATCCTCAAAACAATTCCCAAAAATCAAATATTTCACAATTCAGGTGAATCGTACCCTCCTCAACATATAAAATAAATTCCACTAGTTTAAAATAAATTTCAAACAAACATTAAAAAAAATTAACAAATCTAAAATCTATAATCTAAAAATTCATAAAATCCTATGCTATAACTATTCAATTAGATTTTAATCTTACCTAATAAACGAACTAAAAAATACTGAACAAATCCTGAAGCTAACTATTATAATCTGAAAATTCTGATTAAACTCTAAAATCAAACACTTCATTAACAGTTCGAAATATTTAACTTAAAATCTGCTCTTATTCCATTTACCAAAATTAAAAACTCCATTTTCTAATCTTCTACCTAGATCCTTACCATAAAATGAAAAAACAAAAGTCATACAAATATAAAATCTTAGAACCTTAAACCCTATAATTTTTTCTCAACTCACCTTTTATCATTATTATTTTTTCCCTTTTTTTTTAATCGCACATCCTTGCCTACAAATTCACAATAATATTACCCTCTACTTTAGAACGAACCCTCCCTCTATTTCCTTAAAGGTAATAATTCTTATCCTTCTCAATTCTGTTTTCACACGATTTATCACATCATAATCTTCCTTCTGCTTTTCTTTTTGCTTCCACGTGTAATAACAAAAAAGCGATACAATGTACACTATTGTCCTTGTATAGGCCTCATCATCTACTTTTAGGTACACAGCTTTCTCTAAATTAATTACTCTAAATTATATAATATGAACATATTGTCTGAAAGGAAACTTTAGGATAAAAAAAAATATATCCAGTTTGTTACAAACTTTTTATAAAACTTTTTCCTTTCTCGTCTGGTAACCGTAGCTTTTACTGATTACTCGGACCTCTCACTTTTCTCCTTTTTCCTTCCTCTTCCCCTCCGAGAGGCATTTTGTTCCATCGCTTCCAGTTCGGCTTTCATCGAATATATTAACCAATAGTGATTAGCTATCTTGGTCATGGCCCGCTGTCAGTATATCTTCACCCAAATAGTGCCCCTGTTCCTGTTTCTATAGATGCATCTTTTGTTTCTCCCAAAAGAGGTACCGCACCAGTGTTTTAGTTAATCACATAAAACGGGCTTACAGTTCTTCTTCATGCTTACAGGCTTTTCAGACACAATGAATCTCCTGAGTAAACACATATGAGGAGAAACTTATAATGAATCACGTACGACGTTGACGTACTGACGTACGTCAGTACGTCTAAGCTATTGCTTTATCTTAGTTATTTCATTCTTCTTCTTTTTTTAACTTTATGTTCAAACATTAGTGCGTGCGTCTATTTAATATTCATCAAACGGAAACAACTTTACATCATCAGCTGGGATTGAGATTTCGTGACTTCTCATTTATTTCATTTTTTATCTCATTGATTAAAAGCACGACTTCCACAAAGAAAGAGTTCGGTGCTCATTTCAATTGAAACAACAAAAACTAAGAATCTAATGAAACCGTTAACAATTAAAGTTGATATTCTTTTTTATATTGCTTTCTCACTGTTTGACGTATAGGTTTGTGATAGTTGAAATTACCGTCATTAATTTATAAAATATTACCAATATTACGAAAAATGTTACCATATTCAGAAAAACCTTCCGTCCTTCAGATAACCGTCATTCAGAAACCTTCCGTCCTTTAAATCTTGTTCAAGATTTAATTTGAGACCTTTTTGTCATTTTACTAGTGTAGTACTCAACGGTGTCAATTAAGGAGGATGTACCCCCTGGAGTTGTTGCCCCCCCCTTAGATTTTGAAAATACCTTTTTAGGTTATTTTCATTGTAAAATGCTTTTCTTTTTTCTATTTTTATTGAGAAATTGCAAAAACGACATATCCCCTCCCCTAGATTTGAAAAATATACTTTCCCCATCTCAATTCTCGTGATTTGCACCATTGGTCATACTTTAATATCAGAATTTGTAGATCATCTCTTTTGTGTTGGTAATTTTAGTCTCTTATGTGTTGATAATTTTTTTTAGTGTTTATAAAAAAAAGAATAAATCTACAAAATACAATGATAAAATTAGTAGCGATATAGGGGCCTAAATGAAAGTATTTGTCTTACGCCAATAATAAAACTGCTTAAAACAACTTTGAACCTAAACCTAGTGTAATTTTTTTCTTGCGGATTCCAAGTAATGATTTATAAGAAGTTAATTTTTGAAATCATGAACTTATGTATCTTCCCCTCATGGGAGGATAGTGGTGTCAATTTAAATTTAGATGGGGGGGGGGGCAAATGATTTTTTTCAAAATATTGAGGGGATTTTTTGTTTTCTATGTTTTCGGTATAAACACCAAAAAAAAACGTTTTTCAATAAAAATACCCCAAAAGGCATTCTTCGAAATCTAGGCGAAGACAAAAGAATCTAGGGGACACATGCCCCCATTAGGAAAAATCATGAATTCAATTCATAATGAAGAAGGCCCCAAAATGCACCTTTTGGTAGTAACGGACGCCAAGTCTTATAAAAATGTGTGAAATTCACAAAAAAATAAGCTAAAAACTTGTGGCACCACAAATCTAGGCGAAGACAAACATATCTAGGGGCACATACCCAAATTGGTAAAAATCACGAATATTTTACAATAAAAAAAAAACTCCAAAAGAATCTTTTGATAGTAACAGAGGCCAAGTTAAAAAATAATGTTTGAAAATCACCAAAAAAAAAGGCCACAAACTTGTGGCACCAAAGAGCTTAAGAAGTTGTAGCTTTTTAAAGGTATAGCTGTCTTTAGGAATCAATGGATTGTTTATGTTAAATTATTACAGATGAAAAGCCTTATCAAATTGACGCCTTGGGAGGAAATTCATCTCTACAAGCCATTCAATTAGAAAGTTTGATGTTGTCTTGTATAATTTTACTTAGTTTATATTTAACTAGTTGTTGGCGTCACTTCCTTTGTTGGATACCAATTCTAATTTGCTTCAAAAACTTTTGAATGCTTAGAACTTTTGCCAGAAACATTTCACAAAAAAAGCTTTTACTACTTCAAAATAAACCACCTTTTTGTTGAAGAATTTAAACATTTCACGGGTCACGATCCAATATTTTGAATCTAATTCCGAGTGGTCCTTGTAGATAGGGATAGGAATAAAACCATGCTATTATCTTTTTCCCTATGACGGATAAATACTAGATTGCTTTTTTTCTTTTTGTTCAAATAGCACATTGGCACATTTTATATATACTCAATGAAACTACTTTTACATATGGGGAAATTCTCAAATTTCTTGGGCCTTAAAGGGGCTAATGATTTAGTTTCCACCAAGACTCAAAAGAATGGTAAATTTTAGTAGCTCAAATAAATAAACTGAAATATACTACATAAACTGTGTATAAGAAACTAAATAAAATGAATTGCAATAAACTAAAGTTAACTAAAATAATCTAAAAAGAATGGTAAAACTCTTATTTACAGTAGGGAAAGAAATAGGCATTATTACAGATTTTGGAGATAGCTGAAGACTAAGTTCCGTAATTCCTGCAGCTGTTGGCCTATGTGGTTCAGGGCATTATTGGCATCTCAGCCCTTTGCTACTTAAAATCTTGTGCTAGCTGCCATATTTTGGAGAGCATTTATTTGATCCATAATCTTCATCCCTGACATAATTAGCGAAATAAAATAAATAGAAAACTTTTATATATTAAGGTCATTTTGTTTATTTTTAGACGTAAACGAATGCCTAGAGTTACCATGCACGGCTCACGGAGACAAAAACGCGTTGTGTATCAATGCATATGGCTCCTATACTTGCGCTTGTTCTCCAGGATTCGTCCTTATGAATGGAAACTGCTTAGGTAAGTAAAAAGTTTGTAAACATTTTCATTAAAAACAAAAAAAACTGTTTTGGGTATGCATATTGTGCCGTGCCAGCAATGCCGTATTTAGAAGGGTTACACGGTTTGACCCCCCCCCTCCTAAAATTTTTTGTTCTACCCGTAAAAAATTAGTGAAGGTGCATATAAACTAAATTTTATGCTTTTTGTGAAGATTTTTCTGTACCCCCCCCCCCGGGAAAATCACCAGAATGCGCCCTGGATTGCCAGGGATGTTTATACTGAGTGTACGTTTTTTTCAAAATATGATCCGTATCGTGATGCCAAAGGATGTGCACATAACTCTTCTCTGTCACTGGTCTGTTATTCTATTAGCGTAAGAAAGGTAAAAAGTGGGGGCGGGACCTTTGATTAGGACACACGAACATTTTATCAGTTCAAGTAATTTTCAGATGCAGTTTTTTCATACTTCTTTCTGGTTTAAATCCTGAAAAAAAGTTGTTGACATGAGCTTCTTAATAGCTTTATTTTGATTTTGTGTAAAATTGGGAAAATGTTAGATGGGCCCTTTGACTGAGGCAAGACAATATCACTTATCTATTATTATGAAAAATTGGCTGCACTTGAAAGAACAGAGTCCTGCTTGTTTTTCAGCTGTATAGTCTTTTGGGGCAAGACACCTCTTCTTCCTACTCTTGGAGATGGACGAAGGAGTTCTTTCCCTCTCAATGTGAGAGGGAAAAAAATAATTTCGTTGAAATAGAAATTGAAAAAAGTGTTTTAGAACCTGTGACTGTCGTTTGAGAGCTTAAGAGCTCTATATTTGTATGGCATTCTTGATTAGGATTGCAACGTAGCTTCTCTATACCATTCACCCTATCAGTCAGATTTGACTTGAGTCTCCAGACTGCCTGTCTTGCCTATAATACTCTGCCTGAGTCAGCTATAGGGTTTTCATTCGCTTGGTATCTTTAAAAAAGCTGTAGAAAATATTTTGTGTACTTTTTTGATTATTTTTACTTCTTTTTCTTTTTAAAATTTTTTCCTTCTTTATTTTGTACTACTAATTTTTATGCTCCTTTCCCTCCCCCTTTCTTACTTACTTACTTTCTTACAATACTTTCTTGGCAATGTCGCTAGCGTAGAAAGACTCCTCCTCGGTGTGGATGTTTCTGGGCCTTATTTGGAATGCCTTTTAGTAATGTTTATTGTGGCTGTTGTCGAACTCTCGCTTGGTTTACGGAGGGTAATGAGCGCTGGGTGATTTTGCATTCTTTTTGTTCTAGTGTGTTTATTTTTATTGAGTTCTTTTTCTTCTTTTTTTCTCTCTCTTTCTCTCTGTATTCAGGTCAAAGAGCCTTGTGGAGAGAATATGACGGGAATGTTTCCTTTTTTGTTCAAATTTTTGTTGGAGAAATGAACTCTGAGCCCTGGCTTAATATTTTGTATTTAAAGTACACCAGCTGCAATTGCCAGAATGGCAATTGCAGATGGTGTAAAAGTTGGTGTAAAAGCTGGTGTTTAAAGTACACCAGCACTGTAATGAATGTCAATTTCAGGCTTGCATTTGCTGTACAGTAAAAGTTTTGATTCAAATGTTTTGAAAGGCAGTAAATAACACACCTTCAATCATCCACTGGCCATGTTTATTGCACTCTTCAGTTAAGCACTAGTAAAACTTAAAGAGAGTGGGGCTTAGGCAGGGGCGTCGTTTGGGGGTGACAAGGGGAGGGGTCAGTTGCCCCTCAATAATGTGGAGAAAAAATTATTATACATCCCATGCCCTTTGACTATCTGGATATGAACCGCTCTTGCCCCCCCCCCCCAATAAAAATGCTGAAGATTCGGCTTTGGGTTTAGGAGACGATGGCAACTTTCATATGTAGATAATTCATTTCATTTTAAGCTTATATGTTGCTGTTTACTGAAATTTGAAAGTATTTTTGATCTTTTGTTTTATTTAGTTCAAGTCTGATGCCCAAGTAATTTTTTTTTTTTTTTAATCACTAGGTCTGAATTTAATGTGTTTTTTTTTGTAATTTCAGACGTAGATGAGTGTAAACTATTGAATGATCCGTGCAGTAAAAATGGTGATAGATTAGCAACTTGTATCAACCTCCCTGGCAACTATTCATGCGCTTGCGGCACAGCATATTCTTTCATGAATGGCACATGCAAGGGTAAGACGCATTTTCTTTCTCTTGACCAATTCTGATAACTGACGTCTGACAACTTCTACTTTTTTAAAAATCTTATTTTGCTTATGCATTTAGGCGTCAACAGCGAATCCTGCAAAATCTTTCCTGTTTTATTTCCTTCATAATCTTCTACAAAATTTTACTTTTGTGTTTCTTCCCCTACTTCCTTTATCCCTTCTTAAAGCCTCAAACTTAACAACCTGATATTTATCAGGCAAGTCATTAAGCAGATAAACTGACAGATATCATTGGACCCATTGAGAGGATGTCGATACTTCATCTGTTTTGACCCACATCTCTTCCTTATTTCGGCGATAGAATTCCGATTTTACAGGGCTTTAGCCTAGCATAGGAAAAAATACTCTAATTTCGGTGGGCTTTGTGACAATAAGTGGACAGTTACTCTTAAAAATTTAATATGTTTGTTTTAAAAATATGCACAAGACAATTGAGCTAAAAACCTAGTGTTCTGGGATTGTTCAGCCACTCTAGAGATAGACCTACGCATAATGCATAATTACCACAGTACAAACTGGCTACTAAAAGAAAACAAACCTATGAAAAACTATACAACTTTAAGGGTCGACTCATGAAATTCACACAGTTCAAAACACTGCTGTCGACGTAGTTTACGAAAGGACAATTTATCAACTTGAACAAAAATTGAACATGGTGGTTTACCATACAGTGTAGGCAGGATAAGATGTCGTGAAATTGAAGTCTTGTAAACACCACACGAGACTTTCTACACTCCTTTATGTGTCTATTTACACGGTGGTGTATCTTACACGACACTATTACACTTACACGTTCTATTACACGACACTTTCTACACTCCTTTATGTGTCTATTTACACGGTGGTGTATCTTACACGACACTATTACACTTACACGTTCTATTACACGACTGCTTTCTACACTCCTTTATGTGTCTATTTACACGGTGCACTTACACGTTCTATTACACGGCACTTTCTACACTCCTTTATGTGTCTATTTACACGGTGGTGTATCTTGCACGACACTATTACACTTACACTTTCTACTACACGACACTTTCTACAGTCCTTTATGTGTCTATTTACACGGTGATGTACCTGAATTATCATTAAAAACACACCGCCAAACGTACCAGGTTCCATAATATGTATAAAATCATAGTACAAATTGTTATTTATAAGGAAAAAGCAAGTCTTGAAAAAAGTAAATCACTCAGCGGCGTCAATTGGGGGGGGGGGCTTTGTCCCCTAATTTTTTGTTTCCCCTTAGATTTTGAAAAGTAGTTATTTTGGGGGATGTTTTTATTGAAAATTACCTTTTTTTTTGGTATTTCTACTGAAGAACAATAAATTTGCTGTTAAAAAAATATACCCTGTTGATATTAAAAAATAGATTTTTACCAATCGCCCCAAAATTGACGTGAACTGACGCCACTGAAAAACACTTAGTTTTCGATAGAATGATTTTTTGAATATTGTTTAACTTATTATCTCTATTACCTTAATAATAGCTTTATTGATAAGCTATGATTTCACTATTTATTTTCTTTTTGTTTGGTTGACTATATTAGATATGAAATTCAAAAGGGGAGAACGAACCCAAGTCTATTCTCCAAGGAAACAAGAAACACTGAATCTCTCTGACGAAAAAAAAAAACTTTTTCGAACTCTGGCGATAAAAGCATGCCAAAACCCCCTGAAAAATGTAATATGGAACCCTGACTAAGAAAGGCTCTATCTGTGAAGCTAATGTTTGGTGTATTGTCGAAATCATTTAAAACATGACTAATTTTTATTTCTTTCAAGGAAACCGTTTTTAGTGAGAACTTCTTGAAAGACTTGATTATTTAATTTAAAAATTAGTTTAATAAACCCTACTTGTTATTATTGTTTTAAATCCTTTCCGGTTGAAAAAAAGTTTAATTGCTTTATTAATTGATTATGCGATCATGAACGAATTAATGCATGGCCTTGATTCAGGATAATGCACCGATCATTACAATTTTTAATGACAATCGAACGAAAAGAAAACAGTAAAAAAAAATGAAAAAAAAATGAGAATTTGAATCATTTATGAACCAATTAAAAAGAATGAAAAATACTATGACTTAGATTGAAAGTCTATAATTCATTAATTAGTCTATAAATCACTAAACCATAGTTTAAGTACTTACTTACTATGTAGTTTAATATATAACTTGTAGTCACTTTCGCTAGTACAAGTTCAAAAAATAAGAGGTGGGGATAGGGATTATTTTGATTTTCTTCTGGTCTGAAGATGCAAAAAATTGGCGTTGTCTTTGGATTTTTTTTTAAATGAGAATGCAAATGCAAACGAATAATTTTGAAAAATCTTCGATAGGATTCAATTGCTCCAGCCCCCCTCCAATGGTTCCCCTGGTCACTAACTTTTTCTCGTCGAAATTGGGCCACTAACGAGTCCACGATCGCTTAAATCCATTTCTTTTTCCTTTTAGATTATCACGTCTAAACACTTGACTATAAGCCTTTTACGGTTATTAACCTAAAAAAAATTCTTCCACAAAATAAGTTTTTCAAAGAATAATAAAGAGCTCCATTAAGCCAAAAAGAGCAGAAATAGACTCAAATAATCTTCCAAGCGTAAGATTACCAGAAATCATTATCAATAAGTAGATGAAACTCAAAACGAACAGAAATTACAACAAATAGCCAATTCAAACTCAAAACGAGTAAAAATTAAAATAAGTAGGGCTGATAACCCCCATGCCTTCTCACGCCCAGATCATAACTTGTGCTTTACTGAAAAAAAAAATGACCATGGATTGGCAGTGTAATGGACATGTACTGATATTTATTCCTTAAAGTTTTAATAATTTTTTATTTATGAAAGTAATGAAAAGTGGAAATATTTAAAATGTATTTATTTTTCAGTAAAGCGCAAGTTGTGTTCTGGTCTTGAGAAGGCATTGGTGTAATCAGCCCTACTCATGTTAATTTTTGCTCGTTTTGAGTTTGACTTGGCTATTTGTTGTAATTTCTGTTGGTTTTGAGTTTCATTTATTTATTGATAGTGATGTGTGGTAGTGGTATTAGTTTTAGTAGTGACATGCATATATTACCTTTTTGTCAATTGATCTTCCCATTTAAGTATCCTCCGAAAGTTTCAATTTAATGCCCAAATTAATTCTTGAGATATGCCCTTTTGATGATATACATGCGCATAGTGTATTTTGATTTATTTCAAGATTCCCCTCAATATTCTGCCGAATTTTCACCTTCAGTGGTGTAACCTTAATTGTACTAGTATCATAGTAGTAGTGGTAGTAGTAGGAACAGTAGTAGCAGTAATAGTGTATAATCACTAGTACTAACGGCAGTAACAGCAGTATCAATAACAGCAACAGCACGTATATTACGCCTTTTGATCAACTGAACATCCCACTCATGATGCCCCTGAAGTTTCCTCTTGATATGATAAAGCCGTTCCAAAAATATTTCTGATACGCTCGTATCAGCAGTCTGTATACATATAGTGTGTTTTGGTTTAGTTAAAATTTTCTCTCAATGTTTCCTCAGATATCTTTATTCAATAGTATCAGCCTTAGTAGTGGTAGTAGTAATAGTACTTCTGGTAGCAGTACTTGTAGTAGTAGTAGCGTGCAAACACTGCCTTTTTGGTCAATTGATCATCTCCCTTTTCACTTCTTGAAAATTCCAAATTAATATACTGAGTCATTCCTGAGTTACACCCCTTTGACAACCCATATACACATAACATGTTTTTACTTAGTTCAACAATTCCCTCGACATTCCCTGAAAGACTGATCTTAATGCCCTTCGTATTGGGAAAGTAGAAGTTAAACATGCATACCTTTCTCAATAGCATATACTATATGTACAATCAACAAATTGCATAACTTATAGCGCTTGCAGTGAGGCCTCGGGGGGGGGGGGTTGACATCCCCAAACGTATAATTACTGAACCTTTTAGCAATGGTGAAATAAATTGATGTCTCAAAACATTGTTTGGATGTTTTTTTAGAAACTAATGGAGTGGGGGGTGGACACTGCTCTCAATTACTTTGACTTTTAAAAATGCATTATAACTTCCAATTTAAAATCAAATGAGACCTATCAAACAGTTCGTGGTAACGAACTGTAAGTAAGGAGTGACCCGGCTCAATGGTAACCGAAACTCTAGAAAACGGGTTTTTGATACCAATAGATACATCAATAGAATCAGATTTCAATGCTGATTTCAAATATATAATTTTCATCAATTTTAGTAATACCTATCAAAAGTTACGCGCCTGAGAAAATTTGGCTGATTTTCAAAAAAATGGGAAAAGACCCCATAAAAGTTATATAACCTTAATGAAAATCACACTATAAGATTCAGCGTATCAGAGAACCCTACTGTAGAGGTTTCTAGCTCCTATCTACAAAAATGTGGAATTTTGTATTTTTTGTCAGAAGAAAGATCACGGATGCGTGTTTATTTGGTTTTTTTTTCTTTTCTCCGGGGGTGATCGTATCAACCCAGTGGTCCTAGAATATCGTAAGAGGGCTCATTGGAATGGAAATTAAAAGTTCTAGTGCCCTTTTTAAGTGACAAAAAAATGGAGGGCAACTAGGCCCCCTCCCACGGTTATTTTTTTCCCAAAGTCACCCGATCAAAATTTTGAGATAGCCATTTTGTTCAGCATGGTCGAAAATACGATAAATATGTCTTTTAGGATGACTCAATCCCCCGAAGTCCCCAGGGGGAGGGCTAAAAGTTATGAACTTTACCCAATTTTAACATATAGTATTGGTTATTGGGAAGTATACAGAAGTTTTCAGGAGGGTTTGTTTCTGGTAGTGGGGGGGGGGTGGGTCTGGGGTTATGTTTGAGGATCTGTCCATGAAGTAAGTTTTCATGGGGGAAGGAAATTGCCATGAAGGGGCGCCGGACTTGCCAGCATTATTTACTGGTTATTGGGAAGTATACAGACATTTTCAGGAAGGATTTTTTTCTGGAGGGGCTAGAGGAGGGGGTTACTCTGGAGAATCTTTCCGTGGAGGATGTTTCTTTGGGATAAGGGACATTTCCATGAAGGGGGCGCCGAATTTCCAAGCATTATTCAACACACGATCAGAAATTAAATAAAAAAAAACAAGTTTTTTGAACTGAATGTAAGGAGCAACATTAAAACTTAAAACGAACAGACATTATAACGTATGTGAGGGGTTCTCCCCCAAGTCAATACCTCGCTCTTTACGCTACAGTTTTTTTTAGTGCTTTCAAAAGAGCTATCTATTCTAATTAAACGGCCTTTGTGATTCAGGGGTTTGTGAATCAAATTTCTTTTTTACTTTTAACGTAAAGAGCGTGGTATTGACTAAGGGAGAACCCCATCATATACGTAATAACATATACGTAATAAAAAAACAATAAAAAAAACAAGCGATACGGCTCAATAGTAATCGAAACTTTTAAAAACGGAATTTTGATGTCAACAAATGTATCAAAATAATATGTTTATAATGCTGATTCTAAATATATAAATTTTATTAAGTTTAGTATTACTCATCAAAGGCTACGAGCCTGAGAAAATTTACCCGATTTTTTTAAAGAGGGGGAAACATCCCCTACAAGTGAAAGAATTTAAATGAAGATCACACCGTCAGATTCAGCGTATCAGAAAACCCTATTACATAGGTTTCAAGCTCATATCTGCAAAAATCTGCAACTTTGTATTTTTTTGCCAGAAGAAAAATATACGAATATAAAATTTAGTTACGCAAGTTAATTTGTAAATTACGTCATAACCAAATTTAGAGACATCCATTTGGCAAAAGAAAAGTAAAATTTTTATGTAAATTTTGTTTACTTATTCAATGACGGTGAGCCAAAATAGAAGCTGCATTAACTAAAAAACGATCTGAAATTAAATAAAAAAAAACAAGTTTTTTAAACTGAAAGTAAGGAGCGACATTAAAACTTAAAACGAACAGAAATTATTCCGTATATGAAAGGGGCTGTCCCCTCCTCAGCGCCTCGCTCTTTACGCTAAAGTTTGACTCTGTCTCACAACTTTATTTTTAAAACAGTAAAAAACTTTAGCGTAAAGAGCGAAACGTTGAGGAGGGAACAGCCCCTTTCATATACGGAATAATCTCTGTTCGTTTTAAGTTTTAATGTCGCTCCTTACTTTCAGTTTAAAAAACTTTTTTTTTTATTTAATCTGAATTTAATACGACCACTCATTCTATAAAAACATTATATGCCCCCAGGGGATAACTTAAAGTCCTTTCCCTTGGACTCAGGGGGGTTGCTTCAACCCTGGAGGCATTGTTACATGTTCTTTGGACTATTTAAACAAAATTGCAATCGCACAATTTCAATCACATGCGTTTGGTGAAAAGGGGGGTAGTTTGGGGGAGGGGGATAGTTGACCTCCATCGCTTTTGACTCTTAAAAGTGAACTAGAACTTCTAATCTCAACCAAATGAGCCATCTCTAAAGTTTATACAGCCATCCCTTCCATGAGAACCTTAAATGCCCCAGGGGCATAACTTATAACCCTCACTCTCAGACTCTGGTAGTTTATATCAACCCCAAAAGCCTTGTTATATGAACTGTTGACTATTTTGAATAAAAGGACTGTCTAAAAAATTTCTATTGGATGCATCTCGGGGAAACACGACGTGTGTTTGTGTAGGGGGGGGGGGGGGGTAGGTGGCTGCGCTCTGATCACTTTCCAATGAGTCCCCTCCAAAGTATATACGACCGCAATTTCTATAAGAACCTTATATACCCCCAGGGCATAACTTACAACCCTTGCCCTGAGATCTGTAGGGGGAGGGTTGTCATACTCAAATACATAATTTCTGGACCCTCCAACTGCGATGAACAAAGTTGTTATCTCCAAATTTTGATTGGAGATGTTAAGAGAAATGATGAGCGTGGAGGGGGAGGGGGCTGGTTATTCTCAAATCACGTTGACTCTTAAAAAGGGCCCAATAACTTCCGATTTCAAATCAAATGAGCCCCATCTGAAGTTTATACGATCTCCCATTCCATAAAAATGCTATATGCCCTCATGGCATAACTTAAAGCCCTATCCCCAGGGCCCTGGGGGGCTGTGTTAACCCTAGATGCATTATTATATGTTCTTATCTCATAATTTCAATCAGATGCATTTAGTGAAAAGAGGCGTTTTCGGGGAGATGGGGGGGGGCTAAATGCCCTCAATCACTTTTTGCTCTTAAAAAGGAACTAGAACTTCCAGTGTTCAACCAAATGACCCTCTTCTTAAGTTAAAAACCATCCCTTCCATCCCCAGGCTCTGTTGGTTTGTATCAACCCCAAAAGCCTTGTTATATGATCTTTGGACTCTTTTGAATGAAAAGACTGTCTCAAAATTTCTATTGAATGTATTTTGGAAAACACGACGTGTGGGGGGGGGTAGCTGCTCTCTGATCACTTTGACTCTTAAAAAGGGCACTAGAAATACTGATTACCAATCCAATGAGTCCCCACCGAAATATATACGACCATCCAGGGCATAACTTACAGCCCGTGCTCTGAGAGCTGTGGGGGGGGGTGTATTCAGCAGAGACACAATTTCCGAACCCTTTAACTACAATAAAAACCCTTGAACTGCAATCTCCAATTTTGATTGGATGTCTTTGGGAAAATGATGAGCGTGGGGGGGGGGGCTGGTTGATTTCAAATCACTTTTGACTCTTAAAAGAACACTATAACTTCCAACTTCAAATCAAATGAGCCCCATCTGAAGCTTATTCGACCACCCATTCCATAAAAACCTTATATGCCCCAGGGCATGACTTAAAACCCTATCCTCAAGGCACTGGGGGGTTGTGTCAACCCTAGAGGCTATTTTGAGCAAAATCACTGTCTCACAATTTCAATCAGATTCGTTTGGTGGCTAGCTGCCCTCCGTCACTTTTGACTCTTAAAAGGGAACAAGAACTTCCAGTTTTCAAACAAGTGAGCCCCCTCTAAAGTTTATTGAACCACCCTTTGTTATACGATATTTGGACTAGTTCAAATAAAATGGCTGTCTCAAATTTTCTATTAGATGCATTTCGGGGCAATACGACGAGTGTGTGTGGGGGGGGGGCGGGGAGGAGGTAGCTGCCCTCCGATTACTTTGACTCTTAAAAGGGTGCTAGAGCTTCTGATTAAAAATCCAATGAGCCCCCTCCAAAGTGTATATGACCACGCTTTCTATAAAAACGTTATATGCGTCCCTGGGCATAACTTACAACCCTTGCCCAGGGGGGTGTGGGGGTTGTCAATCTCAAAGAAATAATTTCCGGACCTTTCAACTACGTTGAACAAAATGGCTATCTCAAAATTTTGACCGGAAGTGTTTGGGGAAATGATGGGCTTGGGGGGGGGGGTATTTGCCCTCCTCTCACTTGCGACTATTAAAAAGAGAACTAATTTTCTCAATTTCCAAGCGAATGAGCCCTTTTTGAAGTTTTAACGACAACGCTTTCTATAAAAAAAAACCTTATATGCCCCCAGGGCACACCTTACAGCCCTTGTCCTGAGGGATGTGGGGGGGGGGTTGTCATCCTCAGACATAATTTCCGGACCTTTCAACTACATTTAACAAAATGGCTATATCAAAACTTTGATCGGAAGTGTTTGGCGAAATGATAGACGTGGGGGGGGGGGTTTGCCCTCCGATCACTTTTGACTATTTAAAAGGGTACTAACTAAAAGAAGCGAAAATTACAGAGGCAGATATTTTATCAGGGGCTTCCGCCCAGCCGCCTATAGTGCTCAAAAGAAAGAAGGAAAACTAATTTTTCAAAGTAAATCTAACAGAGCAGAAGAAAGACTGAATCAAACAAACCAAAAAACTAGACTAGATTAAATAAAAGACTATTTACCAAAAAGATTAGGAAGGAATTCTCTGTACTGGTTAATTATCCAGGACGCACTCAAGTTTTTGATCTGAATGTAAGATCCGAGAAAACCGGTTTCATAGCGACAACGACAAGTGACGGATGACAGAATGCATTAATAATTAAGTAGGAAGGCAAAAGACCCTCAAGGTCAAAATTGGCGGTGCTGATCTCCGCTTCAGTGCCCTTCAGCCAGGAATTGCAATGGCGAGTCGCGGGCGAGCAATCCTGTGCTTTCGCACAACATTCCTGCTTACCTTCCCCAGATTTCTCCAGGTACCCATTTAGAGCTGGGTCGACTCTGGCTGAGCTTACAGGATCACACCACTGACCCCGTCAAAAACCAAATAACTGCCACGCCAGGGATCAAATCCCCCCTATTTTCCCCTTGGATAATTCCGAATCTTCATTAGAAGGGATATTGAAATTTCTACTTTCCTTTTTAAGTCAGGGGCAATCGTATAGCATTACCTATAGTAAAGGCCCCTAAGGGTTCAATGTATTAATAATTGTTCATTTATTTTATCCCAGAGGCACTTCATGTGTAAGAGGTTGTCAAATAAACTGTGGAGGGGGCTTAGTCAATTGGAAATTGAAAGTTCCAGTGCCTTTTCTAAGACTTAGCCTGCTTTTCAACCGGTTGCTACCGAATGAGTTGTTACCGACTACAGTGTCTTGAAGAAATTCTTATTCTAGCTTAACGATCCTTGTGTTTCAGAAGTTGTTTTGAAAGGATCTTCACATAAATACATAATTAGTTATAAGGGACAGACGAGGGGATGGTGGAGAAAAAGTTGATACATAGGGATATTATTGATATTATCTCAAAATTTTGATTGGATATGTTTTGGGAATCGGTAGGCTTGGGAGGGGGGTTAGTGGCTTTTCAATCACTTGCGACTATTAAAAAGGGCACTAGCCCTTTCAATTTCCAATCAAATTAGCCCTTTTTGAAGTTTTACGACAACTCCTACGATACGAAGTGCCCTGGTCTAAGACCAAAAAAATAATAATACACTCTGCCCACATCGGTCTTTACTTAGGCAGCGCTATTGTGCTGCCTATGATAAGAAAACTTCCTCAAAATACAGGCCCTCAACCACTCGCACGCTCAGCTTTTTTCTGCTTTAAAGATTTGAAAGAGGAGCCCCTCTCCTGAACAGAGGGGCTTGAATTCACTCAGAACTAAGAATAGCAACTTTGAAACTTGAAAATGTGTATTCGTGAAATGTTTTTGAACTTTTAAAATCTTTTTTCTTGACAGTGTAGTATAAATGAACTTGTATATATATATATATATATATATATATATATATATATATATATATATATATATATATATATATATATATATATATATATATATATATATATATATATATATATATATATATATATATATATATATATATATATATATATATGTATGTATATATATATATTATATATATTATGTATATGTCGTATTTAATGGTTCAGTTGGTATAAGATATGCCTAGGCTACGATCCGAAAAAAACATACCAGCTTAATGCCCTTTTCAGCTTTCTTCAGGTGAATATACACACGATTTTGAAAAACAACATTTAAATATCACAAGAGGGGCATCGGGATTTAGAAATGCCTAGCTTGTGAACCATTGATCTAGGGTTATTTTGTTGCTCAAACATTAAACAAGTTGAATTTGTATTTGCAATAATAAGTTACACTTTTTGCTATAAAAAAATTACACAGCTTTTGTAGGATACGGGTATTGTTTTTGTGCTTAACCAGAGATCTTTGGACCCAAGTATTCCCGTTGGGTTTAAGCTTGGATTGTGTTTCCATGCAAATATTCCCTTATAATATTACTTTGTATAAAAAAGTAAATTTTCAGGGTGGGTTGGTGACAATCATGGTTTTGGCCACAGCCTTCTTGAAGTAAAAAGTATAAGAAAACTCTGTGATTGCTGGACACACAGAGATATTAAATTTACGCAAATGGCCCGTACCTGCTTTGCCCATTACTTTGAGATGGGATTTCTTCTTTCCTAACATCTTCGGGTTTTTGGCTATTTTTAAGCGAGCATTTCTAAAACTAAATTATTAAATAGTGTCAAAATCGTTCGTCATTGGGAAACACGAAATATAGCCCCATAAATTTTGCTTAATTAGCTTCTGTCTTATATCGGTCTAACATATCGGTATATCGGTCTAACATACTTTCAGAGAAAGCCACTAAAATTCTTTCTTCTTTATGAGTGGGATTCCATTGTTATTTACTCTATATTTTCTTCTTCTTCCAGAAGACATCGTGCTGTCTAGTAACGGTTTAACAGTAACAAAAGGAGACCTTCTCCGAGCTATGAAAAAAAGCATAGTTTTTGGACCTCTTCTTCTATTTCTCCTTAAAAAGAAGGGGGTGTTTATGCTTTCACCCTTGCTGGGGCTAATAGGGTTAGCTGGAAAGAAAAAGGACGATCCTTTCGCAGAGCCAGTCACGCCACAACAAGTAGCTCACTTGATCTCAAACGCTGAAAATTACTATGGAGGTGAGCCTTTTGAATACTCCTACAACTCACGCCCAGTTGGCTATAGAAGAGGAGCACGAAAATTGTATATGAGAAACAAAGTGGATGTAGATCTCCCGGAGGAAATCGCTGCTGTTTTGAATAAAGCCTCTTTAAGGCGGAAAGGGAGACGAGGCTATGGCAGAGCTTTAGATATGGAGGATGACATTATGGCCAATGAGCTGATTAAATTGATGAAATTGGCTGATGTGAGGGTTTCTGGGAATGGCCCTGGTGAACTAAGAGCAAGGTACCTGGCTGATTTGGTACATGCAGTTAGGCAAATAGCTGACAAATCCTGATACATAATATTATTCATATTGTTGCTGTTACTTATTTAATAAATTCTATGAAAGATGAACAAGCAAGATTTAGTCTTTTATTGTTTAGTCAAAAATATAATTCCAAAAATATCTTGATTCAAAGAGATCACTTAAATAATAAGAAAAATATAGTGGGGTGAACATTCCAGCCATGACTATTTAAAGACCGTTTATTATATTTAAAATATTTTATCGTTTAGAAGATTTGAAAAAAAAAGTACTGCGTGCAAGAAATAGCGATTTCTGAAATTTTAAATACTTCTGAGATTTATGATTCACCTTTCCTTTTTCTTTTATTCTTTTCTTTCTATCTTATTCTATCTTACTCTATCTTACTATATTTTATTCTATTCTTATCTTATTCTTTTTCAAAGTTTTGAGGAGCTTTGAAAGTTAAAAATTAAATTTTCTTTCTAAGAAGACACACTACTATCTTTTCGTTTTTATCTTTATGTTTTCTTTTCTATATCTTTTTGATTATTCGGGAAAATATGGACATTATATAAAATTAATATATAAATAACAGTTTTCTCTTAAAAAGTTTATAAGGCTGGAATATTCACTCTGCAGCGAAACACTAACACAGAACTACATAAACCACTCAAAACTTCTTATCTCATACTAAATAAGGATTTTCTAAAGGATATATATATATATATATATATATATATATATATATATATATATATATATATATATATATATATATATATATATATATATATATATAATTTCTAAAGGAAGAAGTATTTATGGTAAATTAAGCAAAAAACTTATTTAGATTTTCTGAATCTATTTTGTATATTGCACTTCTCCCATATTCTTTTCAAAATAATTGGTGCATATAGTAAACACTGAGTATAAAATAATATATCATCCAGCAATGTTAATCTTTATTTTAAGATATAAGAACAAGTAAATCTTCTTAAAGAAATAACTTAATTACCAAACACAGTTAAACAAGGGTATCTCCAAGGGAGGAACAGAAAACAGACCTCCTCCCTCCCTCCATGGAATATTACACACATAAATATCAGAGTCTCGTAATAGGAAAATGTAAATATTTTGGCAAAATAAAGTTTACTCTTCTCCCTGCCAAACTTTCACGAAATGTCCTCAAAAATGAGTGTAAAACTCTTTTCCGACTAGCTGGGTTAGATTTGCTCCAGTAACTGGTTTAATCTAGCCACACCACAATTCAATCCCCCCTGAAAAGGCTTATAAAAATTTACCCTGCCCTTTTAAATTTTTGCAATGAGTGCCTTTGTGATTTAAATAATTATTTGAAGAAACGTGTACCAAGACAAATGGCTAGAAAAACAGTTGCGAGTCATTGCTATAAGCTAGAAATTGCTTAGCTATGCTATAAAGTAATAACAATGTCATCATGTACATAATGTGCGAACAAAGTATGTTAACACAGTAATTCTACAATGTATATAAAAAAAAGACATGTAAACAAGGTATCTTGAGACAATTATTTTGCCACGAACATTGTAAAGATTTAAAATACTTATAATGATGCCTAATTTAATCTAAAATTTATTCAGTTCTCCAGGAAGATGTGCTTATTTTCCACTTATTATAAAAAGTTGTCCTTTCCCCCTCTGATGGGAGGGTAGAAGCCCATTACCCTTCCTTGTGAGCACCCGTTGACCTTTTTCTGAAGGCAGGTTCGTATTCGAGATTTTTTTTTTTGGGGGGGGGGATGTTCGGAGGAGGCTTTACAAACCGCAAAAAAAGTTTGTTTATATTTACTTTTGCTACTTTTGTAAGAGTCCGAGAAAAATTTCAGGGGAGGGGGGTCAAACTGGTTCCCCCCCCCTCCACTAGATGCGGCCCTGTCTGAAGGAATAAAAACCAGTTTGGGACTAAAAATTTCCTGCCTGTGTGTCTAAAGAAATATTTAATGCTTATACAATAGACTATAAAAAAAAAAAAAACGCCTCAAGTGGAAGCATAGCTCTTTCGGTGTGACTCAAACTTTCACTATGAATGACTAATACCCCCAAAATGTACGATTATAAATATATGTCCTGTGTTTTAATTTCAGAAAGACGGTGAAAAAATTATTCCTTTAAAAAAATTACGCACGGATTCCGCATACACAAGCATAAATAATGTAAGCATTCCCTTACATTACTTAATTCGTTACTGTTCGTAACACTTATCAGCCAATATCGGAATACTACATTGTGCGATGCTGTGGAGTGAGTAGCGACATCTAACAACAGCTAAAAGTGAAATATCTGCATTCAGATCAGAGCCAAATGGTTTCCGGATACTCACAAGAGAGGATGAACTTTTTAAATACATCTCATTATAGAGATGGGATCATGGGATGCAGTCAGTAGCTTTCAGTAAAAGATGATAATTTTTATACGTTGATCGGTAATCCCTGTTTTGTTTCATGACACAAGGGTAGAGTTGGGTGCAAGGGTAATCCCTGTTTTGTTTCATGACGCAAGGGTAGAGTTGGGTGCAAGGTTTCTACGCAACCTTGCTTCCTTGAAAGATTTCCTTGAAAAGTTTTTTTGAGGGAGGGGCATTTAGGGTTTTTTGGTTGAGGAGGACAGAACTTTTTCTCCGATCGTCTTAAAAGTTAGTAACTATATTTTTTTCGCTTTTTTATTTCTGTCGTCTGATAGGCTCTTTGGCTAGTTTACGCATTAACTATTTGCGTTTGAAAATAACTTAATAATTAGTTTTCTTTATTTTGAATTTAATACTATAACAGTTTTTTTTTATAAACTTTGAATCACTCTACCCTCAAAAATGTTTTTTGGTGGCTTGAGCCTGTCGAAGCAAGTCTCTAATGAAATGTCTATAAAAGATTCCAAAGATGGTTATTTAAAAAAAATCGCTGAAAGGATGTGGAATTGCAGTGATGTGTTCAAATATTTAGTTCCGTTGTGAACTTAAGATTAAAACTCCCACTCTCCCTCGCATGCTTTTAACGTTACTATTCTTTTTTAGCCTGTGTTATCTCTCAAAAGGTGCTTTCAAATCTAGTCCCCACATTAAATTAGAGAAGGATTGCTACAAATGAGTCGAAATAGTGTTTACACTGCGTCTAGGAGTTAACGTTTGTTTAGATAAGATGCTAGAGCGAAGGGTTTCTCCCCGTATAGGGGCTCTGAAGGAGGAGCGTAATGAACCTCTGGAAATTTGTCGTTCTACTTGCTTCCTTATGACTTCTTCAGACTTTGTAACTTCTAAATTTTCTTCACTGTACCTGAAAATAAAGAGTAGAAGATCGTGACTTCTTCAAATGTATAGAAGATTGCGATAAAGAATACAAGATTGTGATAAAGAATAGAAGAGTCTGAAGACTTCTTCAGATTTTAAAGCTTCTGAATTTTCTTCAGTGTTCCTGAAAATCAGTAACTGAAGATTGTAGAGGAGTCTTTTTTCACGTAATATGTCAAACATTTCTTGCGTGTGCACATCAAAAATGTCCGATTTCCGACGCTAATCTTTACCAGTTTCTACTTTAAAAACAATAGCTGGAGATTAAAAGTTACTTCCAGAGTAGTTTGTGTTCGTTCTGAGTTTTGACAACCACCCTCTTCTGGCTACTTTTATTTGTAGTTGGCTATCTATTTTTATTTTTAGTTCTTTTTAATTCAAATTATGCAGCGTTTTTAAAGGATGTCATTTGAAATATTTAAGGTCACTCCAGTTACCCTCTGAATAGAGGACGAATGCCCTTTGAAGCTCGGAGAAATTATAAAAACTATGATAAAGTAAAACTTTGTTTAACGATTCTTAGCTGACTTAGCTTTTAAAGCTTGCCTTCGTCTTATTCTTGCGAAGAGCAAAACAACCGTGTCTACAGTGCAAAATTAGCAGCTTAAGGGACTAGGCCGATTGAATGATTAGCTTAAGGGACTATTGGTTGCTAGTCCAAAGTCCATAAGAAACTGAAACAAGCTATCAAATCAAAAAATGGCTTGAATTTGTTCATTATGGAGCAGAAACATGGGGCAAGAGCTTGGTGAGGCTAGTGAATTCTTTTTTCATTTTAATATGTTTAAACGGCTCCATGACCTACAAAAGACAACGTACAACCTGATTGAACAAGAAGATTTAGGCTTGTTTCCTTTGAAGGAACAAAACATAGGCGCCCATATTGGGGGCTCCAGCCCCCCCCCCCTTGGCTGAATGATTCTGCCTTATAATTTTGTTTTGAGATTTCTTTAAGGTCTATAAAGCATTGGAGGTGCCGAGTTAGACCAGGAGGTGCCGATAAGCCCCCCCCCCCAAAAAAAAGCCCATGGAACAAAATAGTATACAAATGGTGTAATTTAATTAATAACCCTGAACAAGGTTCAGCAGAACTGTTCGAGGAATTAGCCTAACTAAGCAAGTCATAGTCCTGGACGTTCCAAATTTAAGAAACTGGTCAACGGGAGTGGTTTATCTCATAAATATGACAAAAGCTCTACGGAAAGTGACCAAGTCATCAATTTCAATGCTGGGTAGAAAAAACTGGGGATTCATTATTTGGAGGTAGGAATAATTGTTTCTACTTTGTTTTTCATAGACTGTAAGATTTTACAGAAATGCTATCAAGCTTAATACAAATTTAATATAGCTAGTTTGATAATCTTACATTCATTTTAAATCAACGAACATTCACTTAAGGGCTGGGCATACGTAGCTGATTTTGGGAACTGATTTCCAAATGAGCGCCGATTTTAAAAGAAATCAGCGTCGATTTGAGGTAGAAAAAATTTCTAGTTTTCGGCGCCGATTTTCATCATGATCATAAAAAAAAATTAGGGATACAATTGAATGTTCAGTCAGAGAGGCCAATAGTTAAAAGCCCCACTACTGAGTTGAGGGTTAAAATAAGAATCAAGTTGATATCATTTACGTAGCTCTTTATACGCTCAGATTGACTATTTTTAATCATGATTTTGAAAACCTTATACAATAAATTTTTCCTTCAGTAAGTTTTTCTTATGATTTCCATCTGGTCACTGATGCTGAAATCGGTTCCCGAAATCAGCTACGTGTGCCGAGCCCTTTAGCGGGAAATATGAATATATGTTTTGAAAACAAGATGTTTGATACCGTATTTACCCGCAAAAAAAGCTTGTATACTAGGATGCTGTAATGATTTGCATGAGTTCAAAGGCAAACCTCCCAAATTGACCAGAACTTTTATCATAATTTGATAAAGACTATTTTAAAATATCTTCAAATATGTGCGTGCACAAGTGTGCATAATGTTAAAGAATGGATATTATGCATTTAAATTGCTATTTTATAGGCTCCCGAGGGATTCCGGACCATTTTTGGAAGGTGTGTAGTTAATTCACACTACGCCATACCCTTATACGTAGATGTAGGTGTAGCTCGTGACGTAAACAAGGGGGGAGGGTGGGGGTTAATCTACTATCTTCCACCAAATCTAAGCTTCACACTAATTAAAAAAAATATGAAGACAATGCTTTTCCTAGGGGTTTACTGCCGTTTGGCCCCCACCAATCCTATATATGTCGATGTGATAACATATGATTTAGCTTTTACTTCCTCACTGCTGATTCTTCACTTACTTTTTTCTTGGACAGCATGGGAAATCCCAAAAGCTTTGATCTTTTCCAAAGTTTTCCCCATCTTCCAATGTATGTGGGAGGTTTGCACCAAGCGTTTCAGGTAAAAACAAAGCCACGAATCCGCCGATCATTGCCAAGAATCCAAGAACAACGAGGGGCAGCGCTTGTCCAAAGCGAGCCTAAAAATAGAACACAGCTTTAAAAAAATGATAGCTGTAGAACAGCCAGAGTTCTTCTGTAAAGGAAGGATTGTAGCCCATGAAAATATCGTTAAATAGCTGCTATTTGTCCTAAAGTCCGCATCTTCCTACGCAAAACCGAATTTTATTCGGCAAAATCGAATTTTATTGAGAATCTGAAATTTTACCTTGCTTATGATACTCCTAAGAGCCCTTTAATAGATCTTTATTTACCAGGCCCACTGACAGAGACATATCTCCTTGATTAAAGGCAGGCTAGGTCAGTGTTAATATTTAGACAAAAGAATCTGTTAGGCTCAAAATCTATCACCTGGTATCGCTTTAATTTCTGCTTACTGAAATAGAGTCCCAATATTCCACAGTGTACTAAGGCTTATAAGCACAACTTTTTGTGTGAATATAAAAAGACGGTTTGTTTCCCTGAAACCCTTAAAAACCATCAAAACTTAGTAGGGAAAACATATAATTTATAAATGTTGCATATAATAAATAGCTAGAAAAGTTCATTCCGTCATACCTATCTTAAGTATATTCTGCTATAAAGCATAAACTCAAAACTTAGAAGCTCTGCAGTGTGTTATTAATAGTAGTATAACAATTTGTTGTTAGTAAGCGCTTTTCAACCTGAGCCTCACCTATGGCTAAATTTTGGAGATGACATTTGGAGAAATGCACTGTGAAAGTGGTACTTTCAATGGTTATTTAAGTATGTTAATTTGTGATGAAAAAGAGAGCACCTATTACCGAATAAGTAATAAGATATGGCATGATAAATTCAAACTCTAAAGTCACATGGGTCATAGTTTGCAAACAGGACAACGAAATGAAATATGGATGAAAAATCAAAAATTGCTGCATTATGCACACATTTATCCTTCAGAACTCTTCATCCCTCGTCCTGCCTATCCTGAACTTTCAAGAGAAATCACTCTATGGTGCATCGCCACATCCCCACATTTCTAATACCCAGCTCACAATTACTCTTCCGGTTTTCTACCGTCCACCCTCTTAACCCAATCCCACAAATCGATAAAATAGTAAATCTTCAGTTGAAACCTCAAACATCCTCCTTCAGGCTGTTCATACTTGAATAATTTTGCCAATTATTCATTCTTTCAGGATTGGTTTCAAGAGCATACAGTGTCCAATTCAGGTTAGAGGGACGCTGAAAGAGAACTTTTAACTACTGAAAGAGAGCTCTTAGTCAATCCCAAAAATTAATGAATAAGCGAATCTCCACTTGGAACCTCAAGCATTCTCTTTCAGGCTATTCATACTTGAATATTTTTCACAATTTGTCAATATTCAGTCTTCCCCAACTGGTTTCAATAGCATAAAGCGTTTAACTCATGTTAGAGGGACGCTGACAGAGAGCTTTAAACAACCAAAAGACTATAGTGCAGCATTTCTTGAAATAAAAATCACTCCTTATAGATAGTTCCTCATCCTATAAAGTTTTTATCTTGCTATTTACTTGTGGCTGAGAAAACTTAATAAAAAGAAATATTTAATGATTGATACCTTAGCCTTACAGGTGGGGGATTCAGGGGGGATGGCACCCTCCTATCTCGGCTGTTTGATCAGTTCAAGTTTCAAATTGGTTCCTAAGAAAATGTCTGTTCCTTTAAATACTATCAATCTTCAAGATGAATCAAGGAACCATTACAATTAGACATAGAGTTTCAGTGTACCGCATAATCAATTATTACCAAAAATAGTTTTATATATTATACCTAACAATATTTTGAGACAGTTACTAGGATGTTACTCGCCTAACCCAGGTTGATGAACTATTTGATCAACTGAGAAAAAGCACTTCAATAAGGAAATACTGGAATAAAAATGGCTCCTGCTGATTACAGATGACAAGATTTGTGTTTCTTTCTAGTTCAGTGAGCAAGATAAATCACTTCGTAATTTCTATTGAATGTAAACGTTTGTATTGAAAATGTTCTTGGCAGTCAAAAAATAAGAATCGCCTCATATCACGACTTGTAATTGGACACAGCTGCCAGAAAGGACCAACTTCCACGGATTATTCAAGCAAGGCCGTACCCAGAGGGGGGTTTGGGGGTTTGAACCCCCCCCCCCCACCACCCGAAATGTTTGTCTGACTCGTAAAAACATAACTAAAATGGACGAAAACAGAATTTTATGCGTTTTTTAGTTTTTTGTGTAAACTTCCCCCCCCCAAAAAAATTTGTTGGATGATTTTTTTTTCAAACATTGATTAAAGAGGCTGATACTGGAACTTTAATTTGAGTAGGATTAAGGTATTGCAGTAAGTGGTGTGCACAGCTCTGTTTGAATGCATTTCCCCAGCCTAATTATAAGAAATGAATGATCTTAGAAAATTGAGAGACGGACTCATTTGATAAGAAACTCAAACATCTCCAACCCTTTTTATTAAGTAGCAAAATCCATTGAAGGCAGGACCGTATTCAGGGGGGTAGGGGGTTGGTTTTTCGTGTAACCCCCCTCCAAAAAAATCTTTGTGTAAAACACCCCTCGAAAAAAATTCCTGGATACGGCCCTGATTGGAGGGCACTCTAAAACCATTTTTACATTTGTCTCCGATGACCCACAATGGAACTGGACTTAAATGTTAAGGTAGCAATCTTCTTTTTTTATTTCGTAATAATTTTTGGCATACCTATCTGTTAGCCAGTACACACTCGAGAATTCTATCTATAAAACCAGACAATAACCGGTTTATTGCTGTTTGTATACGGAGATAATTAGCTTCGGCTCAGTGTAAACTACATTCTAGCTATAGTTTAATAAATAGTTAGTTGGTATTTTGGTTACGTTAGGTTACATTTTGCATGTAGCCCCGCTAAACTTAACCCCCTCCCCCTATTGTGCAAATATGCAGCCCAAATTATATATGTCCTATCTATCTTCATTATCTATACTTACCTGGCTGGGGAGCTGCCTTGATCATGAAGGAGGCTCTCCCAGGGTGAGGCCTTTCCATTGCACTTCGGATTGGCTGACTCCTGTGATTACCCCAAATGGGGGTAACTCAACAGCGTACCTGTAGATCCCAGTTCTCGAGTGTGTACTTGCTAACAGATAAGTGCCATTTTTGGTATGTCCTCGAAGGTACATTTGAAAGTTTATTAGGAGCTTCACGTGATAAAAGATCATTGATTTTGAAAGAATATCTTTTTAACCTACGGCTAATTTTATGAAATATTACACAGGATGGGATAACAAAAGACATCGAGCCAATGTTTAGGACACGATTCACGAGAGAAGTTAAAACAACTCTTTTTGACTTGTTGGGGGTGATTAGATTTAAAATGAAGATATCTGTTGTTTTCTGTGGGTTTCCTATAAAAAATATTCTCGTTTATGACTGCCACGAATAATTAACACCTCTAAAAACGGTATTTTACTTGCATAATTCATTTTTAAAGTAGACTTTAAATTCGTATCATATGTATTAATGTTATCTAAAAAGCCCCTATGTCCATCTTCCCCATAGTTCTAAAGGGGTATTACATCATCTACGTAACCTCCGAGTAGATGCGTTTAAAAAAAAAAAAAAAAAAAAAAAAAAAAAAAAAATTAATACAGAAAATCTGAACCCGCAAATGAGAAGTGGGCACCCCCAGTCCAATACACATTATAATCATATTGTGTTGCAAGACTCCAAAGAAGGTAAATGACCAGAGAGACCTAAAGAAACATTTTTTTTAACCAAATTCAAGCCTAAAAGTAGCGAAACTTGGACCACGCGGGTTTTAGTTGCTTGTCCCGCGAAACTGAAAATTTAGTATCTAAATTGGCGGAAAATTGTCCAACATGGCAACACAGCCCGGGACTAGCTCTATTATTGATGCACCGTTTTAACAGAAGATTGCATTTCATGTTCAATAAGAGGAGCTGATAAAAAACAACTTATTAGGCTTATGGAGACAATCTGAAGTGTTCTTTGTTACCTTAAATCAGAGAAGCCCCATAAAATCTGTAGCCATCTTTTAAGGGAAATATCCAAATAGTATGGCTTCTGTACTTAAATATGAACAGTCAAGGCCATTTTCAAATTGGTCTTTAAAATCAAATTCTAGAACAACAAGACAGATAAACCGCACTGTCCAGAAGTATCAAAATACTCACTTACAAAATGTGTGGTTTCAGTAGGTATTCTTTCGAGGCAATTACAGCTCAATTTATAAAACCATAATAGTTAGTATTTCTATAGAAAATTGTAATAAAGCCTATGCTATTACTTTTTCCTGAACGAATAAAACAAATAAACCGTGCAACCCAAATGCATAAAAATACTCAGTGTTACAAAATCTGTGGTTTTTCATAGATATTTTTCCTGAACAATTACAGCTCAATTTGTAAAACCATAAAGTTAGCATTTCTATAGAAAATTGCAATCATGTCCATGTTATTCCTTTATGAAACCATAACCTTGTTTTATTGTAAAATGTAATCATAATAGTATACATGATATTTTGTTTATGGTAAAAAAAATTAGAGTGCTAGGTGCGATCCCCATTAAGGGGGGCAATGCCCTCTAGATTTTTTAAACACATTTTTAGTATTTTATTTTTAAAATCACAAAACCAAGAATGCCCCATCTAAGTTTTGAAAAACACCTTTTTCATAGTAATATAAAATCGAGAAAAATATTTGCCCCTCCCCCATCATTTTCTTGAATCGGTCCCTCGGTTATGCTGTTCTTTTGTGAATTGACTAAAAAAATACATTTTTTCAACTGAAAGTAAGGAGCAACAATAAAGCATAAAACGAACAAAAATTAGCCCGCACATGAGGGGGTGGGCTATCTCCTTCTCAACCAATCGCTCGTTACGCTAACGAATGTTAGTGCTTCAGTAAACGCCTCTTATTCCAATTGTGTTTCAGCGGATGTTCTTAAGGAATTGGGGCAAAAAAGACCAACTTTAGTGTAAAGGGCGATGGGTTGAGAAGGGAGCAGCCCCCCTCATCTACGGAATATTTCTGTTCTATACAATAAAATCGTGCCAAGGCCTGACCAAATGTATGGTGTGGGGTACCAGTCCCATGAACCCCGATTTCTTGCTGATAAATTGTATATAAAAATTGTTGCACATTGATTGGCAGCATCCCACTTTTTAGTTTTTCTGCCTAAGAATTAAAAACTGGATTGCATTAAAATTTTGGACAAAATTTGAATATTTATTAAACATTTTCTATGAACAGTTGTTTTGTTGAAAAAGTTCTCAATAATGTTTTTTCTGCAGAATTTCGGATGGACGGAAAGAGGTATTATTGTTACTATGGATGGAAATTCTGCGTAACTTTTGATCTTCTAGGTGGCTGAAGTCATCCGACTCATCGAACACATTGTACATAAATATGAAAAGAGAAACAACACCACTTAGAATCGCCAAAAACTTATGGCAGCACTCACCCCCTCCCCCGAATAAATTTCATAGCGATGCTCATGATGCCCTGGTTTGCCTTTTCTACCTTTGTCCCAGTAGGTAGGTAAATGTGGTATTTTATGCTACATAGATAAATATTGTCGCAATGGAAGGGGCACCGTTACCCCCCTCTCTCCAGCACCAATAATAAAAGTGTAGACCAAAAATATTCCCGGGAATCAAGAGCAATTACACATCAATTTCTAGCACCTCCCCTTCCCTAAAACTCATTAGAGATTAATTTGAAGGCTCAGTGAGAATTATGATATTTATGCATTAAAAGGCATCAATATCATAATTAAATATGCATTATTATGCATCAAAGATACTCTTTGAGGTGTCTACGCCTCACCAACAAAATGGTCCTCCTTCGCCATAGATGACGCACACTCACACATCACTATGTATATTTTTATAAAAATTTGAAGTAAATCAGTTGAAGCATTAAAATAAATGTCAGAAACGTTTTTCTGCAATGCGAAGGGGGTATCACCTCATAGTACCCTTACTCAGTCCAAATGAAGGAAGATGATGGATAAGCTCTTACCCCCCCCCCCCACCTTATACCTTTTTCTACATATTTCGGAAGTCTCATGGAGAGTAAGACAATTTGGGCATTGAAATGCGCTTGTTTAGGTATCTCCACCCCCCCCCCCATTTATCCTGTGCAGACTACATGGATTTTCAGGAACGATTGCGCCACCGTACCTTACTACCTCTTTTGCAACAGTGACCCTCAATACAGAGATTTTGATACTTTTCAATCGATTGGCTATCTCAGAATTTTCAGTCGACAGCAATTTGGGTGCAACCTCCCTAATATGCGAATTAATTTCTGTTCGTTTTGAGTTTTAAATTGATCTTTACTTTAAGTTGAAAAAACGTGTTTTTTTTTAATTCAATTCTCTTTTTAATTTCTTGTATCATAGGCAGCGCAATAGCGCTGCCTAAGTAAAGAGCGATGTAGGCGCAATGTAATATTTTTTTTGAAGGGGGGTGGTGGGTTTTATTTTTAGACCAGGGCACTTCGTATAGAAGGAGTTTTCAGTAGAGTTTGCACTGTACTAAAAACAAAATGCAGTTTAAATGTGTTCGCATTTTTACTTTAATAAGTAAATAATTATTAAATCATTAAGGAATAAATATCAGTATATGTGTATTAAACTGACAGTCCACGGCCATTTGTTTTTTGTTTGTTTTTTCAGTAAAGTCCAAATTATGTTCTGGTCTTGGGAAGTCATGGGGGTTGTCAGCCCTACTCATGTCAATTTTTGCTCGTTTTGAGTTTGTCTCGGTTGTTTATTGTAATTTCTGTTCGTTTTGAGTTTCATTTATTTATCGATGGTAATTTGTGGTAGTTTTACGCTTGAAGGATTATTTGACTTTATTTCTGCTTATGCTTTGCTTAATGGAGCTCTTTACTTTCTTTGAAAGCATGTTTTGCCGAAAACGTTTTTTAAATTAATACCATGCAAGGATAGGACCTTCGCCAAAGCTCTTGTATCGGCTGAATCAAACACTTGCTCACAATCTATCAAACAGTTCGTAGTAACGAGCTGTAAGAAAGGAGCGACCCGGTTCAATGGTAACCGAAATTCTAAAAGAACGGAAGTTAGATACCAATAGATACATCAAAAGAATTAGATTTTAATGCTGATTTCAAATATCAAGTTTCATCAAGTTTAGTCTTACCCATCAAAAGTTACGCGAAAAATTGCCTGATTAAAAAAGAGGGAAACACCCCCTAAAAGTTATATAACCTTAATGAAAATCACACCATCATATTCAGCGTATCAGAGAACCCTACTGTAGAGGTTTCAAGCACCTATCTGCAAAAATATGGAATTTTGCATTTTTTGCCACAAGAAAGATCACGGATGCGTGAATATTTTGTTTTTTGTGTTTTTTTTTCCCCAGGGGTGATCGTATTGACCCAGTGGTCCTAGAATATCGTGGGAGGACTTATTGAAACGGAAATTAAAAGTTCTAGTGCTCTTTTTAAGTGACCAAAAAATAGAGGGCAACTAGGCCCCCTCCCACGCTCATTTTTCCTCAAAGTCACCCGATCAAAATTTTGAGATAGTCATTTTGTTCAGCATGATCGAAAATATGATAACTTTGTCTTTTAGGATGACTTAATCCCCCGAAATCCCCGGGGGAGTGCTGAAAGTTATGAACTGTTATGCTGAAAGTTATGTTAACATATTGTTTTGGTTATTGGGAAGTATACAGACGTTTTCAGGGGCGATTTTTTCTGGTAGGTGGGTGGGTCGGGGGTTATATGGGAGGATGTTTCCATGAAGGAAGTTTTCATGGGGGAAGGGACATTGCTATGAAGGGGGCGACGGATTTCCCAGCACTATTAAAGAAAAAGATCAGAAATTAAATAGAAAAAACAAGTTTTTCAACTTAAACTAAGGAGCAACATCAAAACTTAAAACGAACAGAAAAGATTACGTATATGAATGGGTTCAACCCCTAGTCAATACCTCGCTCTTTAAGCCAAAGATGTTTTAGTACTTTCATAAGAGTTATTTATTCTAATTAACGGCCTTTTTGATTAAGGGGTCATTTTTAAAGAATTGGAACAAAATTTGAACTTTAGCTTAAAGAGCAAGGTATTGACTAGGGGGTGAACCCCCTAAAAAAAATATATGAATATAGAAGTTCGTTACGTAAGTTAATTCGTAAGTTACATATATTTATTACTAATAAAAACGTTCATAAATAAAATTAAACAAGTTTCGAGAAAGCCATTTAACCAAATAAAAGTAAAATTAATATGCAAATTTTGTTTTAATTATTCATGTACGGTGGGCCAAAATCAAAACCTGCATTAATTCAAAAACCTTCAAAAATTGAATAAAAAAAAAAGCTTTTTTAACTGAAAGTAAGGAACGACGTTAAAACTTAAAACGAACAGAAATAATTCCGTATATAAAAGGGGCTGTTGCCTCCTCAACGCCTCGTTCTTTACGCTTAAGTTTGACTTTCTCACAACTCTATTTTTTGAACAATAAAAAGCTTTAGCGTAAAGAGCGAGGCGTTGAGGAGGAGACAGCTCCTTTCATATACGGAATTATTTCTGTTCGTTTTAAGTTTTAACGTCGTTCCTTACTTTCAGTTAAAAAAACTTTATTATTTTTATTTAATAAAACTAAGGACTATAATTATATATATATATATATATATATATATATATATATATATATATATATATATATATATATATATATATATATATATATATATATATATATATATATATATATATATATATATATATATATATATATATATATATATATATATATATATATATATATATATATATATATATATATATATATATATATATATATATATATATATATATATATATATATATATATATAGAAAAAAAAAAAAAAATAAATATATATATATATATATATATATATATATAATATATATATATATATATATATATATATATATATATATATATATATATATATATATATATATATATATATATATATATATATATATATATATATATATATATATATATATATGTTCTTTAAACAAAATTCTTTAACCCCTCCTCCCTCACTCCAAACGCAAGTTTTGAGTCCCCCTTCCTTTCCCCAACATTACCTGAAAGTTTCTCAACCCTGCAAGTCAATCCCAAGATATTGCAGATATGTTAGTTTGGGGACTTCCGCACACATATTTTCAAGTGATTTGCCTTTGCCCCCTTCCCCATGTCAAAATTCGAAATGCATTTGGCTCCACCCCAACGGTCCTTAAAAGTTCAACTCGATCTCCCGAGCCGATCCTGAGATATTGCAGACAATTTGAATCGGTTACGCATTGTGTGTACGCATCGTGTTAATGTTGGCCTAGTGAACGATCCCTTACGAGCTCATCGGACAATCAAGACCGACAATGGCTGCCTTTTTGACTAAAAACCTATCTGTGAAGACTGACTAATTTACGTAATTTAGAGCCACTGACCCTGAAGCCGTGGGGGGTGCTACTAGCCCCAGAGGCATACTTATTAGACCTCCTGACGCTTCGGAAAAAATGGATATCTAAAGATTTTGATCCGATATATCGTGGGTTGTGAGCAGGCTGTGTAGCAGAAAAGGGCACAGGAGTGAGGATGTTTATCCTCCAACTGCATTCGACCCTTGAAAAGAACACTTGAACTTTTTATTTCCAGTCGAAAGAACCTCATCCCAATTTTGAATGACCACCCCTTCCATACGAAGTGGTCAGGGAAAAGTTTCTTGCACTTTTCTGGCCTATTGTCGGGTCCCGTTTTTCTTGGGCGGGGGCAATATTTTTTTCTATTTTGCCTTCTACTTCAGGGCTCTTTTTACTTTAGGGCGACTTAGGGATAAATTTTGAGCCGATAGTTAAAACCTTCGTGGCTTTTTTTAGCCCCTTTTTGTGAAGGAAAGGGGGAGCGGGGAGTTGTGACCCAAGATATCCATTTACATTAGGTTTTTCTTAGCCCAAAGACTTATGGGTCAAATTTCAAAATTGATCTGGAACAAACAGTTTTTTTCTATTATTTTTTTTTATTTATTTTTTTTTTACAGTGTCTTTGACTTTTGTTTTGATGCGATCTGTTTGACCCAGAGAGTAGAGTTTGAACAATTTGAGTCTCTGGAAGCCCAAGATCAAACATGCCCCTTTTTTCCGACTATTTAACCTACATGTAATCGATTGGCAATTTGCATTATTTACGGCTCTTTACCCGGGGGCTGCGGGGTCATATCATCCCTGAAGGCATATTTGTTGGTCTTTTCGACTATTTTTAACAAAATAGTTATCTCAAAATTTTAATCAGATATGTTTGGAGTTACAGAGGACCGGGTAGCAAAAAGGGGCATGAGAGAATGGTGGTTCTCCTCCGATCACTTTTGATTCTTAAACAGGGTACCAAAGCTTTTAATATCCCCCCAAGTCTCTGTGACCAGCCTTTCGTAAAAAGCCTACGAGTCAGACATTTTGCTAGACCAAGAGCCAGCAAAGCGGTAATTTTTGTCTAGTGTGTGCATAATTGCGCACTGTAACCTTTCCTCGTGATTTTTGAATGTATAAAAAAGAAACGATTTTACGAGGGTGTGGTTATATTTCTATTATTCAAGATTGACTCCGTTAAACATCAAAGTTCTGGTTCTTAAAGTTTAATGAACTATGGATTGTTAATAACTAGCAAAATTAGAAATCCCGCACACGTATAAAAAAAATGCTAGATTTTCTAGTTAAAGCATAGTTTGAAGCTCTTTACCTGCTAGAATAGAGGTTCACAACCGTTTTATCTTTAAAGATTCGTTTAATAAAACGAACTAATGCCACAACTTTACGACTAATGCCTCAACTAAATCACGCAGCATTTTACAACATAGGACAAACAAAATATGATCTATCACACTCAAGGGGGGGGCTAGCAGGTTTGAACCCCCTCCCAAAATTTTGTCCTATTCGTAAATACGCAAAAAATGAATATAAACAAATTTGTGATGCGCTTTTTAAAGTCCCCCCCACAGAGAAATCCTGGATGCACCCTTGATCATAAAAAAGGAAATATGAATTACTAAACAATTGGGCATGTAGTGCCGGGGTTCAAGCTCGTTCGTGTGGTGCGTGTTTATCTTGACGGTCACGGTGGGGGAGGGATTGTAGGGAACTTTTTTTTATCAATCAATGGGGATATTTTCCTGGTGGGTAAACGCCAACTCCTATTCGATGAAAAAAAAACTGTATTCCTATATAAAATACAATAATATTACATAGATTTATCTAACAAAACACATCTAACATAAAAATGTCTAAATAAATATATAAACAATCAAAAATAAGTAAAAAAAAAATAAAAGAATACTCACCAAGTCAACAACGTATGGAGAAAGGATTGAAGCAACGTAACCAGCAATGTGGATAGCTGATACTCCCTGGGCTCGTACTTCCGTTGGTATAAGTTCAGCACCGTATTGAAGACCTATGTTGAAGGTTATGTTGACACAGAAACGACCAATAATTGCCAGGGTCGCACTCACGATGTTCATTTCTAAGACACGAAAAAGAATGACATTATTAGTCTCGATTCGCCTATCATAGGCCTATATGCTCTCAAAACGAATGTTTGGGGCTCAGAGAGAATTTAATTTTAGAGGATTCAATTCATTTCGAGAGGTCTGTAGCTAAAATAAAAAAATTCTGTAACTATCTTTTATGATGAATTTAACGCCGATTGCGACTTTCGAGTTTACTCTTTCCCCTCTGGCTACGCCATTGAATAAGTAGTTTTCCATTTCATTGTTAGGATCGGGCCAGGTTTTACCAATAGGTCCATTAGGCATGGGCCTAGGGGCGCAATAAATTATCACTGAGTGATTTTTTCTTAACAAACACTAGGCTGATGCGCTATATTATCAAAGTCCCAGGTGCACTCCGCCACCACGCTGCTTATTCACAGAAAAGCGATGGTAAAACAACACAGGAATTCCGTGGCCACTTACTTATAAACTATCAGATGTCTTCAAAGAAAGACAGCTGAGATCTTGGAATCACTCTTCCATAGCTTTTGGCTAATCAATTGCGTTGTGTTCCGTGCTTCCGCTATCACCCAATTTTTTTATATTTCTCCGAAAATCTCGCAAAAACGGAGCGGCGTATTTAAATATCGTTGAGCAAATATCAACGATAAAAAATTGTTAAATTTAAACATAACAAACATAAGAGTACAGAAAACAACCTCCCAAAAGTTATACAGGGACCAAATCAATTTCCATGCACCCGGACACAAAAAAGGTACTTGTCGGTTATATAATAAACACTCGAGAATTTCGATCGCGAATGATGTTAACATGACACTAGAAACTGGTCAAGTAACTTCTTTATACCAGAGAATTAGCTTTGCTGGGTTTGAAAAAAAATTGTAGCAATATTTCTTTTAAGTATTTAGTTGGTATTTTGGTTAGGTTAGAATAGGTTTGCTTAGGTTACATATTAATATATGCTATGCTTTATCCCCCCCCCCACCCCTTGTGTGCAAATATATAGCCCAAATTTGTTTATAAACTATTATATTTTCATCATAATTTCGTTTTATTTCAGTAGCATTAACAAAACTTCACTTTTCGAGTGTTTATTATATAACCGGTAAGTACCACAAAAAGCATGGATACAAACATTTTCGTTGCCGCTTTTCGTGAAGTGAGATGGAAATTCAAACATCGGTTGTTATACCTTGAACTATACCCATTAATTGAGCTTGAGCCAAAGATTCATTCAATTACATTCGAAAAGGTGCGTAATTCTGTTTTACGATTAATAAAGTGTATTTTTGGCTGAATAAGGATGACACTGCTTCAAATAAAAATCTGTATCAGGAGGCAACCGCAAGCTTAAAAACCAGTTTTTATCCTCTTAAAACCACTAAATAAGCCTTAATGAATTCGGACAAAAAAAACAAGACTTAAAGGTCATGGCCTTTCCTCTAATAACAATAAAGATGGGTGTTTAAAAACTAATTTATAACCAACACAATTAATTATTTAAAAGTGTTTAGTCTCATATTACAGAGACGTCACAGCGATGGTGGTAGTAGAGACAGAGAGTAATTGAAGCTGAAAGGCAAACATTTATAAATTAGGTGTTGAAGCTGGATTCTGTTCGATAAAAAAACAATTGAATCTGAACTAATTACACTAGCCAATTCAGTCACAATATTAAGCAGCAATTCATTATTTCATACTTCAATTCATAAAGAACAGTCTGGCGGTCATGTTTGAAGTGGATGCAACTAATTTTTTTAAAGACACGGTCGTGCCCAAATAGAGGTCGAATGGCCACGCTTAAATCTCCAAAAATATTTCCCAATTTTTAAACTAGCCTAAATTAGTTATTTCACCCCTCCCCCTATTCCTCAGTTAAAGTGTTAAAAAGGGATAAAAGTCAGGTAAAGTTTTAAGGAGCTCAATCCCTATCACTACTCGAGACCGTTATACCAAGTCCACGAGAAAATAATTGCTTTTCAGGCTCCATTACTCTCGAATAAAGATCTTTAATGTGGGCCTTTTTGTCTTGTCAAGGTCAAAATCTGTGTTCTAGAGTGTGATAGTAGGTAGAACGATATCAGAAGACTAAGTAAATTAAGAACGAATGAGGGACGAAGACAGGGGTGGATCTAGAGTAAATCTTGGGGATGGAGCAGTGTGACAAGTGCACCAATAAGCAAAATCTTGGGGGCGTGGTAATAGGATAAAGGTGCCAATAATTAACAAAATTCACAAATTTATTTTTAAAAAAGAGTGGAAAACAGAAGAAAAAAAAATCAAGGGATGAGGTGCCAGAAAAAACTTTGGGGGCCCAGGGTCCCCCTGGATCTACCAATGGGTGAGGAGGTGATGTTAGATGTTGGGAACTCGGTCATTTTATAAACAGTTAATGCGTCGGAAGAATTGGCTTTTTACGCTTCTTGCAAATATGTAAAATTCATTAGGTTTAATGTTGCCCGTCAAAAGCTAACAGTCTGAGAAGATTTGTTTAATTTTTTAAAAAAGGGGAGAAAAACCCCAAAAAGTGAAGGGATTTTGATTTAAATCACACTACCAGATCCATCATATCAGAGAACGCTACTGTAGGGGTTTCAAGCTCCTATGTACAAAAATGTGGAATTTTGTATTTATTGCCAGAAGAAAGATCAAGGATGCGTGTTTGCTGTTTTTTTTGGGGGGAGGGGCGTCTTTCATGTTGCCCTTGCGAAATATTGTAGAAAACAAACCGGTTTCCCGATGCTGTACTTTCACTTGTATGGCAGTCAGGTAACCGTGAATTCTCTTTACCACACAAAGTTATCATACGGACGTTTTTAGTGTAGCATACAATCTTTCTCTTCCTTTGTTTCCCTCAACACAATAATCTTCGTTCTACTTCTTGGTTTCTTGTTCTAGTGTTGGGCGACAATTTGATTAAATAATATATGCATATTTTTACTTTCGATATTCGATACTCGATGCATCGATTTCGATATTTTTGATCGGTTTTTGCTCAGGTTAACTCTTGGTTTTGTCAAAAAGTAGAGAGCGACACTACAATAAAAAAAAAAAACAGAAACTGTGCAGTATATGAGGGGGCTAACCCCTCCTCAATACCTCGCTTTTCACGCCTAATTTATTGTGTTTTATGAAAGCTTCTTGCTCTAATTAAACGGCTCTTGTGTTTCAGAAGTTGCTCTTAAAGAACTGGAACAAAAATTCCAAGTTTAGCGTAAGGAGTGAGGTATTGAGGAGGGGGCATCCCCCTCATACTGGATAACTTCTGTTATTTTTAAGTTTTAATGTTGCTCCTTACTTTTAGTTGGAAAAAAATGTTTTTTCATTTGATTTCTGATCATTTATCAAATAATGCCAAAAAATCCATCTCTTCTCTCCATGGACCCCCCCCCCCCACGAAAATTCCTTCTTAGAGAGCTCATCACATGTCAGATCCTCCTTCCCACAGACAATTCCAGCCCTGCTGAATCTTCCTCCTGAATATTTCTTGCGGACAATTCTGCCTTTGGACAATTCTGCTTTTTAGCCTACTTTCATTAAAAAAAAGGCTTTTTTTGCTTTTAATTTCTCATCGTTCTTCAATTCATGCAGACCCCCCCCCCCTCCGTGAAATTTTTTTCCCAGGAAACTTTCCCCTTCGAATGTCCCAATGGAAAGTTTCTCCCGCGGAAAATCCCCCAAAGAACTGGAACCCCTTTGAGAATTTTCCCCGGGCAATTTCCCCGGTGTAAAATTGAACTGGCAGAGAGAAAATAAGGCAAATAAAATAATTTCGAGTAGGAATTCTAATACATTCCCCCGTGTAAAGTCCTTTAAAAGTTTATGCCCGGAAACTTCCCTCCCCATGGAAAATTCTCCCCTTGGAAAATTCCCCCCCCCCCCCATGGAAAAAATGTCTGTTCTTCCCAATTGAAAATGCAATTCTTAAAGAATCGGGACAAAAAGTTAAAATTTAGTGTAAAGAGCAAGGTATTGAGGAAGGGGCATCCTCCCTCATGTACGGGATACTTTTTTCGTTTTCAGTCTTAATGTTGTTCCTTACTTTTAGTTGAAAAAATTGTTGTTTTTTTTTAATTTAATTTCTGATCGTTTTTTCAAATATTGCTGGAAAATCAACCTGTTCTCTTCATGGAAAATTCCCCTCTCCCAAAAAAATTAATCCTTGGAAAGTTCCTTTTGCGTAAGATCCCCAATCCCTCAGACATTTCCATCCCTGCTTAAAAATCCTCCCAGAAAATTTCTTGTAGACAATTTCGCCTGAAAAATTCTGTTTTGTCTACTTTCATTCGAAAAAAAAACTTATCTTTCTTTTAATTTCTGTTCGTTTTTCAAATCATGCCGGAAATCCTCCCTCCATGGAAAATTTTCAAGGAAATTCTCCTTTCCCGATGTCCCAATGGAAAGTTTCCCCCGCGGAAAGTCCCCCCATGGAGAATTTTTCCTGGAAAAAATCCCCCTTCTTACGGGAAAATCCCCCCAAAAATGTCAGCCCCTTGGAAAAATTTCCCCGGGCAATTTCCCTGGAATATTTCCCTCCGCATAAAAAATCGAACTGACAAAGAGAAAGTAAGTCAAACAAAAATAATTTCGTATAGGAATTCTAGTAAATTCCCTGTGTAAAGTTTCCATTTGAAAGTACATCCCCGAAAACTTTCCTCCCCATGGAAATACTCCCCTTGGAAAACACCCCCCACAGAAAATTCCTCCTGCCCAAAAATGTTTTGTTCTTCCCAATAACAAATACTAACACTAATGTATACACTAGGTAAATTTCATAACTGACAACCCTTTCCCAGGGACTGTTGGGGGTTGTGTCATCCCTAGAGGCATAATAATTTGACGTTACAACTATGCTCATCAAAATAGCAATTTAAAAATTCTGATCGGATGACCTAGGAGAAAAAAGGCGCAAGGGAGGGGGGGGGTGAGCTGCACTTCAATCTTTTTGGTCACAAAATAGGGAACTACAACTTTAACTTCTGTTCGAACAAGGCATCTTCTGATATCCTACGACCAATGGTTCGGTCACTCTGGGCAAAAAAAAAAAAAAAAAAAAAAAAACACTCACCCGTGATCTTTCTTCTGGCGAAAAACACAAAATTCCATACAGTTGCAGATGGAAGCTAGAAATCTGTACGGTAGGGTTCACTAATATGTTGAATCTGATGGTGCGACTTTTATTAAGATTTGTTGTCTTTTTAGGGGTGTTTCCGCCCTTTGTCGAAAATCTTGCAAATTTTCTCAGGCTCGTAGCTTTTTATGGGTACATTAAGTTCGATAAATTTTATATATTTGGAATCAGCATAAAATAAGCCAATTCTTTTTATGCATCTATTGTTATCAAAATTAAGTGTTTTTTAGAATTCTATGTTATTGGTCCAAGTCGCTCCTTACTTATAGTTCGTTACCACGAAGTTTTTGATTAATCGATCAGGCTTGGAATTCAACCTCAGAAGGGACACTGGTGGCGGGCAAGGACATTAATTTTATGACAATTTCGTATAGCCATTTCTGAGACCCAGATTACGAGACTTCCACGACTTGAGTGGATCAGTTTTTCTTGGAACTGAAAATTCTTAACTGAAAATCTGGAGAGCCATGACAGATGCAGCTGCTGGCAAAGCTTGCCTTGCATTGACTAGTTAAACTTTGTCAGGTGATCCCCACAAACTGGGTTGGTTTTGTAGTGGCTGAATCAGAGGGACTGTCACGGCCCTTGCGTCTGTTGATAGAGATCCCAGAACGGCCAAATCGAGGTATGCGGCAATCGTGACGAGTGTGATCTCAACAAGACCTATAAGCCTAGAAGGCATTTTATCTCGCCAAGCCTTTTGGAGGTCCTCAGCAACATTTGAGAGTCCACCCTCACTAAACGTAGTCTGAGTTTGAGAACAAGCTCTGCCACTTATGGATACGATACAGCTATGTATGCTATATATTAGCCTGTATGAATCAATGGATTGAAGACAATTTTCTCCTTCTTCTCGGATATTTGCGAAACGATTCTCTGTCATGGATGTTTTCTGTAGGACGTTCACCGGTAGATACGAGAAAAAAACGAAAATATCCAAATATCATTTTCGATATCGATATTTATGTTTCGATATTCGATATCGATAGTCTGTCCGATAAATTGATATCGATATCCAATATCAACCAATACTATCTTGTTCGTTTTGAAGCGAGTAACTTGTAACTTGTCTAATTATTACAATTATTAGCTACTTTTCTACTGTTGTTTTATTCATTTTTGTTGTTGTGGTTGTAAATACAAGCCCAGATGCCGAGTAATTGTGTTTGCGTTTAAATAGATAAGTGGTTTAAAACTGGAACATTTGGGACCTCTGATACCGTCAGAGACATCTAGGAGGGTGAGTTGGCAGCATCAGCAAAGAACAGTTCAAACCACTCTAGTTAACAATCGCAATCAGAAGTGAGTGGATCAACGGACAGTATTGTACTCGTAAGTAATGTAAGTGCTAAGTCGGCTTCTATTAAAAGAACCCGAAATGTCAATGCGTTGCCTGCAAACAAAGAAAATATTGTGAGGAATATCTCATGTACAGATTCTCATTCGCGGTTGATGATGACCGTCAGAAACGATCATGTGTTGTATGTAGAGACTTGTTCTTAAATGGATGTATGAAACCTTCTCTGCTAACGTGACATCTGCAAAATGCCCTAATTATAAACCAAAAGACGAGCTTTTTCCCAAAGACCATCAAAAGACCCCAACGTCACTTCATTTTTTCAATCAACAAACAAAGATAAAGATAATACAGCAGAAATATCATACAGAATTATTTATCATAAATATTGCCAAACACTGTAGAAACCCATACAGTTGCTGAAAATTTGATTTCTGATTGCATTAAAGATTCCGTCAAGTGTATGTTGGGTGAAGAACATGCAAGCAAGATAAAGAAAATCCCCTGATCAGACAATATAGTTTCTAGGAGAATTAGCGACAGGTTAGAAAACATTGAATCTACGTTAGAAAAAACAAGACCCTTCTTCTCGATTCAAGCGTATGTAAGCACTGATGTATCGAGTTTTTAAGTTTTGCTTGCAATCGCAAGATATTTGAATGACAATGTGCATGAAAAAGTGTGATGGCTATATCAAGGAAAAGCACTCCCAAGATTTTCCGAATTGAGTAATAAGCCGTACGTCTTTTTTAAAAGTCAATCTTCTCTGTTGACTTCAGAGTTCCATGATTGTAATTAGGTTCAGCAGTTTGCCTACTCAAGTGACATTTTTTTAAAAGAAAATAATAAACTCAATGTAGGATTAAAGAACGGTTGAATCAATGAACAGTTGAAGAAGTTGGGAAAGATTGAGTCAATGATATAGAAATTTCAATTTTGGGAATTCTGCTTCATTAAGAGTCAGTGGAAATTTTTCAGAATTTTTCGAAAGGTTGACCTTTCAAAAAGACGTACGACTTATTACTCAATTCGGACAATCTTTTACCCTTCTCATCGTTGTGACCTCTTTTTCACCATACTATCAGAAGGCAACTATTCTGACATAAAATGATGAGCTGAGCCCAAAAATAAAATTAACCTGATGTAGTGTCTACTAGAAAACCCTTTTCATATTCATCAATATGCACTTTTTTATTTTCATTTGACATGTTTCTTTTAACACTTATTGTCCACCAATTCGTCGATTGTTGGTAAAAAAAAGAAGAAAAAATAAGTGGGCTGATAAATTATGGTTGGTTCGTTTAGAAGACCAGCTAACGCACAGAAGGCAACTACACCATTTACATTACCTTTGTATGCAAAAATATCAAAGTTTTCTCTTCCTTTGTTTCCCTCAACACAATAATCTTCGTTCTACTTCTTGGTGTCTTGTTCTAGTGTTGGGCGACAATTTGATTAAATAATATATGCATATTTTTACTTTCGATATTCGATACTCGATGCATCGATTTCGATATTTTTGATCAGTTTTTGCTCACGTTAACTCTTGGTTTTGTCAAAAAGTAGAGAGCGACACTACAATTTTAAAAAAACCAGAAACTGTGCAGTATATGAGGGGGCTAACCCCTCCTCAATATCTCGCTTTTCACACCTAATTTATTGTGTTTTATGAAAGCTTCTTGCTCTAATTAAACGGCTCTTGTGTTTCAGAAGTTGCTCTTAAAGAACTGGAACAAAAATTCCAAGTTTAGCGTAAGGAGTGAGGTATTGAGGAGGGGGCATCCCTCCTCATACTGGATAACTTCTGTTATTTTTAAGTTTTAATGTTGCTCCTTACTTTTAGTTGTAAAAAAATGTTTTTTCATTTGATTTCTGATCATTTATCAAATAATGCCAAAAAATCCATCTCTTCTCTCCATGGACCCCCCCCACGAAAATTCCTTCTTAGAAAGCTCATCCCATGTCAGATCCTCCTTCCCACAGACAATTCCACCCCTGCTGAATCTTCCTCCTGAATATTTCTTGCGGACAATTCTGCCTTTGGACAATTCTGCTTTTTAGCCTACTTTCATTAAAAAAAGGCTTTTTTTTGTTTTTAATTTCTTATCGTTCTTCAATTCATGCAGACCCCCCCCCTCCGTGAAATTTTTTTTCCCAGGAAACTTTCCCCATCGAATGTCCCAATGGAAAGTTTCTCCCGCGGAAAATCCCCCAAAGAACTGGAACCCCTTTGAGAATTTTCCTAAAAAGTCAAAATTGAAAATTATCCCCAGTAATCATTTATTATGTCACGTTAATGTCCGTGTTTGATATCTTGCCATCTATAGATACAAAAAAGTCATTCGATGTATCTGCCACCTAACAAGCTAAAAAAGTTTCACTGCGAATGTTCTCCTTTCCCATTGACTTGATATTTAAAGGTAAGAGATCATTTTTGTTTTTGTCATCATTTCAATCGAAGATCTACAGTCTGAAATGGCAAGCTAATGTATCCAACCGTACGTAGAAAACTGCTTGGAAATTTATATCAAAGAACTGTTTATCTTTTTTTTGTTATAGAGACATCTACTGAGAAGATAATCGCGTCCTGAAAAGCATCTTGTGCAAACAGATGGCCCTTAACGTTAGGCTGTCCAAACTTGTATTAATATATATATATATATATATATATATATATATATATATATATATATATATATATATATATATATATATATATATATATATATATATATATATATATATATATATATATATATATATATATATATATATATATATATATATATATATATATATAAAGCTTCTGAAAATAGTGAAGTGCTCCTGTCAACTGGAATGTAGCTCAACGAGATGTAGCTGCTTTAAAAACGGCTTAGCTTGCACTGCAGCGTGTAAAACGTGCAAAGGGATAGCATGTTTGATGAGGAGACTCACCAAGAATCGAAAGGTATAACGATGAGGAGAACGTCGAAGCTTAGATATCTGAATCAAAAGAATAAGTTTTGAATACTAGCTGGAGTTTTATTCTGTCTTTCAAATGCTCATGAAGTTGATTCGATACTTTTATCAGTTGTGAAGATTAGTCAGTGTGTTGATAATAGTTTATTCTCAGAGGGATTTTAAATGTCGGCCGCTGAAAATTAGTTTCATTGATGATTTCCCTTTTCTAATCTTTTTCGTGTTTTAATAAACATCTTGAAATCACTTTTTTTTAGGCTGACCCATCAGGTGATGGAGCAAACGACGATCAGATTCAGGCTAACTAATTATTAGATCTCAAAACCAACAATTTAGCCAGCCAAAAGATGGTCTGGTAAAAAATGGGGGTCACGACGACGAGAAACGTAAAAATCTCATACTCATGATTATGAGACTTTTTATTTACCATGAACCAAATTTGACTCCATTTCTGCGCCAACTCGTCTTTTTACATCGGAAATACGACTTAGTTGAGGAAAAACGGATAATTAACGGAACTTAATTTTTTTTGTTACAAAAGTCAAAAAACTGACACGATACGCAAAAACTAGTTTTGCGTCGACTTAAAATGTGCAATTTTGGATATGTTGTCCAGCTTTTTTTCTCTACAACATAGTGTAAAAATCATTTCTGTTGCAATTTGTTTGGGGTCAAACTCTAGTTTGCCTGTACTGTCGTAACTTTTGTTGAAAAAACAATTTGTTAGATTCAGTATTGTTTACCTTACATTGTGAATTAGCTTGGTGTTTATAAACTTAGTGCATAGACATACGTAGGGGGGGGGGGGCAGAGGAGGACAGTTCAAAACAGAAAACTTCAAATTTGCACTAGATATGGCTGAAAAAGCAGATGGTTGAAAAAGCAGATGGTTGAAAAAAGCAGTTAAAAAAAGGTAGACGGCTAAAAAAGTAGTCGAAAAAAGGTAGATGGTTGAAAAAGCTGGAAATAAACTGCTGGAATAACGGAATAAAAGTAAAACAAGAAGCAATTATCCATAATGTCTTGGAAAGATTAGGTCTAATCCAAGAAGATTGATTAATGCTGAAGCTTATTGATGATTTACGATTTTTGGGTATTAATAAAGATTTCATAGGTATGACAGAACTTGCTGGCAATGACAGGTTTTGTGAACTGCCAACATAACTTCAGCCCCCCGCCCTTCATCACAGAATTGGTTGCCCCTCCCCCCAGAGAAGAAGCTACGTACGCCCATAACGTTGTGCATCTAATACATGCCTGTAAAGCTCAGTCTTTATTAAGACGACAAGGAAAGTAAAACTAACTTCTTAAAAGCGTTACAGGTAGTTAATAGTTCTACATGGGAGAGGGTACTCCACGATGAAAATGTTTTAAAGGGTATGGGGTTTGGAAAAGGCTGGGAATCACTGGTCTAGTGGCACGGATTGATATAAAACACCTCCTTGCTTTAGCATTTCTTTTTGCTAAAAAGGGCACTAAAAATGGCAACTTCCTTACAAATGAGCCCTCATCCAAAATTCTACGGTCATAGGATCGATAAATCACCCCTGGGAAAAAAGAAAAGAAAATACGTCACTGCATCCCAAGCAAAAACTGAGCTTGCTGTTCAAGGGGGGGGGGCGTAATTCTTCTGAGATGGGTTTTCGATCATGTTGATTAATATGATTCACTTTTCATTTCGAACCGACGCCATTTTCAAGGGGTTTCAGGCTTTATTTACGAAATTTACATAAATGTGCTTTCCCAATGCACTTTAGTATAAATATTAACCGAAATAATAGTTTCCATTCTTGTATCAGTGTTAAATATTATTTTTTTTCCTCATCGGACAGATTTTTTCAAAATGCATCTATAAGCTTTTGGTAATTATGGGCCGTTGTTTGATCTTTACAAGGCTGCATCTAATGCTCTAGGCATGATACATCTTAGCTGTTCACAATAAAAAAAAAAAAAAACTTATAGGAATGCTTCAAAATGTACAAAACTACCAAGACGTTTGAACATTACAATTACGCTTCCGCATTAAAGGGTAGAAATCGTCAATTTTCTTTCACTTATGAACTGTCGTAAATAGGAGAAGTATTTCGACAGCAGCCTACTGATCAGCCGAAATGAAAACCAATGTAGATTGGTTTTGCCGGATTGCAAAGGTCAGAAAAGGCTGAAAAGCCAGCATAAATGATATTTTTCATACATAATTTATATAATTCAAAGCTCACCTAGGGGTACTGCAATAGTCACAAGGCTAAAGGCAGCAGCAGTTAGCAGTGTCCCACAAGCCAGTGCTCGTCTTCCCCATTTATCTAAGAACAGAACAAGAATCAAGTCTGCTGGCAGTTCTGTAGCAGAAGCAATACTGAAGGTGACGTAGACTGATGTCCCAAGATTTGCTGTATTTCTTGCATGACCATCATACACAACTGCTACTATCATCCAAAGAATTGAGATGAGAATAAAGTTTTTTCTCATTCTTGGTGTTTTTAATAAGTCCAAAATCGTCGGTGCTTGGCTTTGATCTTGGTCTCTAGCAGCTTCTTCAGAAGCAAGACAAAGCTGGTTGAAAACTCTTTCGTCAACTTCCTTATTGTTAATCCTCGCAAATCGCTTTAAAATTTGTTTTGTTTTCTCTGTCTGACCATTGGTTAAAAGCCATCTGTAATGGATCAAAACAAAATTTACTTATTCGTTAGTTAAAATATTCCTATCAATATTTCACAATTATAAGCTAATGTGGAAGTAAAGGCTGAAAAGGCTTGAGACTGTTTCATTATATTAAAAAAAAAATCAAAAAACTACTTTTATGCCATGACAACCCTAGTATTTAATTTTTTGTTTTAACAATTTCAATTTGTACAGGTCGCAAGAAATTTCGATTTTTTGTGGTAGCAATAAGCTATCTTTTTCGCTTCAGAGCATTCTGAGCCATTCAGTTTTTATTCATGATTCTTTGTTTTTAAGAACTGGAATTAAGCACCTACAGGGCAGATAAATTATCGTTTACAGATTTTGTTTGTAAATGGAACCTTAGTTCCAGTTAAGTGAACTATCCACAAATTTGGTGGAAGGGGATATGAAGATTCTAGGGGCAATTATGATAGGCCAGCCCAAAACAAGCCCGTCAACAAGTTGTACGAGAAAAAATAATGCTTAGGCGTGAATACAAAAATTAACATAAGACGGAAAAAACTGCATCAAACAGTTCGTGGTAACGAACTGTAAGTAAGGAGCGACCCGGCTCAATAGTGACCGAAAATCTAAAAAACGGAATATTTATCCCATTAGATATATCAAAAGAATTGGTTTTTTATGCTGATATCAAATATATTAGTTTCATTAAGTTTATACTTACTCATCAAAAACAACGAGCCTGAGAAAATTTGCCTGATTTTCCAAAAAAGCTATAGAATCCTCATGAAATTCACACCATCATATTCAGCGCATCAGAGAACCCTACAGTAGAGGTTTCAAGCTCCTATCTTCAAAAATGTGGAATTTTCTATTTTTTGCCAGAAGAAAGATCACGGACGGATGTTTATTTATTTATTTTTTTTTCGGGGGTGATCGTATCGACCCAGGGGTCCTGTAACGGAAAAGGGCTCATTTGAACGAAAGTTAAAAGTTCTAGTGACCTTTTTAAGTGACCAAAAATCGGAGGGCAACTAGGCCCCCTCCCACATTTTATTCAGCATAGTTGAAAGGCTGAATAACTATACCTTTGGAGATATCGACCCCCCCCCTCCACAGCCCCTGGGAAAAGGTCTTTAAGTTATAAAATTTGCCCACTGTTTAAGTATAGTATTTTTTACTTGGAAGTATGCATACATTTGTCGGGTAAGGACTGGGGAATTTGCTGCTGGAGGGATTTAACACGGGGATAATTTTTCATCCACGGGGATAATTTTTCAGTTATTTTTAGTACTTTCAAAAGAGCTTTCTATTCTAATTAAACGTCATTTATGATTCAGGGGTAATTCTTAAAGAATTGGAAAAAAAAGTCGAACTTAGCGTAAAGAGCGAGGTATGGACTATGGGGCAAACCCCCTCATATACGTAATAATTTCTGTTCGTTTTAAGTTTTAATGTTGCTCCTTACTTTCAGTGGAAAAAAACTTGTTTTTTTATTTAATATTAATCAATGGTGATTACAGCCCCAGTGACGATCTGGACAGCCATTGAGAATTGAGCAACATCCTAATATAACAAAACTCGGCGGAGTGGCAGTGCTGACAAGGATCCAACCACAGTAGAGGTAATATATTACCTCTACGTGGATCCAATAACTACCACTTGTTGCCGCACCTCTATAAATCTATAAAATTATGCTCTTACTCCTCAATTCTAGGGTCTTGAGGTATCAGGGTCTAGTGCAGAAGGGGAGGGAGAGAGGCTTTATTCCTTCCCTTGAATAAAGTCGCCATTAAAATAAATTGTCCAGAAAATGATAAAAAAAAACTTATTAATTCATCAAATCCAGCAGCTCTTTGACTCAGAAAAGGGTCACAAACATAGTAGGCCTGCTAATTTATACTATACGTTTGTATCGGTATGATTTTTTTCAACTTTAGAGGCTTAGTAAATCGGTAGAGCGACTAAGTTTTAATCCCCATCCATGCTGACATTTCGGTTCTATACCCATCAGACGATATTTCAGCCTGTTATCATTACTTATGCAGGGTTCCCAAGGCATCATCAACGTTAATAAAGTTATCGTGATATTGCGATCATAAGGTTTGCCCCGCTCACACAAGAAGTTCACCTTTTTGACTTTAGAGCAATTTTCATAGCAAATGATTGAACTAATGGGAGGTAGAGCTGAGAAACCATCTTCTTAGGTATGATTTTTCCTTTTAATAAGTAAGGCTTAGATGAAAATATTTTTTGTCAAACCCTTATCGTTTTACCAAGCAAAATGTTTAAACAATTATACGCTATTACATATGTAGACACTTATTTGTATGTGGTTTATTTGAAATTTTCCTAAAGTTTTCTGCTATTCGCTGAGATTGCGGACATTCTTGAAAAAGTTAAATAAAGTTCAACTTTTTTCTGACTGCAATAGAGTTAACAAAGTTGTACGAGAAAAACGGTTTACTAATTTTGTTGACGGCTTTTTTAACTTCATTGACACCATGAGAGCCTTGCATTAGCCTGATTTATTCTATGCATTTGACTTTATTTAAATGACAGATCTACTTGGAGTCAACATTTATCTACTGTGGTATTTATGGGACTTTTCAAAATGGACTATGGGACTTTACCGAACTTATTATTACTTTCTAAGGCAAATTATTTCTAGATAAACTTAGTAAATGGTCACCATTAGGGGGTTTAAATCCCGTATTCTCAAATTGTGGTGCGTGTAAGTAGTAACTGTCTATGGAATTCTGAGCCTTGTATACACCTTTTCAAAGAGATTCAGAGCTCCCTCACATGGCCTTCTGGATTTGCTCGGAGGTATAGCTAATTCTATTTTATTCTGGATCTTGTATGCACCTTTTCAAAGAGAGTGAGTATAACTTGATTGGTGATTGGGTTTTGAATAAAAGGAATAGTTTTCTTTACAATTCATATTAGTAAGAAAATTTAATTCAAAGAGAATAGTTTATTTGCGAGGATATTAGTAGAGAAAAAAGTGGTGCATTTACATTATTGGAGATTAATGATGGAGCCGACAACAGCAGCAGTGATGCACGAGTACCTAATGTAGCTGTGGAAATAACCGCTGGTTGTAGACTATGTCTTGAATGGGACACTATGTATGCCAGATACGTGATATCATTAAGCAAATTTAAGCAAGAGGAGCAGCTATGTTTTGCTGAAAAAGTAAATATTCTCCAGATAAATAAACTTTGATCAGCATTGGATGACCTATCGAAGTATATTGATGAAAACAAAATGTATCAGTCATTATTATTGTAATTATGTTCAATAAAATTGTTTCTAAATCAATGGTATTTTCTTTCTATAGTAGACTAGCGTATATTTTTTAGAGTAGAAAAAATTCTGGTTAGTCTGAGGTTGGCTGTGAGAGAGCTAGGACTATACAAAAATGGATAGATTCGAGAAAGAGCGAATCATGAGGAATCTGGTTCTTATGGAAAAACGTTTGATTCTAGATGATGATTTTCTAGAGTTGTCTATTCAAAGGAAGATAGTTTCTCGAGGGATACTTGTCGATATAATGAAAACTGATTTTCGGTCATTAGAGTATTGCAAGAAGCTTCTGCAATGTGATCCAAATGCATTTACAAATTTTATTGATATATTGATCACGACACTGCAAAACGATATTGTGGATTTGCTTTTAAACATTAGTTTTTAGAATTGGGACTTTTCTTTTCATGTAAAAGATGGTGCTCAGGTATGATTTACTCCTCTCTCTCTCTCTATCTCAGACAATTTTTTATGTTGCTAGCTCAGTTTCATTGTGGTAGTGAGAGCGTCAACACATGACAAAATGTTCAATACATGTCCGTTATGTATGTACTCACTGGGGAGTCGGTCACCATGTGATAATTGCACAATGATTGATGAATATGATGAAAATTGTGGATTATGAAAACCGTGTAAAGTGCATAGAGGATATGCTGTACAAATCAAAGGTTGTTATTCCTTTCTTGAAGAAGTGTGCGACTCTCATCTTAGAGGTTACCTAAGCTACAATTGTCATTAGGATAAATGTAAGCACTGGGAGAATATATATCCCGGTGTGACTGGAAAAAATCCTAAGGGTGATTTTAGTTTAGTGCTACGAGATTGGTATTGTCGTGGTTTTAGATTGTTCTGGGAGGAGGAACCAGGTCAACGATTCAACTGTTGGAACAACAAGAGAATATGGTTTCTACGTCATTGTTGTGAAGACAATGGGTGTTATGATTATAAGCCCACTGATTTTTATTTGGCTGTGACGGAATGTGATTCGACACTTGAGGAAACAGTTTATGGAACAGCTTCAAATAAGCAAATTGAAACACGTGAATTCTATAGAATGCATGATAATAGTATCATTGACTATACAAAGAGATATGACAAGAGTGAAGTTACACTCTATTGTAGAAAATGTGACCCTGACAAGGCAGTACATCATGATCATTACACTGCGAATTCAGATAATCTACCTGCACTAGTTGTTGTCGACAAAGAGCTAGTAGTGGATGAAATCTAAAGAGTAGAAAAGTCGTGTTATCATGCATATATATTATTTTTTTTTAATAAACAATTTAACATACATCTTTAGAAAATTTTATTCTTAGGGCACTAAAATCAACGTCAAATACATTTGTAAGTATATTCTCCACTAGAAAGTCGTTCAATTGAGGCAAGACAACGTAGATGTTGAGAAACTGCTTGTAGGTATAGCCACGACATCTGGACATGAAAAAGAGTAGTGCATGAAAGCCACATGTCTTAGTCTTTAAATCCCGCACATTTCGTTGATTTTGAATAATGGTTTTCCCACTGCTTTCAATAAAGTTGCTGATGTATGGTGCAAAAAATTTATGCAATAGGCCAAGAGGATCAAAAAATTCAATATTCTTGGCAGTTTGACAGATGCATTGCCAATAACCGATATTCAAAGTCGATGAACTGCTATTAACAATGATTAGGGTATTGTTAACACTTGGAATTTTTTCAATGAAGTCCGAAGTTATGCACTAGGACTTGTACTGGGACATTAATGGATCCATACTAAATACATCGATTATTTGGTTTGTGTTCATGGTGCAAGGTCTAGTAGAACGCTGCCGTCGGGTGTGATTTCCCAATAGGTTTCAAGTTGGCTCAGTTATATTAGCGTGATACTCTCAGCCAGAGCATTGGCAAATGTACACTCTAAACGTACATTCCTTGTTCATGCTATACTCATATTCTGAGTGCCTGACAGGTCCAAAACAATAACTCCATGTTTTTTGAAAAGATTGAATTGGTTATTCCATTTTTAAATAGTTGAGAGTCATGATCTAGGGATTGCATGGTCAACTCGTACAGAGTACTATAGGATTTTTTGTCAAATGATAGAGTGTACAGTGGAATACCATTCACTTTGCACACAAGGCTAGATAGATTGAAGAAATTAAAATCAAGGGGGGATTCAGTCCAGGATCCAACAGCACTGCCACTCTTCACAAAGGTCAAAGCCAATTTTAATAGGATTTCTCCATTAATAAATGATGAGTCACTATAGCTACGAGAACCGGCCGCAATGTGACGTTAAGTGGTGATTGTATGGGGGAAAAAAAGTATGATGGTGTTGCCGTTGGCTCTTAGATTTTCCACTGCCAATGTAACATAGCTCATAACCTGTTGTTTTCGGATATGGAGAATTGCCGATGTGATAATGACATTTGCATCGGGTGCTGCAGGAAGTGTTTTTCTAAAATGAAATTCGATGGTGCCATCTGTAACTTTATGTCAATCTTGATATTGGGGGGTAGCCATTGGGATATATTGAATATCTCCTGATTTAATTTTCCAACCAGATAATAATCCCGGGTCACTGCAGTAGTCAAATCACCGTTAGTATCAACACCTGTTCGATATTCATAGCTCAATGAATGTCCTCTCATCTCCTTGTACGCCTTTGGCGTCATTATTATAAATTGTATGTAGCTTGCATAGTTTGATAAATTATTGCTAGCGCTCACCAATGTTCCATTAATAAATACATTAATTTGTTTGAATAGGTTGTGTAGAATACAGTTTTCATAGGAGAGACCATCGCCGGCATTTGGAGTTGTATTATCTGACTTGTTCTTCACCACAACATTTATATCAATAAATGTTGACGACAAATCAATGAAATAGTCTTCATTGGAAAATATTTGAAAGTGTATATTCTCCGAGAGGGGTTGTTGGGGTTGAAATTGTTCATAGTAACCATACTTGACACTGACATCAACATTTTCAGCATTGAATAGATTCAATGAGGAACTTATTGATGGATATGATTCCTTGTGGGGGAGATAAGTCATCTTAAGAGAAGAAATCCTTCTTCGAGCTAACAATCTTTTTCTTTTTCTTCTTATTGGCCTTCGTTGTTTTATTCCTCAAAGTCCTTGTTGATGTCCTTTGCTTCCTGCCAGGGTGGAGACTGATGAGTGAATGACGCGAACGCATCCTTTTCAATCCCTCCCCATTTTGTCGAGATTTTAATTGTTCACCAACGGCTCTTGCTGAAGATCTAATATTTTCCTTAACACTCCCCTGGAAATTCTTGCCCGACCCCCAGTCCTGTAGTGTGGAGGCAGCAAAATTTAATGCAGCTGGTACAAAATATTTTCTGGCAAGGGATAGTGCAGAACGAAATAACCTTCCAAACCAGCTACCAAGACCATAGCCAGACATTGTAGTACGACCCTTGTAGTAGTCCAATCCATTGCCTATTTGACGTGGACTCAAAGCTCCAACATAATCAATATCGGGATAGACAAATGGAATTCTTCTATTGTTCATTTTAGGTGATTGTGCCTTCGTTGACAATGGGTCGAAAATTACATGTAATCACTGCTAAGCCTTTTGTTATTGCTAGAGCACTTCATAGTGTTAACTGACAGAGTTCTAAATACGATGTGTTTACAGGAACATACTGAAGGTGTATATTATAGTGATGAACAAGTTCATGGGTTGTTTTTCGTTCAAGAACACGTAGGAGGGCTATATTTGTACTACTGATTCTCAACGCTTCCACAAAGGATTCATAGAGAAATAGGCAAGAGTCCGAGGTGAAACCAGGTGGATAATCAGCCAAAATAACTTGATTCATCCTGTAAACGGTGCCAGAATTTTTCCCATGGATCATATTCTGTTTGAAGCCAAGAACATCTCTCAGATTATCATTGAGAATAATTGTTTCAGTGTCAACAGGTGAGCTAGTGTAAATCCTATCTTGTTCCAATGAATAATTAAAATGGAATATACCATTCCTACGATATGAGATTTTTCTATTGATTGTACGACACAAATCTCCCATATTATCATATTCAATATATTTCAATCTGACATGTGGATAGTCACTAGATTTAATTGCTTCAACCCATTCATAGTCAAATCGAATGGTATAACTTTTATATCATACACTCGATCCTTTCTCAGGATGTCATAGGTATTTTTGAGAAAACAGTCGACATGAGCCACTTCATACGCAACGTTAAATTCTATGGCGGGGGAGAGTTTTGTTCAAAAATCACTTGTCGTATTCAAGTCATTGTATAGAGGATCGGAAACGTTGGAAGTGAAAGTTACATAGAAAGCATTTGGCATTGTCAATATCTTCAACACCGATCCAAGAATCAAAATCAGAGTTGTATCCAAGCCACCGAACAAGTAACTGTTTCTTACCGCTGCGAGTACGTGTCTTTAATATCTTTTCAATTTGGTAGATTTCACTAGCATTTTTAACTATTTGCAGTTAATAGTCATAAAAGACACCGAAAATCTCTTCATCTTTAGTATCACGAAAGCGATAGGTTATGGGTTTAGCGTCTAGAATTTTTGTCACTTTAAAAAGTTCAGTGGACCACAAGTGATTCTCCTTTTGAAAAACATTTGTTGTTCTATTAATTCCATAAGTATCACCAACATTGAATTGATTTTTCTTCTTGAAATTTGATTCATTGAAATATTGCTTAAGAAAGGTGTCAATTGTATTATGATTCGAATGATGAACTTCCGTTGGTGTAGAGGTGGACAATGATCGATGAGGTCGTTGATTATAAATCAACATGATTTTATCTAGATCATAAATAAAAGTCGATGTATTTTTCAGTGTACAATATCTTGAAATAAGTCGAATAGTTCTTATCAATCGTTTGGCCAATGCAGCCTTTATAGGACTGTGACTATGATAGAGCAGTGTACTATATTTCTCTAGTACTTTTGCAACATGAGGATTAACAAATTCACTACCACGATCCGTTTGAATTTTTTTATACGAATCCTGTTCGAGAATACTTTCAATGGCCTGAGCAACTTCAACACCTCTTTTCGAGTGCAATGGAATGGCACATGCATAGCGACTAAAAACACTGATTGCAAGTAGAATATACTTTTACGCTGTAATGTGACGTCTTTGAAGCTCATCTAGAGTCAAAAGATCAGCTTGCATTATATGCAATGGGTAATAGGCTTTAATTTTTCGATATTGATTGGCAAGAAGTCTATGATTTCTCTGCAGAGTGTAACTCGATTCATTTTGTAGATAGTGTTGTACACTTTTAGTGCGAACACCAGTGACTTTGGAAAGAGTGGTGGGGGAACTTAAACTCCCTGCCTCGCCAAAATTTTCATAAGCGCCTTTCAGAACTTTAGCCATTTTGAATATAAAAACGTTGTGTCACGTCCACTATCATTCTGTAGACTGGCTGCTGGTGGTGGTGGTGGTGACGTTGACTTGATACGTCTTGGCTTTTGTCTAGCTATCAGTGGTGTGCTAGTATTTTCTAAAATTGTTTTAAAATCTTCTTCTTCTTCATATTTTAATGGTGTTGTCAATGTTGTTGATGATGCATGTTCATTTATTTTTTTTAGAATTTGTCTATTGCCAATAAGACTTTTGGGGAAGTTTAATGTATTTAGAAAGTTGTATAGATGAGTGTCAAATAATAATAGTCCTTTATGATTTGTAACCATGTCATACATTAAATCAAGTAGATTATAGCTCTTGCCCTGAATTATAATCCTTTCCCCATTGCTCTCAACTTGAATTTGACCACTTTCCAAGAGATAGGATAAGAGTCGTTTACTTTTTTCAAGATATGTGATGGGGAATATAATTACAAATTTCAAAAAAATATAATACAATTCCTCCTTCTTTAGTTGTGTTCTAGCAGCAGCAGACTCTTGAGGAGATGATTCTTTTTTGGGATCAGCAGCAGCAGTGGGCTTCGATCGATTGGACTTGTGTTTGTCCACTCGGCGAAGTGCATCTTGAAGTAAAATCAGTTTTTTATCGTCCTCAATAGTTTCATTGTCAAGGAATTTACTCAGACTGTCCTCAAAGTGTTCCACGGGTGAGAGAGCGAGTTCTATTGGAGTCAATTTATAGGGTTTTGCCATTCTCACTAGAGAAAACTGTTTACAAGTCCTGCAATTATTGGCATTAAAAGTGTGAAAAAGCTACCGCCTGACTGAAGAAGTTGTTGCCTTTTAAATTATTTCCTTTCTTTTTAGAGGCCAATGTACGTACAAAGGAACGATGTTGCTTTGCCTGTTGCTTAACTACTTCTGGCAATTGAAAATTACCCTCGGTAAAATTTAAACAAAGTTCAGATATTAGATTAATTAAATCATTTTCAAAACCATGTTTGAGTATTGCCTTCCTAAGCGAAGGTTTTAAAGTGATTGAAACTTAAAAAAAATGTCTATTTTCAAGTAGTGTCTTCAGCGTTATGAGAGCAACTAATCGGTATTTTTAGGGTTCCCGGGGAGATGTACTGTAATTTTATTGTCGAAAATATCTTTGATTACACATAGACCCTTGGATGTATTTTGATTAAGATCCAATAGGATATAACCGTGGGGTTTATTAGTTGCTTGAGTGAATGCTGAAAGCATAAATTTAGGGACACCCGATAGATTTGTTTATTGAGGGTTATTAGTGAGCTAAAACCACAAACAACTTTGTAGATGATATAGTAGGTGCAGTTCAAAGCAAGTGTTTGCATACATTTGCTCTGATGAAAGAGATTGTGTTGAACCAGAGTAAAGGAAATCTGTTCATGATGAGAGCGAACTGTGAACAATTGCAGCATTTCCTGGGACCATTGTTCAATAGATTCAGCCAGATCGTCAATGATCAGCCAAGAGTTTGGTTCAACAATGTTGAAAACATCAAGTCCCTGTATGAACTGTATCTGCACCGATCCCATGGTGGCAGCAATTGCTTTTATTTTATCATATGACTCCTGCCAAATACTATAGCAATAGTATATTTTTTTCGGCTTTTCCGCAAACATTTTATCGCAATTTTTAATTATTTTAGTTAAGAGTGTTGTTTTGCCCGACATTGAGGGCCCACACAGAAACGATCTGAATGGTGTTTTAAATTGATACAAGTTCCTTTCAACAGTTCACCTGGACAACTAACTGTAGACCCTAATTGTCTAATGACTAAATAATTTCCCTACTACTCTGTTCTTCAAGAAGAATAAAGAATCATATTTTTCTTTTATTATATACATAAAAAAGTAACAATACTTAAAAAAATACACTTTTTTAAATTTATTTATAAAAAATATTCAACATTTACATGGGCACACAGAGAAAAAACACTTGAATACTTTTTTTTGTTTATTTATAGAGAAAAAAATACAACATTAAATTAGAGCACTTGAAAAAATATCACTTTTTTTGAATGAAACATTTAATAAAAATCTGCTCTAAGTCAAAAAGATAACTTTGATAGTGGCGGCGGTGCGCCCCCCGCTGGCGGCGGCCGCCCCCCCCCCCCCGGGCCGCGAGCCCCCCCCCCCCCCCCACCGCGAGGCCCCCCCCCAAAGGTTTTAGGAAATAATTTACAGGACTTTATTTAAACCGAGACTTTCTCTATGGACAATACATTTGGCCCGGTCTGAAGTTAAATAGTGTCCAAGGGGGAGGGTAATCACACCGTCTTGACAAACATAGACCTTGTCGGAGATGGTACTCATGGCAATTTTTTCTATATTTACAGTAAAGTTCCTGTAGTTGAGAGAACGAATTGCCAGCAATTTGACTCGTGGAATTGTATTTTCAACAATACAGTTCCTATTGATGTCCATGTTGAAATTCTTATCCACACAGCATATGGGCACTCGTTTGTAACATTTCTTGGTTTCCTCGTCATGCGTTTGTATAAAGTACAACTTCGGACCTACAAACATACCACGGGAAATCAAGTCACTTACCGTTTCCGATTTAAAAAATAAAATCGGAGTGGGTTCCCGACGTTTTAATATCTCTGGGTAAATACCACCTCCAATGAGGCAGTCCATCCGTGAACTGATATTTTAACTGTGCACCAACTCATCAATTAGATTTTGGTTTTTTTATTTTAACAATAGAGAATCCGTGTCCCCTTAGTACACCTCTACTTGCCCCTGTTCTGGTCACTATACCCTAACCACATTGTAGTAGAATTCCAACATGAGCTTTTTTGAGATCTCCAAGATAGCACTGCCTGCAGAAATATTTTTATTCAAAACAATGGTTCTTTTTTTCATATTTAAAAGTACTATGTCTGGGCCAATGATTGTAAAGGAAGTGAAATTTGAATCGCCAATCATTTCAGAATATTGTTCAGGATTGGTCACAAAGTCTCAACCATTCCTGTTACAAACACTCTCACATATTTTACCGAAAGCTAAATTCAAAATGAGTTTATAAATTTCTTTTTCGGCCTTCGTCTGCGCTTCAGAACGTTTGCTGACAAAAGTGTCAATAAATATTTTCAAATAGGGTTTATGACTAAACTGGAGTGCTCGGTGAACCTTTGTGACGTTGAAACCGCTGTTGCAGATCCATTTTAAAGCTACATGATGTACAACTATGTTTTTTTTTGTCAGATGGTCAGTAATAAGTTTTTGTTTTAAAAGTGTTCAATGCAATCCGTCCACCTTGACTAACACCTATTGCGAGGACTCAAAGAGCCCTTAATCACTCATCTATTGACGAATAGGAAACCCAAGTCCTTTACTGAATCGTGAAGCTCGACTGGTATCGCTCCATCAATTTCAAAAACCATCCAACCGGCCCATTCTCCTCAACACTGTCAATGTTAGGGAAATGGGGAGCTTGAGGATCATTGAGCCATTTATAGTCACCGCAAGGTAGTGTATAATTGGTCATGGCCGAGGGGTAGAGAGAATTCATATCTAGGAAAACTGCACCCGATTATGTCCCCGTCTTCTCTCCTGTTGAATCAGTATACATGATACGATCCCCGTGAAAAACAAAACCCCCCCTCATTGATCTTTCTATGAACAGGTGTTGATCAATGTCTGTAATTAGCCCAATTTTTTCCCCACCAATTTTTAAGATAAGGTCCATCACTAGATGAGGCGAAGGAAAATAATAGCCAAAATCAAGATTAAACTCATCATAGATTTTGTCTGTATTTTTACACATAATGTCTAACAGAGTTAACAAGTCACTCAACAAATACAGCTTGCAGTAGTCAAAGCCGTTTTTACACCCTCCCTCTGCCCAAACTTTTTAGCAAAACTGTATTCCTCGGGGGTGCAACTACGATCGTGAAGACTGTCGGAAAACGATTCAATCGGAGGAATATTTTCCTCGGTGGATCGCGACATGAAACAATAATAGTCATAAGGATATATCCCCTTGACCGTCAACAAATCATATAAATCATTTGGAAATTGTTGATTGAGAAAGGGGAAAGAATTGCAACCGTCATCGTTATTCTGCACTTGAATTAATTCGCTCAATGATTTGGGGAAAAAACTGTATGAATCTAAAAAGCGAATTTTATTCGTCCAAAGTTGAAATTAGTTTATTCACCCAGTTGAAAAAGTTGTCTTCAAATTCGTTTAGACCTGGGTAAAAAGTCTGGTTGCCAGTTGAAAAATGAAAATAAAAAATATAGCCAGATGTTCCCTTTTGTAAATATACGTTTTGATTCACCGATGCTTCAACCCCCCCTTGATCCCCACATTTCTGAATATGAATTTCAATTTGTGCTCGAATTCTGTCGATATAGTTAAGGAGAACATTCACAGAGTCTGTTAAAATAATGCCAGTGTTTTCCCCGGGACGGCTAAATTCTACACTATATGTTTGTATGTGATCTAGAGCAGACTCTAAAGAATCAAATTCACGCAATTCTAGGGATATAGCTCTATTTTCATGTCCTGCACCTATTTGTACAGGATCTAATTCACTAATAGTAAAGTTATCGTTAAAAGTGTCCCCGGAAAAATTAGCCCCAACAATTTGCATTGTTGTATCATTAAGCGGAATGGTGGAGGGTGACTCAGAATTGTCAATACTCCCGGTCTGTTCAACTGCAATGGTTGGATGTGGCATGAGATCTCCTAGTACATATTCTAAGGTGTTTGGAGACAATTGATCAAGCCAGCCTGTATTGTCTTGCGATGTAATTTCTTTACGAGGACCCGGTTCAGTTACACTAGTAACATCAGCTAAATTTTCATGCATAAATCCATCTACCCAGTCCAGATCCTCTATCATATCAGTATTACAATTTAAGTCGTCTAGGCTAGCTATGTCCCCAAAAAAATCGTTAAGAAAACTACCTTGCCATTCCATATTATCTATAACTAATGTATGTTCGTGTCTGAACTCCATTGGAGGTGACAGAATTGACCCTGTAAATTCCAATGTTTTATTATCCAACGGCAGTTCTATTTCATTAATCTGTAGAAAAAAAATTTTTATTTTCCATGTGAAATAACCATTATTTTTATAAAGATAATAAACTATGCTAATTTTTTCTCAGTCAATATCCTACCACCTGAACAATTAAAAGAAGAAAAAAAGTTACATTGGCTTATGTCTTTCATAATGACAATTGAACATGTTAAAAATATATATCGTTTTAGTCAGGAAAATTAAGTCTTATTCTTAGAGGATAAGTTAGAACATGAGAATGATATCTAAAACTAATGGTTTTATTCAAAAAAAAATTTTCGGAATAAAAATGCAAAAGAGGGATCCATCTCTAGTGCCTGTCCGTCTTGATTATAATTCTCGATAAAATCCAACCACCATTTAACTGATTCAATATCTTCTATCAAACATTGTTCCTCAGCTTCGGTTAATAGCCATGAATCTCATACATTGGATGCTGCTGCTGTTGGTTTAACTTTCTCGATAATTTGAATTTTCCTATGTCGTTTAGCAACGGTTTTGATTGAAGTGTCGGATGTAGTTAACCTGGACTAAATAAATCTTTGTAAGCAAAGAACTTTTTTGCCCTTCCATATCAATAATTAAAGCGCGATTAAAATGTTTGGATGATCCTTTTTAGGGCAAATTTTGTTAATAACACACATACACATGCGCACATGCATGCACAAACACACACACACACATACACACAAACACACACACACACAAAAACAAAAACAAACAAAAACACAAAAACAAACACACAAACACACACACAAACACAAACAAACACACACACAGACACACACACACACACACACGCTGAAATATTCTTACAGGTTGAAATTGCGTTGCTAACCCCTTAGCCTATATTCAATTAGTCTATAACGTACTGCAAATACAGTGTCAGATAGAAATGCGCTGTGGAAACAATTTATGCGCTGCTTGAATTTCTACTTCAAAAATTCTTAATTTTTTCATAATTTTTGACGGGTTAAAATATAATTCAGTTGATATTTAGTGAAGCATTGGAATTATCGGATATACGAAAAAAAAGCGGTACATGTTATTTGAGACTCACTTTTGTAACGAACGGTTAAAATTCAAAATTTATGCCTGTAGGATTAAAAATTCAACCTTCTTGATGGGACATTTGATAAACGGATTAAATACACTCAAAAGCTAGCCTAGTTTAAGAATGAATATTCAACTGTCAACAATGAAATAGCGATTTGTTTATATAGTTAGCTTGTTTAAAGAAATAATGGATTATTGCATTAGAAAAACATCTTGCTTAAACTTACAAGGTAAGGTTTTATAGAAATGCATGATAAGCTATTTGCTACTTCGGCATTACAACAATTCTTTTATATACTACTAATTTGGTTAATGAAAGAACATGAAATAGGATTAGTTTAGAAACAAATTTAATTTATGCGGTTGAGAAAATTTGTCTTATTTTTGAAAAATATGGAAAAAAAATATATACATTTACAAATTCTGGCTGTACTTGTACATCAGAAGTCCCTGGCAAGGCCTGAAGAGGAGTGTTCCCCCATCTTGATCAGATGAGACTGACTTGAATTTCTTGCCAGGTTGCGTAGAGACTCCTGGCGAGTTCAACGAACTAGCAAATCTTATAACTGTTGGCCTTGCAGTTTGCATTGATGTGATATCATCCCATCTTGGTCTCTTTTCGGAGGGAGGGCAAGAATCCAGCTCAACATCCTTAAAAAAGAAGAAAAAAATTTAGTAATAAGCCCTCTTTTACAGATAAATTGCCCTCTAAAGTTTATTCTGATGTTTGTAGCACTTTAGAAATATTTAAAAAGCTTTTAAAATAAAATTTTTGAAAATTTTGAGTTTGGACGGAAGGGAAGGAGGGAAGGGGGATTTCAAAAACATCTCACCATAATATAGTTTGACCTATACAGTCAATTCTGATATTTGTAGTTCTCTATGTCTTAAAGCTTTACAAATATTTAAAAAAGCTTTTAAAATAAAATTTTTGAAAATTTTGAGTTTGGAGGGAAGGGTGATTTCAAAAGCCTCTTCCCGTGATATAATCTGACATATAAAGTCGATTCGGAAACTTGTAGCGCTCAATCTATTAGTGCTTTAGAACGCCTGCTACTTTTTACAAATCAATATTTTTCAGCTCAAATGTTCCTTTGCGTACATATGAATATCATGGTGCTAAACCCCCAAAATTTGAAATAAAAAAAATGACAAAATATAATTAGCTAGCTTAATTCTTACTTATTCAGAATATTAACAGAGGGTATTGGACCTTCAATTCCATAGTATTAAACACAAAAAATTGACAATTATATGCAAAGTTTTTAAAAGCTATATACCTAAATTACGAAATACTTAAGACCACAGAAAAAAAAGGATGAAAAAGATTCCTAGACATAGCCTAAACTAAAAAAAATTATTAAGTATATAAGGAATTCACCCTCTAGCTTATATCTCACCCTATACGCTTATTTTTTTCTTTTTTTTAGCATTTTCAAAAGAGATATCTTAACCAACCTTTTGTGATTCGAACGAAATTCAAACTTTAGTGTAAAGAGCAAGATATTGAGGAGGGAGGCGACCTTTCATATCTGTCGAAACTAATATGCAAATTCTATTTTAATTTTTCATATACAATGAACCAAAATCAAAGTGAACATGTCTCTTTTTTTTTGAATATTTACTAAAATTGAAATACATGGACTGTTTAATATTTAAAAGAAGGAAGCTTTTTTTTTAAAAAAGAGGTAACCACACAGTGTAAGGAAGGAATTTCTTCCTTAACTTAATGGCGAGACAATTTCTTTTTATTATAATAATGAGAAGATTTTACTTACCAGAAGCTGCTTAGAATATTCCATATCTATGTAAATGATTGCAAAAATATCGATACTGATATACTGATAGATTGAATGAACTATTCAAACTGATGAAAATTATAATCTGAAACCTGAATATATACAAAAAATAATTGAATATATTAACTTTTAAACAAGACACGCTGGTTTTCTAACACGGGTTTTACCCTAAAAAGACATGTATATACCTTGAATTAGAAATCTGGTAAATTGCGTCAGAACAACTTATCCTTCATCAAAGTGAAAGACAAGTCTTCAAAGTATAAGACCATGTCTGATTGGCCTAGAAACATATCTGGTTGGCCCGGAATGTGGGGGAGCTCTGAATCTCTTTGAAAAGGTATATACAAGGCTCAGAGTTTCATAGATAGTTACTACTCGTGTAGTACTGATGGTACATGGCACTATCTTTAATGTTGCGATTTGTATGAAAAAATTCAATGAATATTCAAAATTAATGTAAAATACGACTTTTAAAAAATAATAACGTTTTAAACCTTTAATGTATAACGCTCTCAAAATTTTTACTTTTATTCTTTTATTATAAATACTCGATATCAAAGTCATTGTATTTTAAACGGAATATACTCTAGAGTAAAAAAATTGAAAATTTGAGAGTCCCTAGAACAGTAGAAGTAACGTACAGTAGCAAAAAGTCTTTTACTCTCCATTGAAGATTTTTGAAACAGATCTAAAACCACACATGCTAAACCAACCTTTATGACCCTGCCTTTGCGCACACGCAATGACAATTTTTTCCAATAGAAAACCAAGTAGCAACTGAAACTACGGCTCTGACGGTCTGGGAACTTCCCAAATTGCGCGCTATGAAATGTGTGTCATGTTCAGAGAAAAATTTCGTTACTGGTATATACTTATAGTGTGGTCCCAGGTCTGAATGGACACTACTTTGAAATTCTTTAAAAATCAAAACTGACCTTGCACTTTCTGGGACCAGCCAATAAGCCGCAGCCCCAAACAGAAGGGGAAGTGAAGTTACAAGGCTGAATATTCTCCAATCAAAAATAGCATATGCAATCCATGGCAAGACGACAGTTCCAGTTGTATAGAACAGAGCTATTGATAAGTTGGCAACGAGGGTCCTGTATTCTGGACCGACGTATTCCAGCACTAGAAGATAAGAACGTTTGACTAAAATGGGCTCAGAGACACATTCAGCAATACAAAATGATGAATAGGAAGAAGGTTAAAGAAAATGTGTGGCGATAGAAACTAGTTTCTAAGTTATCTATCCTAAATATAATATTGTGACCTAATCTAAGATTCATGTTTTCTATTAAGATGCTACATAATTCATATCGTAGTTCACCAGTTTACAGTCACACTAACTGGGTAGATTTGAAAAACACTTTATTATAACGTCATTGGAAAAAATACTTGCCTCCCCCCCATTTTCGTTAATTGATGCCAATCCCCGTTTAATGCTGTGTTTTATGGCTTTGTTTATGTAATGAGTCCAGTTCAGAAACTCAATAAATTAACTGCTGATGCAACCGAGCAACTTGCATTTGAATTTTTTCATCAGGATTCAATACTCTTTTTTGAGTTACGGACATACCACATTTTTGGTGAAAACGACTGTGAAGTCCAGACACTTTTTCTGGAAAAAAGACTCCAAGCTTCTGCATCATTAAAAAAGATCCACCATGACCTTGCTGGAAAACCTGGAAGTTGGACGCTCTAAATTTCTGCCACGTTGTGTTCATTTAATTCGTATTTTTGTAATTAGTACTCTTTATATACCGACAAAATGACAACATTAAGCTATCATTTTCGCTTAGTTCTCATCTAAGTTAAACTTGTAATCCGTTTGGTTTATTTTTTTTCGTGCAGAACTTAAAAAAAGCTTGTCTAAACGTTAACATCTCAAAGACCACATAAATTAAATAGTTGTTTCTTTTGCAATATGATTACTACAATTTCAAAAAAGCCAATAATTTACGCAAGAGTAACTTTTACATTTGAATGATTTCGTGGTTGTCATACCGATAAAAACAAGTAAAGAGCTACCCTCATCTCAAATTACTGCAATAAAGAATAACAAGTATTAGGAGCGTCCATGCAAAAAAGGAATGGAGAATTCCGCTAATTTTTTTCCCGAAGCCCCCCCCCCTGCAAAAATTAATACTAGTTGGAAGTTGCCGTCGCAACACTATTATAGCAACTTTTAGCTGGCTGTGCAGACAAAGGTGTTACAGGAGCGGCATTTTGCTTTTTTTGTCTTCCCTGCTATCGATTAAAGGCTGTCATTGTAAATCCCTTGAAACGTCCAAATCTTATTAGGAATATTTTTTTCAAGACAAAAAATGAAACACTTCTTAGAAGCACTTTTTGCATCCATGCAAAAAGGAAAAGGGCGATTCTCCTCTCTTTTCCGAAGTCTTATCCTCCCCCAGCGACACACAATGGGTTACATAACGACAAACAAAGCTTTTTAATCTCAAATTCACATCAGAAACCAAAAATGGATAGACCAGCAAGCAGAAGTTGCAAACCACTCATTGACAAAGATAGCCATGGTTTAACAACCGAATAATTATTACCCAAAACATGCTACCTATAAAAACCGTGATATAGCATAACCTGAATTTGACTAATTTGAAAAATAAATACAAATTATATCTGATATAGAAAAATCGAAGCTCAAATTAAAGGAACAGAAATTACTGCTTCGCAGTTTATACAACACATTTTTTGACACAGTTCCGAATAAACTGGCTAGTGGTATTTGTTTCCCTATACTATATTTCCTGAATTCTGAGAAACTAGCACTTCACTGAAAACACAGAGCCGAAACATCAAAACAGGATTAGGAAAAGGAATTTTTTGAATTGGCTGCAGAAAATACAAGACTAATTTATAAAGCTGCTAATAATCTTTTACCTGTCTCGAAATCAATAAATTTTGCCGTAAAATTTAAGTTCTTGCAACAAAAAAAAAAAAAACAAAAAACAAGCTTAGTTTTCAGTATATCGCTCATACAAAGGGAAATATCAAGAGCCAATTTATTTGAAACAGTTTTACAAAAATATGCTGCATAAACTGCAAAGCAGTGATTTTTTTTTCGATTGAGTTTCAACTTTACTCTTTACTATCATCAGAAAAACTTCATTTTTTTCCAGCTTGCCCCATATTCGCTATGTCCAAACAACAAAGAAATACAAAGAATGATTCCAATTTCAAACATCATGTCATAGGCTACAACCGGCTTGATCACTCCCTCGTGGCTTTTTTTCCTTGGTTTTTGGAGTTGTTACCGCTTTTTATGTTTGCGGGGCTTCATGCTCTGGTCCTAACTCTCAAAATTCAATTCTGTAATTAGAATTAATTTTTTGGTAACATCCTCCACCCGTCATCAAGGCCGATTATCATTCATACAATACTGGCAAATTTTTAAAAGGATTTTTTGAAACAAAAGGACATTAAAAACCATGGAGATCATCAAGTACCCTCTTCAGGCTTTCTAGCCTTTCATCTTCAGAAATTGCACAAAAATACAATATGACACTACAATGGCATTAAAAACTTACAAAAAACACGTTAACACAATCAAGAGCTTGATATTGAGCTATTAAACATCTCCCTATGACGTTGCAGTAGCCTACTAATTCTGTTAGTAAGCAGACGATTTATGAAAAATAGGAAAGGGCTAGGAGGAGGAGTATACAAGAAGGATGATTGTATATCTTGGGTTTAGGGTTTTTAACCGTGGAGGTTGTGATGGGATAGGGTTCATTCTTCTCAGCTCAAGAAATAGCACACAAAATGCACTTTTTGGGTATCATATGGCTCTTTCTTCCAGCGTTGTCAAGTCCGATTTATAAACAGCCAGTAGCTATTAAAATTAGCTTTCAAGTAAGTCATTAAACAGGTCTATGATGTTCCATTGCTCCACTATTGGTGAAGAAGAAAACAGCAGAAGTAGAAGAAAAAAAGGACATATTAACGCTTCCCATGCGAAAAGTGATTTCCATGCTGGCTAAGGGGGGGGTACTTTGATTCTCCCCAGGGTTTTTAGGTTTCTTTCTTCCCACGGTTCCAGTGAAGCACTTTTATTTTGATCCAACGCCATTTCCAAAGTGTGTCTGCCTCTGTTTCATACCTCGTGCATCCAATCCTGACCATTGAAAATCCTTATAGGATTCATCTTCAAAGAAGGCGTCAAATCCTTACTATTCTACTAAACAAAATTAACAGCGTAAGGACGGTGGAGTGTGTTGAAGGAGCCACTGGTCCACTTTGGTTCTCAAAACATACGGATGGAAAATTCTTATGTAGTTCTGGCAGACAAGCTTTAAATACCTATGTTTGTGCGAAAAAGTTTGCGGTATAACGCCAAGGGTAAAGAGGTACGTCGAAGGGATCTTTGATCTACCTCTGGAGCTTTAATGGCACAGATCGAAATTCCTTACGTGAGTCAAGCTCAAGTACGGTGCAAAATACAACCTATTTCCTAGACATTTTCAGGTTTGGTTAATTTGACTCCTTGCGTGTATGCACCTAAAACAACGTGCAACATGTCTACCTGGTTTCTAATATGATGAAAAAGAGGGCAATGGCCACAAGGCCACTTCAGCCCTCGGCCTTGGCAGTAGAGAGAGGGAGGCATATTAAAGGTCCTAAGGGCCCATTTCAGGCCTCCAATGACACCGAATGAGCCAACTTCCGTGGTTATATTAAAAAAGAAGTTATGCGAAAAATTTGTGAAGACAGCAGAAGTTGTCAGAGGGGTCACACTTGGGCCTGTCTCTACTCACCTCAATCACTACAGTTGGCAATAAAAAGGCTAGGAAGGGCGTTTTATTTATTACAAACTAAACAATTGAGTGATTAGTTTCAACGGGTTCCCTAAAATTCAAAGCAATGAATCATAGTGAAGTAAACATTCAAATCTTGTTTGATTTTGTTAAGCTATCATGGTCAGCTCCTAAGTAAATGTTATTCATACGTCACAAAATTATTACTGTTAAACTACAGAACTTAAGAACATATTCACACCATTAAGTAAACATTACTATTACCAAAGGAAAACAAGCAAAATTAACATTCTTAAACTTATTGACTTTATTTTTTATTCCTGTACATGATAAAAGAATAATTAAGCTTGTTTTAGCTAATTGACAATGTTATTGTAAACAAAAGACTGACAGAATTGATTCAAGGTACCAGAGTATATAGGAGTACTGTTGTGAAGCTAAAAGTAAAGGGCACCATCTAGTAGTGTCTACTGTCTAGGGTTAATTTAAAGCTGAAATTTTAGAAGGGCATCTACGTTCCGGGAAGTTATGCGTTAGTGGACTGCAAGATGAGAATTTGAGACAAGCTTTCCAGGAACAGTTGGATACTAAATTAGAGAGTCTAAAATTTGACAATATAGAAAATGGATCGAATTATTTTAGGAAAATAGCATGTGAAGTGGCAGATGGTGTCATAGGGAGGAAAGTTAGAAAGACAGCCAGAAATATTAGTGAAAATGCTTTAAGTCTAGAAAGAAAAGGAGGGGCCTTTAAAAGAAGTATTCGAGTGATTAATCAAATGAAAATAAGAAGAATGTAAGGAAAGTAGAGAAAACATTAAAATATGAACTAAAGAAGTCTGAAATGGAGGTCATGGTTAAAATTGCTGAAGATGTAGAAGATGCACCCAGACGGCATAATAGTAAAACACTGTATTGGTATGTTAAAAAATTGAGGGGAAATTGTCCGTCTGTACATAACCAAGTTGAAGACAGGAGCGAGGCTACACGCCTCAATTAGTGGTAAGGACGTTCAAGGACGAAGTTAAGGACGTTCTCAGCACCAAAAGAAGCTTCCGAAGCAATTTAGGTAAAAATTGATATATCTTGGATATGTCAACAGCTGGAAAAGCTAACGAGAGGCTAATTTAAAATAAAGTATACCTATGATATCTTACTAATTGTTAAGCAAAATGCTGTCTAATCAATATGCGTGCAGCATAAATAATGTGCATTGAGTCCGCGAAGATTTCAGTAAATGCAATTAGCACAACAGAAAACTTCCAAAACTGTTAAATTATTTAATAAGACTTCTTTTGAGCTGAATCGTAATGTTTTCCGATCAGGTATACTAGATTATTTATAGGGACTGCCCTTTCCTAAACTTTAAAAGGAAAATTCTGCTCCGTTCAATAAAAAATTGACGCTTTCTAAGGATGTAAGTTTCATTAAATCTCAATATCTCTATCTCTATCGCTAAACGGGGGAAGTTAAATGGTTTTTCTAAGATTTTCAAGAAATTTGATGTTGGCTTTTAGTATCTGGCGTTCATTTGATCTCTTATCAAAGCAATATAAGTTACAGCAAGACCAATCAATTAAGAATAGTTTGGTCACACAAACTAAAAAAGTATGTAATGGACGAGATAGGGTGATTCCTTAAGGTATTAACTAAAAAAAACAAGATTTTTTTAACTGAAAGCAAGGAGCGACATTAAAACTTAAAACGAACAGAAATTATTCCGTATAAGAAAAAGACTGTCCCTTCCTCAACACCTCGCTCTTTACGATAAAGTTTTTTATTGTTTTAAAAAATAAAGATGTGAGACAGAGACAAACTTTAGCGTAAAGAGCGAGGCGTTGAGGAGGGGACAGCCCTTTCATATACGGAATAATTTCTGTTTGTTTTAAGTTTTAATGTCAATCCTTACTTTTAGTTGAAAAAAACTTGTTTTTTCAGTTAATTTCTGAACGGTTTTGAATTAATGCAGCTTTGATTTTGGCTCACCGTACATGAATAATTAAAACGGAATTCGCATATTAATTTTCCTTGTTTTGGCTAATTGGCTTTCTCGAAATTTTGTTCTGACGTAACTTACAAATCAACTTACGTAACGAATTTCTATATTCGTATGTTCTTATAACGTATATTAGAGAGTTCGCTCCCAAGTCAATACCTCCCTCTTTACTCTAAAGTTCGAATTTTTTTCGAATCACAAACCCCTGAATCACAAAGGCCGATTAATTAGAATAGATAGCTCTTTTGAAAGTACTAAAAAACTTTAGCGTAAAGGGCGAGGTATTGACTAGGGGGCGAAACTTCTCATATACGTAATAATTTCTGTTCGTTTTAAGTTTTAATGTTGCTCCTTACTTTCAGTGGAAATAAACTCGTTTTTTATTTAATATCTGATCTTTTTTTAAATAATACAGGGAAAATGTTGCACCCCCTTCATCAAAATGTCCATTCCCCCAAGAAAATATCCTCCATGGAGAGATCCTCCCCCGTAACCCTTACTCCGACCCTGACCCCCCACTAGAAAAAAAATTCCTCCTGAAAACACCTGAGAAGAACAGTGCGGTTTTAGAAAAGGTAGAGGATGTGTCGACCTAATTTTCACTCTTAGGCCAATAATGGAGAAGTGCCTGAGTTTACAAAGACCTTTGGTCCTCAGTTTTATAGATTATGGGGAAGCGTTCATTTCTGTTGATAGAAGAGCTTTAGTAAAGGTTTTATCCTTGTATGGTATACCAGACAAATACATTAAAGTGATTAGTGCTATGCACGAGAATAACACTGCTGCAGTTAAGGTAAGAAATGAGGTAAGGAGCTGGTTTTGTATTGAATCAGGAGTTAAGCAAGTTTGTGTTCAATCCCCCTTTATATGGATGATTTTGATGGACTTTGCTTAAGCAGCAGAGGAAAGGCAACGAGAGACCACAGAATCAAATGGGGAGGAAAAACTCTACTGGACTTACTTTATGCTGATGATTTAAGCATCCTAGATGAAATTGTGAACAAAATGAATGAAGTTTTAGAGGTTTTGCGAGTTTAGGGTGCTAGAATAGGTTTTAAAATTAATTTTAAGAGGACTAAGTCACTAAGGATAGGAATAAGTGAAGATGAAAAGGTGACGTGGGGTAATGAAAAGATTGATCAGGTGGGCTGCTTCGCTTACCTTGGTAGTATTATTAGTAAAGATGGTTAGAGCAGTGAAGATGTCAAAAGTAGAATAGCCAAGGCTCAGGGTGTTTTTCACAGTTAAAAACAGTTTGAAAAAATAGAAAGATAAGTCTGCAAACCAAGATTAGAATGTTAGAAGCTACAGTGATGACAATGATCAAATATAGCTCTGAGGCATGGGTGCTCAGAAAAGCGGATGAAGATTTGCTAGATGTTTTCCAGAGAAATTGCTTAAGGATTGTTCTGGGTACACGGCTGACTGACCGTATTTCTAACAATAGGCTATACGAAAAATGTGGTTCAATACGGCTCTCTCGGGCAATAATGAAGGAAAGGTTGAGGTGGCTAGGGCACGTTATGCGGATGAAGGATGACAGATTGCCGAAGATTGTTCTTTTCGGCGAACCGTCTAGGGCTAAACGTAAAGCAGGTTGTCGTCGTCTGGGGTGGGAGGACGTCACAAAGAAAGATTTAAAGGAAATGGGAACTTCATGGGCGGGCGTAAAAAGGGAGGCTTTGAATAGATTGGGATGGAGGAGGAGCGTGCGCAGCTGTGTTGGCCTCAGGCGTCTTGGTGCTTCAGTGAGTCGTTAGCAGTAGTAGTAGTAACCAATATTATATGTAAACAATGGGCAAAGTTTATAACTTGCAGCCCTTCCCCCCGGAACTGGGGGTGGGAATTAAGTCATCCTCAAAGACATATTTATTAAATTTTTGACTATGCTGAACAAAATGGCTATCTCAAAATTTTGATTGGGTGACTTCGGGAAAAAATGAGCGAGGGAGGGGGCCAAGTTCCCCTTCAATTTTCTTGGTCACTTAAAAAGGGCACTAGAACTTTTAATTTCCGTTCAAATGAGCCCTCTCACGATATGCTAGGAATACTTGATCAGTACGATTACCCCTGGGGAAATATAAAAAACAAAAAAAACAAACAAATAGGCTAAACACGCATCAGTGATCTTTCTTCTGGCAAAAAATACAAAATTCCACATTTTTGCAGATAGGAGCTTGAAACTTCTTTAGTAGGGTTCTCTGATACGCTGAATCTGACGGTGTGACGGTGGGATTTTCATTAGAGTTCTATGACTTTTCGGTGTTGTTTCCCCCTTTTTTCGAAAATAAGGCAAATTTTCTCAGGCCGTAACTTTTGATGGTTAAGACTAAGCTTGACGAAACTTATATATTTGAAATTAGCATAAACGTCGGATTCTTCTGATGTGTCTACTGTTATAAAAATTCCGTTTTTTAGAGTTTCGGTTACTATTGAGCCGGGTCGCTCCTTACTTACAGTTCGTTACCACGAACTGTTTGATCGGAGAGCCTTAAAGAGAGATGAACAGAACATTTTAACCGTGACAAAGTCACAGGAAAAGATAAAGAAAAGAATAAAAAGTTTGTGACACTTTGGAAATAAAGGAAGGTTTATTTTTTGAGGAAGAATTAAATAGTACTAAAAGGATTAAAAATAACAAGGCTCCAAGTACTGATAGGATAATGAGTTTTTTTTTAGTATAGTGGTTGTGAAGTTAGAGATAAATTGTTAAGATTATGAGTATGATTTTTGAAAAAGGGGAAGTAACCAGCGACTTTTGGATAACTTTTATGAAATCCCTCTATAAGAAATGTGATAAGAGTAAGTGTGATAATTATAAAGACTTTAGCCTGCTTTCAGCTGAAAGCAAATTACTTAGTATGATGATACTTTTTAGGCTTAGAGATGCTGTAGATAAAGTTTTAAGAGAAGAACAGTGTAGTTTTAGGAAGGGGAGAGGATGTGTAAATCAAATTTTTACTCGTTAATTAGTAATTGACAAGTGTCTGAGTCATCCCCTTTAGACTTTACCTTTAAAGATAATGAGTAAGTGTGTATTTCAGCCAATAAAAGAGCTTTAGCGAAAATCCTATCCTTATGTGGTATACGACAAGATAAATTGATTAGTGTTATTTACGAAAATAATAGTACTGCTGAAGCGAGGGTACTCCGAAAGACAGAGGGATTTTTTTTCCAGAAAAATTGACTACGGATTACTTTGGGCACCCGTCTGACTGACCATATTTCAAACAGTAAGTTTTCAAAAAGTGTGGTTCAATCCCGCTTTCTACTTTCTAGGGCTATAATGAGAGAAAGGTTGAGATTGCTATGACACGTTCTGTAAATGAAAGACCCAGTTACCAAAGATTGTCCTTTTCGGCCAGTCATCTAGCTTCTTTTCCTTTTCGGCTGACCATCTAGCTCAGGCCCAACAAAATTAGGTCGTTCCCCAAATTTCACGGGAGGAGGTCAGAGGTCGTAAGTAAGGATTAAAGCGAAATTGGAACTTCTTGGGAGGATATAAAAAGAGAGGCTTAAAATAGATCGCGATTAAGGATGAGCCCCTAGAGAGGGGAGTTTTTCAAGCTACCCACCAGAAGTTACGAGCCTGAAAAAAATTACCCCTTTTTCAAAAATTGCGAAAACCAAACAGGGCGATACCATTAACTTAAGCATTAACTTCAAAAGTGAAATTTTGTATTTTTTCGAGAAGGATGATCAAGGATACGGGTTTTTTTTACCCCAGGGGTGATTGTATCAAACCAATGGTCCTAGAATATTGGAAGGAGACTCATTATACAGGAAATAGAAAGTTCTACTGACCTTCTCAAGTAGCAAACAAATTTACGTCATAGCAAAGTTTTGTTTTCTGTCATTTTTTTGGCACAAAGCGACAATTTCGCCCAAAGGGTAAAATTGAGCGAAAGCCCAAAAGCTATTGCCCAAAGCCCAAAAGCTACTGAGCGAAAATTCTGAGACAGCCAATAAGGTAGTAATGTCACGTGATGGGTATTCTTTTCTAAAGTTGCCCGTAGTCCCCATATTAAATAAACGGTCAATATAGACATTTATTTTAAAGCTTCATGTAACTAGCCTTCTTGGGGTTACCACACCACCATAAGTGACCACCTTCGAGTGGGTTTCCTAAGTGTACTGAGTTTTTATGGGTTGTTGGAGGAAAAGGGTTTTGTTTTGGAATCCATCTAGCCGTTGAGCTTGGCGTTGGAATCCAGATCTTTTTCTCTGGTATATTTCTGAGCCTAGAGCCAGAAACAGAGGACAGTGATGGATGTAAGCCAGAAGTTGGAAGCCAAAAACGTCAAAAGATTCACAAAGAGTCATCTATGCGGGCTCCCAGGCCAGATTTATGTCTTTGGCTCTTTCCACTTTCATTACCTTACATGAGGAACTTGTACAGCTATTAATGGCGAAGTTATGTCGTCCCCTAACATTTGCGCATTCCTCGCCCTTATATTGGCCGCTTAAGTGATGTGTGAGGAAGATTGCTGAGGGTGGAATGGCTGAAGTGGATGTAAATCACTAATGGACCTGAGTCATAAGGAAGCTCTGGATGAGGATTAAGGGGAAGGGTACAGTAGATAGAATTCTTATCCTTGTCTTATCGTTGTGCAAGGCTACCATTTAAAAATGAGCCCAGATATATAGATCATGCCTTAAGATCACAACTCGGGTGGCTGCCCTGTCAGACGGGGAATAATATTTTGTGTATCCAATGAGATCTGAATGATAAACCGGGGGGCAGGCCTGAGAATGAACTTGGAGGGAGGACACTCTTCCGAGGCCACACCCTTTTCCAAGTCTGAAGAAAGGTTCTGAGGTCCTGAATTGGTGCTCGGAAACCAAAGTCAAGAGAAAAATTTATTGATTTTCATAGAAAACTTAATATTAATTGGAAAAATCACGGATAGAATATTCCTATCTATGAAGTCAATGAGCATTGACGGGGTGGAGTTTCTTCACATGAACAATGAATCCCTGTCAACAATCGCAGATTCCAAGAGCCTGAAGACAGAAATGGCGGACGGTTCAGCATATTCTGAGGATGAGACTAACGCGGTTGACCATCCAACACCATCTTTATTGAAGTGACTCCAGTAAATGGCCCGCGAGGGCTCGAGGGCTGGTAGATTACTGTATTACTGAAGACCATAGAGAAGATTCAAAGAGCCGTAAACGAAGCTAAAAGTGAGATTAGGACCGCTCCCAGATCATGTATTTACCATTCACAAAATTTAGATGCCTGAAAATTATCTAGACCCGATGGCCCGACTGTCTTGGTTCATAATCTAGTGTAAAAGAGACATTGGCAGAGGAAGTTTATTTTAAAATCGGGTTGTCTAAGGATGATACTTAATGGGTAATTTCTTGTAAAGGTAAAAACACACAGTACTGTATTTAAAGCATACGCAATGGCCCAATGATAAAAATTGTCTCAATTATGATCAGTTCAGTACTGACTTTGGGTCATCCGAAGGAAAAAATTTACATGATGACAACAGATTAATTAAACCATAACTTAAACAATATATAAATTAATTTTTTTGAATTCCTTCTAGTATTTATCTATTCAATTTATTTACATCCTTATATGGCTAGAATCTTGATAAATGTTGTTACAAGTCCATACAAAAGTTGAGTTGCTACGTTTTTACCCATTATACGGTTGACAAAGAGATAATAATCCCTGGATCGATAGAAACCTTATGACCCGGAAGTTTTTTGCAAAATCCAAATTGTGCTCGCTTAATGGTGACGTCAACTTTATTTAAGAGCCAAGTACTATAGTCAAGTCTAGAAGAGCTTATGAACAAAATTTGACCCTTTATTACGGCCCTCAAAAACATAAATTTTTTTAGCCACGCCCTTGCAATGCCCATATACATATTATACCTTTAACATTTATGGATTTTGAAGGCGATTAAATAAAAAAACAAGTTTTTTCAACTGAAAGAAAGGAGCAACATTAAAATTCAAAACGAACAGTAATTATTACGTATATAAGGGGGGTTGCCCCCTCCTCTACACCTCACTCTTTGTGCTAAAGTTTGAAGGTACTTTTAAAAAGCGTCTTATTGTTCTAATTAAACGGCTCTTCTGTTTAAGGAGTAATTATTAAAGAATCAAGACAAAATACAAACTTTATTGTCAACATCGAGGTGTTGAGGAGGGAGAAATTCCCTGTATATACATAATAATTTCTGTTCGTTTTAAGTTTTAATATCGTTCCTTACTTTCAGTTAAGAAAACTTGTTTTTTAAATTTAATTTCTGACGGTTTTTAAATAATGTCAGGAAATCTGGCCCCGAATCCACGGAGAAACCCCTCCCCACGGAAATATCCTCTAGACAATTCAACCCCGGTTAAAATTCCCCCCGGACAATTACTCTTAACCACTCTGCGCGTAGAATTGAGACGGAAAAGAGAAAGCAAGACATTTAAAAAGAATTTTATATAAGAATTCTGGAAAATTGCCCCAGTGTATAATTTCCCCTTACAAGTTCACTCCCTCGAAACTTACCTCCCCATGGAGAATTCCCCCGTGGAAAAACCCCCAGTAGAAAATTTGCCCCCCCCCCTCTCGAAAATGTATGTCTATATCCCAATAACAAATACTATGCGCAAACAATGGGCAAATTTTATAACTTAAAGACATTTCCCCTGGGGCTATGATGGGGGGTCATGCTGTATCCAAGGGCATAGTTAGTGTGCCCTTCAACTATGATGAACAAAATGGCTATCTTTAAATTCTGATCAGACGATTTTGGGAAAAAAGGTCGGGGGAGGGGGCCTATTTGCCCTCCAATTTTCGGTCACTTAAAAAGGGCACCAGAAATTTTGATTTCCGTTCGAATGAAACCTCTTCCGATATTCTGGGACTACTGGTTCGGTACGATCACCCCTGGAAAAAAAACGAACAAACAAATGCACACGTATCCGTGATCTTTCTTCTGGCAAAAAATACAAAATTCCACATTTTTGCAGATAGGAGTTTGAAACCTATACAGTAGGGTTTTCTATACGCTAAATATGATGGTGTGATTTTCATTGAGATCACTTGATTTTTAGGGGCTGTTTTCTCCTTTTTCCGAAAATCAGGAGAATTTTCTCAGGCTTGTAACCTTTGATGAGTAAGACTAAATGAAATTTATATATTTGAAATCAGCATAAAAACCCAATTTTTTATATATATATATATATATATCTATTTGTATAAAAAATCCGTTTTTTAGAGTTTCCGTTACTATTGAGCCGGGTAGCTCCTTACTTACGGTTCGTTACCACGAACTGTTTGATCAATAAAGCTAGAGATCAGGCACGTAGGCAGGCAAAGGCCTTCAGACCTAGGTCTCTCGAAATATTTCATATTTTTCCCCTGATTTGTTTTTTTTTAATTCCCCTCCCCCTCCCACCTTAAACATGACTATATCACCCTCACCAAAATTATTTTCTGTTTATATTCCTACTGAAAACTATGAAAATAGCGTAGAACCTAAAAAGGCAGCATTCAAATATAAACGAAACCTAGTCGGTGTTCTTTTAGATACATTGATAGATTTTTTTAGACAAATGGATCATCAAATACCCCCCTCCCCATGGCCGGGAGGCCATGGAGAAAAAAAACTAGAAAAACTGGTGGAGTACCTCCCACCACTAATAACCCTCCAAACGAAATCAGAGGAAAGTACCATGCGTCATAAACAATAGTAACATACAATTCAAACTTGGCCCTACCATCCACCTTACGGCACATTAAAAAAAGAAAAGAAAAAAGATGGATTAAATTGCTCGAAAATATTTTTTTATAATTATTCTCAAGATATCAAACAAGAGACTTTTTCGCTGACTCAGGTAATGTCTTTCAGGCAGCATGCAAGGTTGTCAGGGGATAGACGTCCGATCTGACTGAATGAGTAAATGGAAGTCGAATGTTGTCAGAATTACGAAGATGATAAGAGTAACGACCATGGTTGCAGCAATAACTATAACCTGGTAAAGAGCGAACCGTAGCAGATAGTAACTGAAAGTTTTAAAATGCTTTTGAAAAATAACTGCTTAGTGAGAAAAAATTTGGTGAATCGTGTTTTAGGGACAATAACTATCATATGAGTTCATCTTAATAATACAAGTTTATTGCAAAAGCAAATTTTCGGAAATTTTGAAAAAGAGCTTGAAACTCCATAAAAATGGGAAAGGATCAAAATGAAATAGTGCACCATCATCATGGTTGATGATCGTAAATAGATGTCTAATTGCTCATTTAAAAGCTATTGCTCATACCAACTTGCTTTTTATACATTTGTTTTGATCGCTAAAAAAGATTTAAATGGGCAACTAAGACAATTTTTTAGAGGGCTTCAACCTTCTGATTTAAACAACTATAGATTTTATGTATCTTTGGTAAACAATACGCCACTGTGCGGCATTGTGAGCCTAAAATTAGAGTGCTATATATAACTAATATTTCGATCATCATAAATCAGGATTTTTTATTAATAAGAATATTAGTGAAAAAGCTTTATGTTTAATAGAAAGGAGAAAGGACTTGTACAAGAATTATCTGAGTGATAGATCGTATGAAAACAAAAGAAATGTAAAGAAAGTGGAGAAAGCATAGAAATATGAACTAAGGAGGTGTGCACTGGAGGCAATGGATAAAATTGCCAAGGATCTGGAAGATGAGGCTAGGCGGCCTAACAGTAAAATATTGTACTGGCACTTTAACAAATTGAGAGGGAGCAGTCAATCCGGACTTGGCCCAGTTAAAGATAGGAATGGGGTCGCAATTAGCGATAAGGAAAAAACTAAAGAGAGATGGGTCCAACATTTTGAGAACTTGCTTAACCGAGATAGAGTTGCAGGAAAAAATAGAGAGGAAAATGAAAAAAGTTTTTGATACCTTGGATGTGAAGGAAGATTTGTTTTGTGAGGAGGAATTAGCAACAGTACTAAAAGGATTTAAGAATAATAAGGCTCCATGTGCAGATAGGGTGGTAAATGAGTTTCTTAAATATGGTGGCACTGAGGTTAGAAATAAGTTATTGAAGATTATGAATATGATTTTTGAAAAGGGGGAAGTACCTAACGATTTTAGGAAAACCTTAATTAAGCCACTTTATAAGAAAGGTGATAAAAGTGAGTGTGGTAATTATCGAGGCATTAGTCTGGTCTCTGTAAGTAGTAAATTACTTAGTAATATGATACTTTTTAGACTGAGAGATGCCGTAGACAATGTTTTAAGAGAAGAACAGTGCGGTTTTAAGAAAGGTAGAGGATGTGTCGACCAAATTTTCACTCTTAGGCTAATAATTGAGAAGTGCCTGAGTTTTCAAACAACTTTGGTCCTCAGTTTTATAGATTATGAGCAAGCGTTCGATTCTGTTGATAGAAGAGCTTTAGTAAAGGTTTTATCCCTGTATGGTATACCAGGCAAATACATTAAAGTGATTGGTGCTATGTTCGAGAGTAAAACTGCTGCGGTTAAGGTAGGAAATGAGGTTAGCAGCTGGTTTTGTATTAAATCAGGAGTTAAGCAGGGTTGTGTTCTATCCCCCTTTGCATGGATTATTTTGATGGACTTTGTTTTAAGGAGCACAGGAAAGGACAACGGAATCAATTGGGAGGAAAAAGTCTCCTGGACTTGGATTATGCTGATAATTTAAGCATTCTAGATGAAAGTGTGAGCAAAATGAATGAAGTTTTAGAGGTTTGGCGAGTTCAGGGTGCTAGAATTGGTTTGAAAATTAATGTTAGGAAGACTAAGTCACTAAGGCTAGGAATAAGTGAAGATGAAAGGTGACGTTGGGTAATTAAAAGATTGATCAGGTGGGTAGCTTCACTTACCTTGGTAGTATTATTAGTAAAGATGATGTAAGTAATGGAAATTCGAGATAGAAGAGAGCCATGGACAAGGGTGTATTTTGATCATTAGGAGAATACTTTAAGAACTTGATGATAAGTACTTAAACCAATAATATGCTCTTAGAAGCTACAGCGTTAACAATCGTCATATATTGCTCTAAAGCACCGGCGCTCTGAAGAGCGGAAGAAGATTTGCTAGATGTTTTCTAAAGAAATTGCTTAAGGATTGTTCTGGGTACCTAGCTGACTGATCGTGTTTCAAACAATAGGCTATACGAAAAATGTGGTTCAATACCGCCCTCTAGGGCTATAATTAAAGAATGGTTGAGGTGGCTAGGGCACGTTGTGCGGATGAAGGATGACAGATTGCCGAAGATTGTTCTTTTCGGCCAACCATCTAGTGCTAAACGGAAAGCAGGTCGTCCCCGTCTGGGGTGGGAGGACGTCATAAAGAAAGATTTAAAGGAAATTGGAATTTCCTGAGAAGATGTAAAAAGCGAGGCTCTCAATAGATTGGGATGGAGGAGGAGCGTGCGTAGCTGTGTTGGCCTCAGATGGCTTGGTGCTGCGGTGAGTTGTTAGTAGTAGTAGTAGTAGTAACAATTGGGCTCTTGTCATGCCAAAATTGTCATGTTGCATCACAAATAGCTGAAAACGCCACTTTTTTGAAGTGTTATCTCTTATGTAACTTAGATACGGCAATGGAGAGATCAAATTCAATCCAAATTAGTACTCTCTCGATATTCTAGGACCACTAATTCGATGTCTTCACCCCAAGGAAAAAAAATGTACAAAACATGAATCCGTTAGCCTGCCATTCTTCTCTAAAAAAAAGACAAAATTTAATTTCGCATTTTTGCAGATAGGGGCTTGAAACCTCTACTGTGGGTTTCTAAGGTAAACCGCAGCAGATCTGATCTGAGGTAAGGCAGGAACCTCAAATCTATGTCTACCTCCTATTACCTTGCTCTTTTATTGACTCCGTAGGGAGAATTCTCGAAAAGCCTAATACCTGGCCAATTTTAATTTCCATTGAGCTTCAAAGAGCACTTAATGTTAACCCCAATATATTAGTTGAGAAACTTGTCATTGAATTCAATATTAGTTCTTTCCTGGTGAATTGGTTGCCTCTTTCTTATCAAAGAGATTGAAGGTAGTCAAACATCAGAATCATTATTCCTGTCCCCTCCCTGTCCACAATGGAGTACCCCAAGGTACTCAATAGACCCCCACCTATTTCAGTTATGATTAATAGCCTTGCTAAGAAATTTCCCGACGGATGGAAACCTGTCAATAACCCAACAGTTGTTGAAACCTGCAATAGAAATTTAATAAGCAACCCTATGAGCATCCTGAATTACATTGCAGATGATGCCTTGGAGTTAGACCTTAGAGTAAATCCCTATAGATCTATGATAATACCAATGTGTTGCCTCAAATTCTTGCCCGGTTTTCTTATTCCTATCCCTCCTGAAATTTCTGTGTCCTCCTTTAAATTACTTGTGATCATAATTTCTTCTAATTTAGAGTGGGATATCCATGTTAAATATATCATCCATAGAACTAGTGTATCTACCTCCCTCCTTAACCTGTACTACTGGTGACAACTCACTGCAGCACCAAGCCACCTGATGCCAATACAGCTATGTTGCTTCTCCATGCAAATTCTAGTCAAAGCCTCCTTCTTTACACCCCCCCCCCAAAAAAAAAGTTCCAATTTTTCTTAAAGCTTTCCTCATCTTGAACGGTTGACTGACAAGGACTACCTTTGACCAAAACCCCGATTTGGAATTACTCGGGCTCAGGACAAAGAAAAATTAGATACCGGCTATTTTTGGCTATTCAAAATCAGTCTTATGTTAATAGTTTCCCTGAGAGTGGGTTCTGCTTTTCAGCGACTTAAAACTCAAAAGAACAGAAATTGTTTCGTACATGAGGGGTATAACCGCTCCTCAATACCTCGCTCTTCACACCATCTTTTTTTTGTATTTTTAAAATCTCTCTATTCTAATTAAACAGCTTTTTTGTTTCAGGAGTTGTTTTTTAATAATTGGGGTAAAAAGTTATAATTAGCATAAAAAACGAAGTATTGAGGAGAGGGACCCACTCCTCATACACGAAACAATTGGGGTTTGTTTTAACTTTGGTTGTTGCTCCTTACTTTTAGTTGAAAAAAATTTGTTTTTTTGTTTTATTTAATTATTTTTCAAATCATGCCGGAAATCCTCCCTCCATGGAAAGTTTTTCCTGAAAATTTTCCCCTCTCAATATCTGAATAGAACGTTTCTCCCACATAAAATTCCCCACTTGAGAATCTCCCCCGTAAAAAATACCCCCCCCCCCCTAACGGAAAAAAAACAGACAATTTCACCTCCTTTGAAAGTTTCCCTGGTATATCTCCACATGTAAAATTAAATTGGCAAAGAGGAAGTAAGTCAAATAAAAAAAAATAGCAGAAAAATTCTGGTAAATTCCCCGTGTATGGTTTCCCCCTGAAAGTTCATCGCGGAAACTTCCCTCCCCTTGGCGATATCTCCTCTTGAAAAATCCCCACTGCAGAAAATTCCCCCCACAGAAAATGCACCCTCCCCAAAAATATCTGTTTACTTCTCCAAAAAAAATTCTAAATGTAGACTTTGGACATATTTCACAACTTACAATCTTTTCCCCCGGGACTTGCAGGGCCGTGTCATCTCCAAAGGCATGAATACTTGACTTTTCAACTATGCTGATCAAAATGGCTGTCTCAAAATTTTGATACGATGACTTTGGGAAAAAGGGGCGTGGGAGGGGGATCTAGCTACCACCCAATCGTTTTGGTCACAAAATGGGGAACTAGAACTGTAATTTCCAATTGAGCAAGCCCTCTCCCGTTCTTATATGACCATTAGTTCGATACGATCATCATGAAAAAAAAAAAAAAATACGCACACGTGATCTTTCTTCTGGCAAAATTACGAAATTTCACAGTTTTTAGATGGAAGCTAGAAACCCTTACAGTAAGATTCTCTGATATGCCGAATTTGATGGTGTGATTTTTATTAAGATTTTGTGACTTCTTAGGAACGTTTTCGCCCTGTCTCAAATGTTATACAAATTTTCTCAGACTTCCATGGCTGGTGATGGGTAAATGAGGCTTGATGGATATTATATATCTAGATTTGACGTAAAAGCCAATTCACTTGATTTACCTATTGATAACAAACTTCCGTGTTATAGAGTTTCGGTTGTTATTTGGCCGAGCTGCTCCTTACTTACAGTTTGTTGCCACGAACTATATGATTAATTGATCAGGCTTAGAATTCGCTCTCAGAAAGGGCATTGGTGGCGGGCATAGACATTAATTTTATGGGAAATTTATATAGGTATCTCTGAGACCCATATTACGAGACTTCCATGACTTGAGTGGATAAATTTTTCTTGGAACTACAGACTCCTTACTGAAAATCTGGAAAGCTATGACAGATGCAACTGCTGACGAAGCTTGCCTTTCATTGACTATTGAAACTTCGTCATGTAATCCCTACTAACTGGCTTTATTCTGTAGCGGCTGAATCGCAGGGTTTGGCATGGCACTTGCATCTGTTGATACTGATTCCAGTAAGGCCAAATACATATCTTTTGATATTTTACTGTCAACTTGGAGAAGATCTCCAGGAGTAATATATAATTTCTTGAAATACGAATTGAAGTTTGTGACAATCGTGACGAGGGTGATCTGAACAAGGTCTATAAGCCTAGAAGGTATTTTATTTAACAGATCCTTTCGGAGGTTCTCAGCAACATTTCAGAGTCCTCACTAGACATAGTTTGCGAACAGGCTATGCCAACTTCTAAACACAGCTGTGCATGCTGTGTATCAGCATAAATGAGTCAATAGATTGATAACATTATTCTTCTTCTCGGCCATTTACGAAGCAACTTTCTCCGTTGGATCTTTTCAGCTGGATGTTCACCGGTAGATACAAAAAATAACGAAATAATATCGTTTCGATATTCAATATCGATATTTGGTGTGGTATATCGATATCGATATTCAATATTGCCCAACACTAGCTTCCAGTGATAATAGTCAAAACAAAAGCGTTGACTTAGTAACGAGCGACACGCCTTCTATTTTTTGCAAGGGTCTTTGTACAGAGTGGATGATCCTAAAGAGTTGTAGGAGGACTCATTTGATAGTAATTTCTGAGTTTGGAACCCTCTTTAAGAAGTAAGACTACTTGTAGGACAACCACATCCTCCCTTGGCATTCCCATGGCATTGAAATAGCGTTTTTGATGCCCTTTTAAGTCAAAATACTTCAAATATACGAGAAACGCCTTCCAAGGGGACATGACAGACACAACCCTAGGGGGCAAGACCCCCCAGACATGCAAGTAGCCTAATCTTTACAAATACATTTCAGTAGAAAAGGTTGGCATGAGCCACTGCTAATATAAGCTTAGTTCAAGGAATTTAGATATGTACTATTGTCCAAATTTTGACAAAAAAGCCCCAATTTGACTTTGAGCGGCCCTTCCACCAGCCCTTCCCTTCCGTCATCAACCTTTAACAGAACACTTAAGTGTCTATTGTAGTAACAGGTGTTTTACACTTGTAACCTGTTAAAAACGTAATCATGCAAGTGTTTTCAATTTGAATTCAATTTATGCAAAAAAAAACAACTCCCAGTTTAAAACAAAATCCGAAGTGTAAGATTGTGTCCTAAAAAGGCTCCAGAAACCCCAGACTGTAGTTTACCCCTCTATACCAGAAATACTGATATCCTCAATTACTAGTGAAGTTGACTAAATATATAAAAGCTAAGGATTTTTCAAACTCCCCGCCTCGGAAAGGATACTATTCGACGTCACCAGTCAAAGAATCCTGCTCAGCCTTGAAAAACCTATAACTGTTACAGACGTATTTTGTGTCTGGACTGACCATAAGGTAGACCGTTTGTTTAAAAGAGCCTTCAGATACAGAGTCGTCGGTATCATTGGTTCGCAAAAAATCAACAATATAAATTTAGACTACTTACTTATTATGTATATCATAGTGAAGCAGTTGTCAAATGCAATGCCCATTAAAAATCTGGAGAGAGCAAATACGAGAAAATTCATTGAAAATGAAGATATGATTCCACCAGCTGCAGCAACTAAGTTACTTGCAATAAGGGCCGGAATCCTTCCATATCGATCTGCAACGGCTCCGATAACAATGCCTCCAACAATACTTCCACCAAAGAAAATGGCTTGAGCTAGTGGTGGAAAGTTGCTCTGGTCACACACCCAATTTAGCTAAAATAGTGAAATGTAATTAACTAGATTCATTTAAAAAATATATTTGTAAAGAACAATTTGTATTTTGAAAAGTTGTTTTTTGATTGGCGTAGCATTAAAAAAAACAATAAAATTGAAATCATAATACAAATGAAAGGTTACAAATAGGAAATACCGCAAATACGTAAACACACACCCCCCCCCCCAAAAAAAAAAACTTTAAAAGGCTATAATGTTATTTGCGCTTTATACATAAACGATATGCGTTTAAAACACTGTTGTTTTTATTTGTGAAAGCATCAATAATAATAACCAAAAATAAGAAAATGCCGACAGTAGTTATTGGCTAGATTTGTAATTTTGTTGTAAAAATTTGCACTATATTGCATTAGTACAATAATTCTTAATAAGTAAAATAAATACTTCTTAGACTAGTCCTATTCTTGGCTGTCAATATAATTATATTATTCCAAACTGACAATTTTTTGGTAAAATCTTTTCCTTTTCGTTCTTTTTCTTTCAAACACATACACCATTGAAGTCAAAACAGTTATTTTATAACAAAGATTGGTAATATTTGAAGTCTTCTGGTTAATTTATTGAAATTTTATATTTGAATCAGCAAATCAAAAAATGACTCATCCCTTACTTCTCTATAAATTTAGGAACTATTAATGTTTTTACCACCACCCTTGTTGGTGATTCCCCCAAATTATTTGGTTTCACCCAAAATGGGGCCCTGAACAGGGCCAATTATTTCTTAGCTGAATAAAAGTTATATGCTTCAGTCCTTAGGTCAAAAAGAACCTCTAAGAGCAGAAATAAAGAGGGAGGGGGGAAAGGGTTATCCCCAAATAAGGGCCAAAAAGGGGCCAACAAAGTTTTATTTTTCTCTGAACTGCTTGAAACTTACTCCCGTAAGTTCCTGAGCCAAGGGAACCCTCGTGTACAAAAAATTAGTACTTTTGTAGCCTACCATCAACCCTGTTTATGATAATTTCTGTTTGGTTAAAGTTTGATTTGATTAGTACTTTTTCATTCGTCAATAGTAATGTCCATTCGTTTTAAATTTCAGTTATTATAGGACTTTCTTTCGGCTTTATTTAAGTTTTAAGATGGCTCTTTACTTTTCTTTGAAAAATTCTTTTTGAAAACTTTTTTTCAGTTGATACCAATCAGTAGGCTCATAACAGTTGCTTGCTTTTGTGAATCTCTGACAAAAACCAATACCACTTGAAATCAATACCTCAATAACACCAATACCTCATTGCTTTGGTTGATAAAAATTTTAAACTGAGACTTTTTTTTACTTTCTTTTAACAATCTTTTTAAGAATTAAATAAAAATGAAATTAAGAATTTTAAAATTTAATTTTTTTTTACCAATCAGTAGGCTAAAAATATTTGCTTGGTTTTGTGAATCTTCGTCAAAAACCAAAACCACTGGAAATGTAAACAGTGTTTGATTTCTAATTTCTTTCTGCAATTACTTAATTACGATATATTTTGGTTGATAAAAAGTTTAAATTTAGGATTTTGTTTACTTTCTTAGATATATTTAACAGGAATAACAGCATAGAGTTTCCTTATTAGAAGTTTCTCTAAGAAAAGTAAAAAGCGGTATTCAGACAGGGAAGCACAGTTTATAGAATTATCCAGTAAGTTTATCGCAGATCATGTCTGGTCTTCATTCTCGGTACGAACAAAAAGCTCCTCCCACTTCTTTCTACATTAGCGGGTTAGTCTGTTTCCGTCAGTCAATGAGAAATGGTTACAAAGTGCATTATTCGTAATAGCGAGTTTCCACTTGTTTCGTGTCCAAGAGAAATCTGACTTGTCTACCCGTGAAAAGATCTAATGCCGCTTATGTTTCTATATGCAAAAACGTTCTCTGGAGCACTCGCACCTTGGTCCGGGTTTTTATAATGGGTGAGACAGGGTATCATACTGCTAATTCTATAAACTGTGCAGGGAAGAGACAGGAGGAAAATAAAGTCATAATTAGTCAAACTTTAAATTGTTTACTCATTCTTGGAACTTTCAATTTTTTTAAGTATAGCTTACTATGTTATTACATTCCTGGACGTATAGGTTTTAATGTCACTCTTTGCTTTCCTTAGAAAAAACTTTTCGGGAAAAGCTTCTTTTTAAATTAATTACTAGAGGTAGCTAAAAAATTAACTGATTTTGTTTTCCAGGATTTTTGTAACAGATATGGATATATATTTTACACGCAATTGTCTAGAACCTCATGGGTAAAAAGGTGCAAACTTTTGTTGCCCTTTCTAGAAAAATAAAAAAAACAAGTTTTTTTTAACTGAAAGTAAGGACCGACATTAAAACATAAAACGAACAGAAATTATTCCGTATATGAAAGGGGCTATTTCCTCCTCAATACCTCGCTCTTTACGCTAAAGTTTTTTATTGTTTTAAAAAATAATGTAGTGTGACAGCTTCAAACTTTAGCGTAAAGAGCGAGGTATTGAGGAGGGGACAGCCCCTTTCATATACGGAATAATTTCTGTTCGTTTTAAGTTTTAATGTCGCTTCTTATTTTCAGTTAAAAAAACTTGTTTTTTATTTAATTTCTGACCGTTTTTGAATTAATGCAGCTTTGATTTTGGCTCACCGTACATGAATAATTAAAACGAAATTTACATATTAATTTTACTTTTTTTTGGCTAAATGGCTTTCTCGAAATTTTGTTCTGTGGCGTTCTCTCGAACGTAACTTACGAATTAACTTACGTAACGAACTTCTATATTCGTATAGAAGTTGCTCCTTGCTTTCAGTTGAAAAAACTAGTTTTTTTATTTAATTTCTGATCGTTTTTTAAATTATGTTGGGAAATCTGGCGCCCCCTTCATAAAAATGTCCCTTCCCCCAATGAAACATCCTCCGTGGAAAGATCCTCCCCTGTAACCCCCCTCCAACCCCCCCCTCCTCAAACGTCTCCCTCAATCCCTCCTGAAACGTCTGTATACTTCCCATTAACCAATGCTATATGTAAACAATGGGTAAAGTTCATAACTTCCAGTCCTTCCCTCGGGAACTGTGGGGGATTAAGTCATCCTCAAAGACATATTTATTAGATTTTCGACTATGTTGAACAAAATGGCTATCTCAAAATTTTGATTGGATTACTTTGGGAAAAAATTTGGGAGCGTGGGAGGGGGCCAAGTTTCCCTCTAATTTTTTAATTTTCGTTCAAATGAGCCCTTTTACGATATTCTAGGATTACTGGATCGATAAGATCACCCCTAGGGGGAAAAAAAAACACAGAAAAAAAAACAAATAAACACGCATCCGTGATCCTTCTGACAAAAAATATAAAATTCCACAGTTTTGCAAATAGGAGCTTAAAATTTCCGCCATAGGGTTTTCTGATACGCTGATTCCGATGGTGTGATTTTCATTAAGGTTCTATGACTTTTTGGGGGTGTTTCCCCTTTTTTTCGAGAATAGGGCAAATTTTCTTAGGCGCGCAACTTTTGATGAGTTAAACTAAACTTAATGAAACTTATATATTTGAAATCAGCATACAAATCTGATTCTATTGATGTATCTATGGGTATCAAAATTCCGGTTTTTAGAGTTTCGATTACTATTGAGCCGGGTCGCTCCTTACTTACAGTTCGCTACCATGAACTGTTTGATATTATTGATCTAGCATATTATTGGCCGTTCTCAATAAAAACAAATACTACTGAAATTCTATTGAACTCTACTGACATTTTGACTGAGCTTTGAAACATATGATATGATTCAGGCTTGGAAATTTTAAAGAATCCATATATTTCTTTCCCAGTGCACCCCCCCCCCCTCTGATGGCACTACGGTAATTCGAGATCTCTCAAAAAGCTTCAGCAGCAAACCAGCTGTTCAGGAGCTCGAAATAACTTTCTTTCGACACAGCGTGGAACAGCCACTATAGAAAGAAACTTGTTCTGTAGACACCATAGAAAAGTTTAATATCGCGATCATTGTATATAAATAATAGACAGTAGGATCATATCATATCTCAGCCATTATACAAAGCCGAAACGAGATGCAAGTGCTCCGGAGAACGTATAAATACATGCGACATTAGATTTTTTCACGAGTAGACAAGTCAAATTTCTCTTGAACGCAAAACTTGGCTTCACCTTTGTAAAACTAAATTTTAAAGAATTTAATTTTAAATTAATTTATTCTAATAGAAATATAAAAAAGCGCTAATTAGTAGTACAATGCTATTATTTGATGTTTTTAGAATTCCATTAAAAAAAGAACTTTCTGAAAAATAAGTCTTTCAAAGAAAAGTAAAGGCCATTTAAGCTCAGCAGATACAAATACATGTTAAAATTCAAGCTCAAAACGACCAGGAATTACTATTGAAGAATAAATGAAACCCAAAACTAATAGAAATTAAAAGGAAAGAAATGGCGAAAAAAATGCAAGAGGTAATAATATAAATGAATAAATATTTACAGAGGCTGGTAATACTAAGATTGAATGCTGCTATCAATCCTAAAGCGAAAAAAAAATATTTTGCTACTACTGCATTATTAACCCTCTATACGAACGGACTTTGAATACACAATCAATGCATACAAACATACAATAAATACTAAATTATATGAATAAATAAATCTTAATACTAGTGAAACTTAATCTGGACATGCAAATAAAGCTCGAAATAAACAAAGATATCTCCAATCAAGGGTTTGGGTTTCGCCTCATTTTCCAACATCAAAAGTGTAAAACTTACTGCGTCATTGGCGCTTTACTGAAAGCGAGTTATATTACAAATGCTTTCTTTTGTACTTACTATTGAAAATAAATATTAAAATTATAGTAAAATTTTGAACTGGTGAGCTTTCAGCAATTAATATCATTATACATCAAATATTCAGTTTAATTTATTACTTCTTTCTAGAGTTGTTCAAGACCAATATAGTTCCACTACACGCAAGAGTTTGGATACTGCCCCCTTCCTTAACTGTAAATAAAAACTAAAAGCCTACTGCGTCATTGGCGCTTCACTGAAAACGAATTATATTACAAATATTTTCTTTTCCAGTTCTTACAGCATTGAAAATAAAAAAATAAAATTAGAATGAAATAAATTCTTTTACAGATGAGACTTTCAACAACTAATATTAATATGTATCAATTATTAAATTTTATTACGTGTATGCTTTCCACGCAGATTCGAAACATAAACAGTTTTCAGTAAAGCGCCAACGCAAAAGTAGGTTCTAGGCTTATATAGCGAGAGAAGGGGACGAAACCCAAACTCTTGTTTATAGTGATTTTTGTTCGTTTCAAGCTTGATTTGCATATTCAATTTAAGTTTCACTCGTTTTAAGATTTATTTACTCTTTTACATTAATATCTATTGTATGTTTGTTTGCATTGATTGTTTATTTAATTTCTGTTCGTTTTAAGTTTAATTTATACTTAAATAGCAAAATGTTTTTTTTTTTTTTTAAGCTTGATTTTCAAATTAAATCTAAGCATTACTAGCTTTAATATATATTTATTCATTTATATTATTACTTGTGGCATGTTTTTTGCTATGATTTTTTATTTAATTTCTGTTCGTTTTGGGTTCGTTTATTCTTTACTGATAATTTCTAGTCGTTTTGAGTTTGAATTTTAACTGGTATTTGTATCTGCTGAGCTTAATTTTAAAATGGCCTTTACTTTTCTTTGAAAAAATTATTTTTCGGAAAGTTTTTTTTAATTAATTCTTGTTCGTTTTTGATTGCAAAAAGTTTCAAGTTTTTAAAAATTCTATATTTCAAAATCAAACTTTTGAAGAAAAAAAATCAAATCGTCATCAAAGTATCAAAACTAGTATCAAAGTAAGAATATAAAAGTGAAAAAAGTTTGCCCCTTTAAAATGAGCCCCCTTTGAAGTTTATAGGACGACCCCTTCTATATGAAGTGCCTGGGAAAAAAATAAATGGAGTGTGGGGGGAGGATAGCTGCCCTCCGATCACTTTTTACTCTTAAAAAGTGAATTACAACTTTCAGTTTTCTCTATTAAGTTTATACGAGTATCCCTTCCAAAACAACCATATATGCAACCAGGGCATAACTTGCAACGCCTACCCCGGGCCCTGTGGGGCTGTGTCGACACCGGCGTTTTATTATCTGAACTTTGAACTATTTTTAACAAAAAGTCTATCTCAAAATTTTTATCTCATGCATTTTGGGCGTGGAGGGGGGGGGGACTAGTTGCCCTCCAATCTCTTTCGATTCTTAAAAAGTGAACAAGAACTTTCAATTTCCGATCAAATGAACCTTCTCCAAATTTTATACAAGATTCCCTTCTATAAAAACGATATATGCCCCCAGAGCATTACTTACAACGCCTGCCTCCGGGCCATGGGGGGTTGCGTCGACACAGGAGTTTTTCTTCTCTGACCTTTGAATTATTTTTAATCAAATGGTTATTTTAAAATTTTATCGGATAGGTTTGGGGAAAAAATGGTGTGTGGGGGGGGGGGGCGTAGTTGCAGTCGGATATCTTTTGACTCTCAAAAAGTGAACTAGAACTTTCAATTTCAAATCAAATAAGCGTTTTCCAATGCTTATGCAAACACTTCTGTTTTGGGAACCATACGTATTCCCAGAACAACACTTACCATGTTTATCCCCTGGGCCCTGGGGCGTTCTGGTGGCGCCGGAGTTTTTGCTATCAACATTTTAAACCACTTTTTGGAAACTGACTCCATAAAAATGTGTTACAGGTGGGCTTGGGGAAAAAAGGGCATGGGGGGGCTAGTTGCCCATAAATCTTTTGACTCTTAAAAAGGGAACTAGAACTTTCAATTTCTAATCAGATGAGCCCTTTATGAAGTTTATACGGGCATCCCTTTCATAAGAATCATTTATGCCCTTAGGGCATAACTTAGAACGCCTTTTTCCGGGCCCTGGGGGTTGTATGGACACCGGAGTTCTTTTTTATTCTACCTTAGAACTATTTTTTGTAACAAAATTTCTATCTCAGAATTTTCATCAGATGGGTTTGGAAAAAGATGGTGTGGGGGGGGGCTAGTTGCCCTTGATCTCTTTTGACTATTAAAAAGTGAACTCGAACTTTCAATTTCAAATCAAATGAGTCCTCTCTGAAGTTTATACGAGTATCCCTTTCATAAGAACCATAAATGCCCCAGGGCATAACTTAAAACGCCTGCTACCGGGTCCAGCGGGGTTATGTCGACACCCGAGTTTTTGTTATCTAACTTTTGAACAATTTTTAACTTAATGGCTATCTCAAAATTTTTATGGGATGCATTCGGGGAAAAAGGGCGTGGAGGGGGGGGGCTTGTTGTGCTCCAATATCTTTTGATTCTCAAAAACTGAACTAGAACTTTCAATTTCCAGTCAAATTAGCCCTCTCTGAAGTTTTTACGAGCATCCCTTCCATAAGAACCATATATTCCCCCAGGGCATAACTTACAACGCCTGTCTTCGGGCCCTGGGGGGCTTTGTCGACCCCGGAATTTTCGTTATATGGTCTTTGAACCATTTTTAAAAAATTGCTATTTCAAATTTATTATCCGAGGGGTTTGAAAAAAAGGGCGTGGATAGGGGGGGGGGCTAGGTGCCCTCCAATCTCTTTTGACTCTTAAAAAGTAAACTAGAACTTTCAGTTTCCAATCAAATGAGCCCTCTTTGAAGTTTATACGAGTATCCCTTCCATAACTACCCTATATGCCCCCAGGGCACAGCATATGACACCTACCCCCAGGCCCTGGGGGGTTTTGTCGACACCGGAGTTTCTGTTATATGATCTTTGAACTATTTTGAACAAAATAGCTGTCTCAAAATTTTCATTGGATGCATTTGGTAAAAAAGGGCGTGGGGGGCTGGTTACCCTCCAATATCTTTTGACGCTTAAAAAGTGAACTAGAACTTTTAATTTCTAATCAAATGAGCCTTCTCTAAAGTTTATACGAGTATTCCCTCCTTAAGAACCATATATACCCCCAGAGTATAACTTATAACCCTTGCCCTGAAGATCTTTGGGGGAGTGCCCTGCTCAAAAATATAATTTTCAGAACTTTCAACTACGTTGAACAAAATGGCTATCTCAAAATTTTGATTGGATGTGTTTGGTGAACTGGTGGACGTGGAAGGTGTTGTAGTTTCCTTCCAATCACTTTCGACTATTCAAAAAGGCACTAGCCATTTAAATTTCCAATCGAATGAGCTCTTTTTGATGTTTCTACGACAACGCTTTCTATAAAAAAACTTATATGCCCCTAGGGCATAACTTACAACCTTTGCCCTGAGGGCTGTGGGGGGGTTGTCATCCTCAAAGACAAAACTCCCTGAATTTTGAACTACGTTGAATAAAATTGCTATCTCAAAAATTTGATTGGACGTGCTTACGGAAATGGTGGGCGTGAGAGGGGGTTAGCTGCCCTCCAATCCCTTTCGAATATTAAAAAGACCACTAGCCCTTTGAATTTCAAATCAAACGAGCCTTTTTTCAAGTTTTTATGACAAACATTTCAATAAAAACCTCATATGGACCCAGGGGATAACTTACAACCCTTGCCCTGAGGGCTGTGGGGGAGTGTCCTCCTGAAAAACATAATTTCTATCTGGAAATCGACTACTCTTAACACAATGACAGTCTAAGAATTTTGACTGCATGCTTTTGGATAAATGGTGGGCGTGAGAGGGGGGTTAGTTGCCCTCCAGTCACTTTCGATTATTAAAGAGGGCACTACCCATTTGAATTTCCAATCGAACGAGCCCTTTTTGAAGTTTCTACGACAAAGCTTTCTAAACCTTATATGTACCCAGAGCATAACTCACAACCCTTGCCCTGAGTGCTGTGGGGGAGTGTCCTCCTCAAAAGCATAATTTCTATCTGAAAATCAACTACGCTGAGCAAAATGGCTAACTCAAGATTTTGATTGGGTGTGTTTTGGGAAGTGGTGGGCGTGGAAGGGATGTTAGTTACCTTCCAATAACTTTTGACCCTTAAAAGGGCACTAGAGCTCTCGATTTCCAATCAAATGAGCCCCCTTTGAAGTTTCTATGACGACCCCTTCCATATGAAGTGCCTCTGGGAAAAAAACAATAATAAAACATTGGAGCCGCATGGCCTTTACTATAGGCAACGCTATAGCGTTGCCTCTGATTACAAGTAGGTTTCGAAGTCTCGAGTTGGTTTCAAAAACATTTTGAAAGTTTCTGCCAAAATGCGTGTTCTAGGGTTAACGTTTGATCTGCCATCAGTGTCCCGATGGACGAGGACGTACGAGTAAATGGACGGAGCTTTTATGCGTGCTAAGATTGTATAGTAGCCAAATATTATTGAGTCGGGATCCTACTGTATATTATTTATATATAGTGATCGGGATTGACAGAGGTCTCTCGCCCGTTTCATCTTTTAGTTCCAGCGGTTCGCGTGAAAAATCTACTAGTTCCTGAACTTTATATTGTACATGAAAAATTTAAGGTATTAAACAGAAAAAAAAACAGATTTCATAAAGGCATATGTTTTCCCTTAATTTCAACTTCAAGCTTGCACTATAGTAGATAAAAAGTGAAACTGTAAGAAATAGGTTTGAAAAGTCTGCATCAACATTAATTTATCCCCAAATATCGTCGATTTATACCACTGTATCTTTTGCCAGATATATCATAGAGATAAGAAAACTGCTCTCTAAAGATTCAACATTTTCTAATTTCATAAGATTATGCCTTAAATCTTTACCCTGATTGCCCAGTCCAAAAGATTACGCTCGAAATTTTAACTCGTCAAGTTACTCAAGACAAATCATTGGCGCTGTGGTCGTGCGTCATTTTGATTTTATCTACGAGTGTGGCTTGGCCTTAAGCAAGATACATATTAATTTTAGAAATAGAAAAAGATTTACAATCTGAAATTCACATTCTTAAAGACAAAGAACTTTGAACATAAGGGTTTCCGTTAAATGCGGGTGAGAAATAAAACATAAGCACAAAATTATGCAGATCAATTTAGGTTAGTAATAATAAATGTTCATTAATATTGATCAGCTTAAAGAGCAAAGTCGCAAAAGAGAACTTGGCCGATTGTTGTCTCAAAAAAGTAAAGAAAATGCCCACCCTGTCCTGAGGCATTGATATTAAAAGCAACAAAAAATCAAATTTGACTGGAACAACTTACTTCAGTAACAATAGTTGATCCATATTCTTCCATGTTGTACTTCCATTTTTTACATGGTAATTGAGGCCACGAGCTATTACTTGTTTTTCTGCCAGAAGTTATAATTTCTGAGTAATTAACAGCGTAATAAGTGCAGCGAGAATAAGTTAATACTTTATGAGTTAAGTCATCGCTATATACCAATGGTAATGTCAAGTTTTTTCTGAAAAGATAGACCTATCATTAAACAGTTATGATGAATTATAGTGACACCCTGGGCACTGCACGGAAATTTTTCAGTTAGTGGAGGGACATGCTGCTACTAGCTTCGTTTTTACCAAGATTCAACGAAATATTTCTCATTGCCCGACTTTTAACATTTTAATATTTTTTTGTTTCCAAGAAGGGAGGAGCATTACCCTCTCCCCTTCTTTATTTATGCGTTTTTTTAGTTTTTTTTTGTGTAACCCCCCCCCCTTAAAAAAGTATTTGAATACCCCCCTCCCCCCGAAAAAAAATCCTGGGTACGGCCTTGAGTATGCCTACTAACAGGCCTATTCTATAGTAGGCCTACTTTTTCCAACTGGCGAGTCGAAAAAAAAAACATAACCTTGTCTTAGGATTTTTTTTTCTGGGATAGATTGCTGAGAACAAAAACAGAATACAGCCAGATATTTTTAATTTATATTCATGATTTTCCCATCATTTTAATTACTACAGGGGAGGGGGATTTTCGCTTTTCAGTGAATCGTAAATACCGTAATTACAATAACTTTCGGGTGCACATGCTTATCCAATTGTATGCACCTTACCGTACTCGTTATCCTTATACGAAATATGATTGCAGCTAGAAATACTGGAAAATAATATACTATTTACCAACAAATTACGGGAAACTGTAGTTAATATCCGTAAACTAATTAAAAAGGTACTGTTCTTTTATCTGAAACACACGTACGATAGATGATAAAAGAAACTAGTAAAACAGGCATCTGTCAATAGAGAATCTTATCGCAAACCGTGGTTTTTGATTGCGCTTACAATATTTAAACTATTGTTTTTTTGGGTTTTAGGGGGGAAAAGGTACCTAGGTTAGGTTAGGTTATGTATTTAATATATGCTACGCTTTATCCCCCGCCCCCCTGATGTGCAAATATATAGCCGAAATTTGTTTCTAAACTATTATATTTTAATCCTATTTTGTTTTATTTCATTAGCATTAACCAAACTTTACTTCTCGCGTGTGTTACAGATAATAGAACAGTAGCGTTAACACAAGCTTAAAGGAGTTTAATAGGTAAAACTGCAACAGAATGTCATAAAACAATCAAATACTTTACTTTTTCATTAAGCAACGGAACCCGTTTCAAAAAGAAAAAGAACCAGTACTTAGGAGCTTTTCCAAAATGTCAACTTCTATGGCAGATCTAATACCTATGTTGCATAATCTTATTTGTAGTTCAACACACTACAGGCTTCGCACATCGGAAGGTTGAATTATACCATTCTGAAACTTTCAAAATGGTAATTAAAACCTTTCAGGAATGCATTTCTGATAGTTCAACTGAAAATTTACTAATATATAAAGTACATTTTGAATTTAGCTTAAATAGCAAAGTTCTGTCGATCCTGTTGTGTCCAGCCAAATCATGGGATATAAATGGAGAAAAAAGCGTCGGATTCTCACTTTTGAAAATACGCTTCTCCAAAGAATCATGAAAGTACACTGGACAGACCGAGTCTCAAATGTCGAGATTCTAATACGAACCAACAAAGGCATATCCAGGATTTTTGTTCAGGGGGGGGGTATTGTTTTTCACGGATGTGGGGCTACAAAAAACGGTACTGTTCTATAAGCTGTAAAACACGCGAGACAAACACTCGAGAAACGCAAAGACCAAATGCCTTTCACCCGGTATATTCCTATCTGACGCTGTATAAACAAGGGGTTTCTCACTCCGGGAGCTAAATTTAAACTTTAGTTTTTTAAGGCTTAGAAGGAAAAAAGGTACCTAGGTTAGGTTAAATTAGGCTAGGTTATGTATTTAATATAGATAGATAGATAGATCGTGTATTTCAAAAGCCCAAGAGCCATATACACACAAAAATTATGAAAAATAGAAAAATTACAACAGAACAAATTACGAAACACACATTAACATGATACATAGCGAAAAATACCTTCTGATAAATTACCATAAAAATAACTTTAATTCCATATAATTAATAATAATTAATTGTAAAAACATTTCCTTCTTTCTAATCCCTTCTCTATGTACGCACCAATACGAAATATTGTGGTTGGATTACTACTTTGTAAGATGCTATATGCTATGCTCTACCTCACCCCCCTAATGTGCAAATATATAGCCAAAAATTTTTTCTAAACTATTATATTTGTATCCTATTTTGTTTTATTTCGTTAGCATTAACCAAACTTCACGTCTCGCGAGTTTTACAGCTATTAGAATAGTATTAAAAAACTTTAAACACACAAAACAAATTATTTGCATTTTTGTTACGTTTTAGCGATTCTTAATTTTTTGTGGGGGGGGTGGCAAATTCTGCCCCCCCCCCCTGAATAGGCCTTGCAGGCCAACCAGCCTCTTATAATGGTTATCACCTGCCAACGTCAACGGTAATGTATAGGTCATTTTTTTTAACTCCAGAGATATCCTCCTAGTGACTATCTGTACAATCGAGGATGAGAGGTTGCCCTAAGAACACTCTTTGGCTCTTAACACATTCCTACAGCCCGAGTGAGAAAATGACTACTGGTAGCAACAGCGTACAAGAAGACAAAGACCTCCTCGTCAATGCTCTAGGTGTCTTGAGGATCCAATGCTAAGATTAAGCAAGTCTTTTTTTTCCGAGAAGATATGTTGTTATGATTATGAGTTGTCTTATAACTGATTTAAGGAAAATATAACAATATACAGTCTAGATTTCATGGATCCGCAGCGCATTAAATATTTCACTCCTTTCAATTTTAATTATATATCTGTTGCTTTAATATTTTACTCAATTTTTCCCAGAATCTAAAAACAGCAGAAATTGGAGAATTATATATAGAAAGTAAAAGGAATGATAAATAAAAAGTAAATATATCGATCTCTCCGAGAAAAACAAGAGCCCGAACTCTTGAAAAGCTACTTCTACCTTAACTACCAAACATGATTCACCGTTTAGTAGAAAAACCTGGCACAGCGAGTAATTCAAGATGTATATTCGGAAACCAGTTTACTGAAAACACACAAAACCGACCTGAAAAAAAAATTAGGAAGTTCTCTTAGGAGTAGGAAATTCCAAAAGTAGCCAACAGAAACTAAAAGACTAATCTATAGAGCACTCAATAGTCATTCACCAGCCATGACACATAGCATTATTAGCATAGAATTATTTTGTATAAAAAAAAACTCAAGCAAGCTTGAGTTTTCAGTAAAACTCTAGTTTTTCGAATCCTAAAAACATCGGCTAATATTACGAGTCAGTTAATTTGAGTAAGTTTTGTAGATATATCTTGAGTAATCTGCGAGGCAATTATTTTGTTCGTTTCAACTTCAAACTTCGCTCTGACTCTCATAAAAAAAAACTTTGTTTTCTTTAATTAATTTTTGCTCTTTTTTTAAAACATAAACAACAAGCATTACAAAAACATTTTTGTTCAACTTAAGCAATGAAATAATGGAGTCAACATGAGTTTTTGCATAAACAGGGACATGGATATATATCTTACTCCCCATCTTCCTTGAATTTTTCCACGAAATACGTGCAAATTTTTCACTCAGATAAGGAGTCTGAGGGGTAGGTTGTCACCAGTATCTTTGAGAATTCCACATACAAAATTTCAGTATTTCCATAAAAAAAATGAAAATAAATGAAAGGGCATTGTCTTATGAAAACGCGTTTTATAGTTTTCACTTACTAAGGGGACTGGAGGGGGACTATACAGGAAGGGGTATTGAAAACAAGAAGGGGTTAAGAATTTACGACCATGAAGATTACAGTGGTACCCTTTTTATGCTTCCTAGTCTTTCCACTCTAGAAATGGTACCAAAATGGTAATTTTTGTTCCTTGTGGTACTTTACGATTGAATGAGTGAGATAAATTTATGAGAGGCACGTAAACATGAGCAGTAGCTTTTAACCAAACCTTCAAACGTCTCCATACGGTAGCCTGCTAGTCCTGGTAGAAGGATATCGAAATTAATAAGAAGAACTTTGCAAAAAAAAAAAATTACTCGTTTTTCTAGGTGGGGTGCTCAAAACTTTTGATTTATAGTTTTAGATCATACTAGATCGTTTGCCCCTCTTTGAGCAAACACTGGTGTTTCCTGGCACAAAATGGCAGAAAACACCACTTTTGTGGGGCACAATCTCTTTCGTTACCTAAAGGGCACTAGACGTTACTATTTCTGTTCAAATGAGCTCTCTCTATATTCTACCATCCACTGGTTTAGTACGATCACCCTGGGAAAAAGAGGGGGGTAAAACGGAGGTACATCATTGTTACCTATGCAAAAATGCGATTTTCTTTGCTGTTAAAGGGGGAGGGGAGGGGAGTAAGTCCCCAATTTAGAATTTTAAACAATAGCAATTCCAAAATTGCGCTTTTCATTTCAATTCGCCATCAATTTTAAGGTTTTTTAGGTTTGTTTTATGGATTTTGAGTGCTCTCTTCTGTTTTGTGGATTTTGAGTGAATCCTCGAAAATCTGTTTTAACTACACAATTTTGCCATTAAGTTAAACGGAAATTTCCCTCGCTAGACAAATCGTATTTTTAAAATTTTGACTACCATGATTCGTTCTTTGCTAGGTTACAGCTCTTGCTTCAACCATGATTTATGTGTGTTTTAAGTTTGATTCTCGGTCTTTACTTCTCTCAAAAGATAACTTTTCTGTATGAAAGATAACTTTAATGTTCATTACATTTGGTGCACTAATTTGATTTTAACACTCTCTCTTGGATAGCTTGGATGTCATAATGTGTAATTAAATACAATTTAAGATCTGACAAAATGCCCAACTTGACCTTGACCGTTTTACTTTCCAAATGCAGCAATTCATAGTACTGCGTGATTTCAACTTCTACTAACCTAATGTACGCAATAATTATCATTACTATAACACAAAGAAATGTAGCGAAATAAAAATATTAAGTAGACTTTTTATTGTTAGGTCGAAAACAGAAAATTATAAGATTTCATTTTTGAAATTTTCTTGTCTGCTCTCAGCATTTTGTTATTCAACTCGAAGCCAAAGAATGACTCTCAGGCTCACTTAATTTTAACTGAAGATTAACGACAAAGCTTTGAAACTTTTTGCTATGACATTTTTTGGCATAAATACTTTTAACCTTCGCTCTCCCATGAAATAATTTTTCTGGCTTGCCGTTCCCAGTCAATAATTTTTTAAGCAAAAACGTCACTTATTGTCTAAGTACTGAGAAGGTGCTTTTCCTCAATGTATTCAGTCAGTTGTTAAAAAGAGTGATTTTTTTAATTGTGGTCGAAGTGCCGTGATTTTGTCTATTTTACAATGTTTTTTTTCACACAATCTCACCGCAATTTTCCTCTTTTTATCATAGCTTTGAAGAATTTTGGTCAGTGAAATAACAAGCCAGTTAGTAAAATTCACATCCCCCACCCTATCCAAAAGCTTTTCCTAGTGACACCTAAGTCAACAAGTGCAATTGATTCAAACGCTAGATAAAGTGAACGGTTTCTACTGTAGCAAAGGTGTGAAAGAGGTAATTTGTGATTGTGTTATTGTAACAGGCAAGTCGTTCAAAATTGAAAAAAAAAAGTCCGGCAGTAAGATCCCTGGAGAGCTGCAGCAACATTGGGTCACCAATGGGTCACTGTTTAAGAGTAACACAATTGACAATGTCTCTCAAATAAGACTAGAACCTTCTAAAGGCGTAACAAATGTTCTAGCTGCTATCTTTGGCAAATTTAACTGAGACCTGATAGCATATTCTTCCAGTGCGAACGACAAGAATATAGTCCTTTCGTCATAGAGGTCTGTACATGTGTATTATATGGTACACACTCGAGAAGTGAAGTTAGGTTAATCCTACTGAAATATACAGATATATGATGAAAAGACAATACTTTAGTAACAAAATTATGAAAACTACAACAAAGAATTATGGCAGGGGAGGGGGCCGCACAGAACGCATTATATTAAATACCTAACATAATCTAACCCTACCAAAATACTATCTCTATACATTAAACATTTAATAAAAAACATACCTAAAACGTGGATTTCATCTGAGTCTAAGCTAATTTTCTTCGAATACCGACAGGTATAAACCGGTTATTGTCTGTTCTGTGGGGAAGGCGTCATAATATCGAACCGTCAGGAGCACGAACGTCAGGAGCAGGGCAATATCCGTCATAACATCGACAAAAAAAAATCTGTCAGAACCTCGAACCGTCATAACATCGAAAATTTCAAATCTTTAGTTTTTTGGGGTCTAGGAGGGAAAAGGTACCTAGTTTAGGTTAGGGTACGTATTTAATATATGCTATGCATTACCCCCTCCCCCCTGATGTGCAAATATATAGCCAAAATTTGTTTCTAAACTGTTATATACTTATTACTATTATATAAACTTATAAATATTTTTTAGATGTTATGACGGTTCGAGATTCTGATGGTTCGATGTTATGACGTTTCGTGCTTGTGACGGTTCGCCGAAATGGTAGCACCCCGATCTGTTGCTCAAAATTCTCGAGTGTGTACCATGTAATACATAAGTACCCAGAAGCCCAATAAAATGCGGACACCTGATACCTTAACAATAGCTGTTGGCCAGTTCTTTGCTTTCTTTTTTTTGCCAATTTCGCCATTCCGTCTTGTAATACACTGATATAAATGATTTTAGTATCCCCTCCCCGAAGGTCAGATTAGCTGCAGAACCATTTGAGCAAAGAGCTGAGAGCCTTGCTCTTAGTTCCCAAAAAGTTGGGCCGAGGCCTGAATCCCCTTTTAGAAAATTAGGCCTAATAGGAAAATTTAGAAACTCATCCCTCCCTGATCTTCCAAGAGGTCTGATCTTAGATCCTTCTTACTTCTGATTCAGTTTAGCTGAGATTCAACACCCTCTTTTGATGGATGCCCTGGTGACTATAATTTGAATACCCATCCCCCTCACAGAGATCACAATGAGTCCTGACCCCTGAAAGAATAGGCTAGGATATTCACTGTGACCTTAAAACAAGTTTTTTTTATATATTAAACAACTGCTTGTGGTAGACACCGCGACAAAAAAAAAAAAAAAAAATAGGCGACCACTCCCCATAAAGAGTTTTGATTATATTAGGACCCTGAAAACCACAATATAAAGATTAGCTGACAACAAATTAGTATCTCACCAATAACTTCATTTCAGTCAACTTCATTTCATTTCGTCATGAAAAGAAGAGAGAGAGAAGTTACGGCCGGCATAAATTGGATCAGGTAGGGACCCCGGAAAGACAATACGATTACAATTAGCCTATTTGATTTTTCAAAGTTTGATTAAAACTCTGCAACTCATTTTTGAAGACATTCTGATGGCAATAATTTAAAGATCCCCATTCCTGAGGTCGGATAGTGTTCCAACGCCAAAAGATACAGAGAGAAAGCTAGCTCATACTTTTCAAACAACTTTGGCTAGAATCTGGCTCCTCTGTCAGCTAGATGACCTGATGACAAGACTTCAGAGATTTCCCGTTTCCCTCAGTGTACAAAAATTACATCCGGTCTGGATGCATGAAATTCTTAACAAAGGCATTAGCTCTTACTTTCCACAAAACGTGGTTAATATCTCACCATCTTCTCTGGTAGGTGTCCTGTGACATTAATTAAGAGACTTCTCTCCTCTTGGTACACTGGAAATCCAATATTACAAAATGAGACATTTACTCTTATCCTCCAGAGAGTCCGGTTGAGATCTAATAGCCCTTTGTGTAAATGCTATGGTTGTAAGAATTTAAAGGACAGCTCCCTATCCTAAAGGGGTTGGATTAACTATGGATCTCCAAGAATTACAGCAGTGACACTCACTCTTGCTTTCCACTAGGTTTAGTTCAGATCTGACAAACTCTTTTGTTAGATATTATAATGACAAGAATTTAGGAGTTCTGTCCCTACTTCTGTCACCCATGGAGTTTGGGTCGGACTCTGATTCCCAAAATGCGTAACTAAGAAACATGTTCTTGTTTAACGCCAAGTTTGGTCGGTATCATACTATCCCTTCTTGCTGACGCTGAGACAGAAATGACTTCAGCGATCACCCCCCCCCCCCCACGTCCAAAATGGTCAAATTGAGACCATACAACCCAAGGACACAAATAGGACACCAGCTTTTACTTCCTATCCAAGTTTGACTAACGTGACACGATTCCGGATTTGATAAGCTCCAAATAGTCAAGGACCCACGATAAAGAAAGATCGCTAGAAAATAATTACTAGGCTTCAACGAGCTAAAGAAGGCTTGAGAATATGGGATCTAGGGCAGACAAAAGTGCTGAAAATGAATATCTGGTGGCTCGTTCAAAATTCCTTGTGCCAATGGCAAAAAGTGAGTATCTGCAGAAATAGAAAAAAAAAACAAAGATTGGGTATATTTTTATTCTGGGGAGATTTTTTGAGCATTTCGTCTGGTAGAATATTTTGTCCATGAGTGCAATTTCAGATCCAATTTCACTAATGAGGGATTTCAAGAATAGAGGGGGAGTATTATCTCTCCACTCTACTTTTCACATTTACCTTGCCCTAATTCACACTTGCAAGCATTAAGAATTTACGACTTCTTCAACTGATCGAAATTGGCGTGAAAAAGCTATACTCTGTACAATACTATGTATTTTTGCTAGTTATCTCCTCTCCCCCCCCCCTAACTCCCCCGATGTGACTCCGATCTTTCCACGCTCGGACACCATCTTTGCGCTATACTTAAGCACCTAGCGGAAATTTTACGGGAGCGCTACCTAGCAATGCGATATCATTGCACAAACGTCAATGTCATCACTTTGTTGATAATCTAAGATTATGTTCCATGTAAAAAGACGACCAGGCTCGTTTAACCTTGTGCCACCGGATAACACTGATAAATCCACCATAAATCTTGATTCAAAAAGAAATTCTGGTCTGGTTGGTGTTACAACAAGCCAACTAGCAGTCGCAAAGTGGATTAATACTCTACCTTTTGTTGCCTCAGTTTGGTCGGCTTTGTATGATCTTACTAATATGAATGAAACTTCAGAATTCGATTCTCCGCATCACGAAGATAGCTCGAAATTTATCGAATAGCAGATGAGGCTTGTAAGAATGGATGTATCTGTATCGCACTGTCACACATACCCCTTTACTATAACAGAAGAAATCCTTATGAATGTGATAACCAATGAGCAGGCTAGTCCATCGGATCCGAGCTCCTTACTTGCAGCTGAGGAACGAGGACTTAAAGCTGTAGCAAAGTATGTCAAAGGGGATGAAAAGGCCTTTTCAAAAGTTAAAATAACCCCAATGGATGTTGCTTCAAGAAGATCAGGATCAAAACGAACGCCGTTGGACAAAGCGAAGTTTTTCCAGAGCTTATGACAACGAAGAGAATCCCATGTGGGATAGACCCCAGCACTAACAGTGGACTGAAACAGCTTAAAATATTCTGAACTCCTTTCATATACTCCTTCAATTTTTGAACTCAGGGATTCTACGTTGGCGCTTCGAAGTAGTGTTAAGTCTACCGTGCTAGACTTTCTGAGAGTGGCTTCAGTGGCTTGCTTGAATGGCCTGGAAAACTGAACTTCGAAGAAGAACGTTGCTTGTATGGGAGTGAAGCCTTTGTTGTCGACTTCATGCCTCTATTTCGCCGAAAGACACTAGCTGAACATGAAACCGTCGAAATCTATGCCATCCTGCTGCTTAAAGCAGTGTTGAAAGGGATACCTGAAACAGCAAGTGAAATTCATACCGTAGGTGACAGGTATGACGGACTGTTTTTTCCCACTGATCCAAATGGTTGCAGTATATCTCTGAAGGACTGCAGGAGAGATCACCAGTTACGTGACCGCTGCTTGACAGTCTACTTCTCCTCGATGAGCTCAAAAATTGGAAACTGGACAAAGTTTCTTGCAAATACAAAGAGCAAAGCAAATTTAATGAAAGCAGTTTATGAAACATGGGAATCAAATAGATTTGACTGTATAAACAGCTTAAGTACTGCCGACACATTGCGTGTATGGCTGTTTGGAGGATTTGAAGACAGGACGAGAGCTGAATGTTTAAGTGATGATGTTGATTCACTCAGTTTCGAGGAATTTCTGTGTAGCACACATGAGGAAGCGGACACCAGAATGGCTCTGCACGTTGCCTTTTGCTTCAGAAACGGCTTTGAAAGGGCGACTGTTTGTGCTAATGATATTGATGTAGTTGTGATACAAGTTGACCAATTCCCTTCTCTCCTTAAAATTTTTCCTGTGGAGAATGCTGTGCCTCAACTCCTAGTGATGTTTCCAAATTATTATATCCCTATTGATCTTTTGTTCCAGAGAACGAAGAAGCAAATTTTGAACTCTCTGGCGTTCATTCACTGCATTTTGGGGTGTGACCCAACGAGTTACTTTTTCTCCAAAGGAAAACAAACATTCTTAGCGTCCGTCAAGAAGAGCGGTCTGTACATGGAGATTTAGTGTGAAATACAGAATTTGAGACATGAAACCTTCACGGAAGCCAGTATGTTCTCCTTCCAAGATGTTACAAGAAATCTGATAATCAGCACTTATGGAAGGGATCTTAATCATTTTCCCTCAATGATTTACGAGTACACTTACACCATCGTAAGATGGAGCTGAAAGCGTTGCCTCCTGCAGAGGGAACGTTTGTGGAACGCTGTAAGCGTTCTTACTATCAGCTTGCAATCTGGAATGCCTCATTGATTTCTAGACCATGTCTGCCAAGCCCTTCGAGTTATGGATGGCAATTTTGTGGACAAGATATTGTTCCTGTTGTTTCGAGTGCTTCCTCGCTTCCGTCGGGATGTTTACAACTATTTTGTGAGTGTAGCAAAAAGGGCACCAAGAACTGTAAATACCTTCCTCGATTTTGTGATGTTTTGTGTGCTTGTGTAAGAAAGTGTGATAATTCGCCCGAAGAAGTATAACCTATGTATAATTTGTGGTCATTTTCTTCAGATTCTGCTTCTTTTTTTCATCAAAAGCTCTTTTTCTGCAACTATTTTTTTTTTATTTTGAATGTACTTCTGACGAGGCTAGGGTTCAATATCTGTGCACTTTAATTTATTCCAAGTGGCTTCTGTTTTGACGCCACCAACGGAATGGAGTTGCAAAGATGTTGTCACCTTCCTGTGCAGCCCCATTGCTCTGTTTTTTTCCCCTTTGAACGTAACTCTAATGACAGTACAAGAAAGTTGGTTTCTGGTTTTACCACTTAGGTATGTTTGGTAATGTGCAGTTAGGAAGCTAGATTTGACTGTACTCATAATTTTTCTTTTCTCTCTCGGTACCTTATTCTGCTTCACACTCCAAGTTCAAACCTCTCATCTACGTCGAAAAACAGAAAATATAAATGATGACGTAATTGACTATGCATATTTGGTGATATCTCCTTTGACACACAAAATTTTCTTTGTGCCCGCCTATATTTGTTTTCAGCAACCAATTTTGCCCCTGATAAATTCCTCAAACCTTCTTTAGCTCGTTGAAGCCTGTGATGATAGAATCTCGTTGGCTGGGTCTCTGACTAAAAGGTAAGGTTCTTAATCAAACAGTTCGTGGTGACAAATTGTAAGCAGGAACGACTCAGCCCAATAACAATCAAAACTCTAAAAGCCTGATTATGACAAAAAAAGACACATCAAAAGTATTTGCTTTTTAGGCTGATTCCAAATGTATAAAATTCATTAGTGTTACCCATCAACAGCAACGATCGTGAGAATGTTTGCTTGATTTTCGAAGGGGGGAGTAGCCCCCCTCCTAGAGGACAAACGATCTTAATGAAAATCGTACCATTAGATTTAGCATATCAGAGGACCTTACTGTAGATGGTCCTAGAAGATCCGGAGAGAGCTAATTTGAACGGAAATCAGTAGCTCTAGTGCCCTTCTTAATTGACCAAAAAGATGGGAGGGCAACTAGCTCAGCTCCCATACCCCTTTTTTCCCCAAAGAAATCCGATCAAAATTTTAAGATAGCCATTTGATTCAGCATCGTTGAAAGGTCCAATAGCTATGCTTTTGGTGATGGTATAACCCTCAGTAGTCCTGGAGAAAGGGCTGTATGTTACACAATTTGCCCATATTGTTCACATGTAGTTTTGGTTATTGGGAAATATAGGAAGATTTTTCGGAATAATTTTCTGCCGGGAATGTGTGGGAAAGTTAGATAGAAAGTAGATATTTTCCATAGGTAAGACAGTTTTCGGGGGGATATTCCAGGAAAAATAATACACGGGGGTAGAGGGAAAGGGATTTCCTGGCATGATCTGAAAAACCCCAGAAATCAAATATAAAAAAAAACAGATTTTTCCAACTGAAAATAAAGAGCAGCATTAAAACTTAAAACGAACAGAAACTATTCTGTATATGAGTTGGGCTGCCCCTTTCTCAATACTCACTCTTTACGCTAAAGTTTCACTTTTTTTTCCTGATTTTTTAGGAAAGACTACTCACACACAATTTTATTAGCAATTTTAAAGAGCTTCAAAGACTTTGGCGTAAAGAGCGAGGGTTTAGAGAGCGGCAGCCTCCTTCATACATAGAATAATTTCTGTTCGTTTTAAGTTTTAATGTCGATCCTTACTTTCCGTTGAAAAAACTTGTTTTTTCTATATATTTAATTTTCATTTCAAGTCAGACTCTTGTAGGGTATAAAATAAATCTTAAATTACTAAAATAACAAATTCTTTGTCTCTTCTAGATTTCCATGATGTAATTCTGGAAAAGTGAATTTGGAAATCCAGAATTTAGATTTTTATTATGAAATTTCTAATTTATTTTCTTTTTTTAATCTCGTATGCATTTAAAGTAGACTGAAATGATTGTAGCGATTCGCCACAGAAACAAGGGAGGGATGAGGTTTTCTGAACCTTGTCATTTGCACATTTACCAGACGAAGCTATCAAATCTTAGCCGAACTTGGTAAGAAGCAAAAAAGTCGCTTCCCAGTTACCTCTTTCGGATGTCCGGCTGCAATCTATCTATTACCAAGGACTTAGGGGGAGGGGGAAGAAATAGTTCAATAATTTTTTTCATCAGGATTTTTACCCAAGGGGAAAGTTAGATATTGATTGCTGTCTGAATTTAAGTGTTTAAGCAATACAGAAAATAGACTATCGCGTAATTTGTGCATCAAAATCATCAAATAAGGCTAATAGAAAAGCTATATCGAAAAATAAGATAAGGAAGTGCTTTGGAGATCTCTAACGTTTCAGTATTAGACTGTCTGTCTAGCCTAATGAAAAATATTGTTCATCATACTACCTAAAATCCAATATTGAAAATTTTACTTACACTTCTACTTCTGTAAGTCTGTGACCTTGAGGTAAATCTACGTCACAGTAATGGTCTGGTGTAAGTGTAATAAAAACTTGGCTGAAGTAAACAAAACTTAGAAATATTAAAAATGGTGCTGTCAACAGAAACAAAAACTTTTGATATCGCCCAAACGAACCGATATATGGCAATACGTCATCAAAATCGGCTATTTCATTTTCCGAATATATTTCTTGGCGTTTAATTTGCTGACCTAATGATTCCTTTAGTTCCCTTGCTGTTTTTTCTTTCTCAATTTCAGAAACAGAAAGCCTGGGAAGGTAATAATGCTTCCATTTTTCGGATCTTATCGGTTCAGAAGCGCTTCTTTTCCATGGTGGGGTTATACCCTCGTCGTCAACCCATGCCGGGTTTTCTATTCCAGCTTTTAAATCCATTAGAATAGAAATCTTGTACACCTGACTATAGTAAGTAAGGAACTAACTATTAAGGTGTTTTCACATTCGAAATTGACGAAAAAAGAGACAAGATCAATGCCTTCAAAGAGGGCGGGACTTGTCGGTCTACATTGAAACATTCTTCATTTGACTTGTAGAATAAGGCCTGCACATGATGAAAAGTAATAGTCACTAACACTCGATTAAACACCCAGCCCAAGAAATACACAGCAATCTTTAATTTGATGGGTTACGCGTTAAAAACGAATCACAAAACGAAAATTTATTCTTATTGAAAAATAGGCCGACTTACAACGGGGTTAAAATGAGTTTGAAGACTTCCTATGTGTAAGACTGGCTTTTCACTGCGCCATTTTAATGAATATTAATGGCCTCTAAATAAGCAAGAAAACAGGTTTTGTTTTAAATTGGTCCCATGTTTATTTTCAAATGAGGTACTTACGTGCTATAGCAGACCGCCCAGAATGAGTTATGTCAAATACCTAACCTAACCAGGGGCGTAATTTGCTTTGGGGTTGGGGGTGGGCTACTGCCCTTCCCAGACCTTGGTTTGCCCTCCCCCAGACACAAGTTTACCCCCCCCCAGCTGAAATTTACTCTTCTTGTCAAAACTAAGATAAGCCTGCATAATTCAAGCATCAACAGAAACGGATCAGTTTTCTTTAGTATATATTTATTACTATAAAGTATCTTTATAGTAATTTTGCAGTAGTATATAGTACCTTTATGGTACCAAATGGCCCATTTTTCAGTTTTTACTTCCATTTTCACTTGGTTTGGTAAAATTGGCTCTTACTTTGCCCCCCCCCCCCAATGATTTTGACGAAATAACGTAACTGAACCTAAACACCTCTATATATTACATATTTAATTAAAATATACCTGCATTGTACTTTATCTCGCTCAGGCTTAGCTGATTACCTCCGAGTGGAAACAAAAAACCGGTTTCATCAAACAGTTCGTGGTAACGAACTGCAAGTAAGGAGCGCCCCGGCTCAATAGTAACCAAAAGTCTAAAAGACGGAATTTTGATTCCCATAGATACATTAAATCAATCATATTTTAATGCTTATTTCAAATATATAATTTTCATCAAATTTAGTATTTCCCATCAAAAGTTGCGCACCTGAGAATATTTGCCTGATTTTCGAAAATAGGGGGAAAGACCCCTTGAAAGTTATAGAATCTTAATGAAAATCACACCATCATATTCAGCGCATCAGAGAAACCTACTGCAGAGGTTTCAAGCTCTTATCTACAAAAATATTGAATTTTGCAAGGTCACGGATGCGAGTTTATTTTTTTTTTGTTTTTTTTTTCCAGGGGTGATCGTATCGACCCAGTGGTCGTAGAACATCGTGAGAGGGCTCATTCGAGCGTAAATTAAAATTTCTAGTGCCCTTTTTACGTGACAAAAAAATGGAGGGCAACTAGGCCCCCTCCCGCGCTTATTGTTTTCCCAAAGTCACCCGATCAAAATTTTGAGATAGCCATTTTGTTCAGCATGGTCGAAAATATGATAACTATGTCTTTTAGGATGACCTAATCCCCCGAAGTCCCCGGGGAGAGGGCTGAAAGTTTTGAACTTTACCTAATGTTAACATATAGTATTGGTTATTGGGAAGTATACAGACGTTTTCAGGTAGGATTTTTTCTGCTAGTGGGGGTGGGGATAGGGGGGTGGGTCGGGGGTTATGTGGGAGGATCTTTCCATGAAGGAAGTTTTCATGGGGGAAGGGACATTGCTATGAAGGGGGCGCCGGATTTCCAAACATTATTTAAAAAAAAGATCAGAAATTATATAAAAAAAAAGTTTTTCAACTGATAGTAAGGAGCAACATGAAAACTTAAAACGACAGAAAACATTACGTATATGATTGGGTTCACCCCCTAGTCAATACCTCGCTATTTAAGCCAAAGATTTTTTAGTACTTTCATAAGAGGTATTTATTCTAATTAACGGAAGTTATAATTAAGGGGTCATTTTTAAAGAATTGGAACGAAATTCGAACTTTAGCTTAAAAAGCAAGGTATTGACTAGTTTTTCAACTGATAGTAAGGAGCAACATCAAAACTTAAAACGACAGAAAACATTACGTATGTTTCGAGAAAGCTATTTAACCAAATAAAAGTAAAATTAATATCTTCGGGGGACCTAATCCTCCGAAGTCCCCGGGGGGAGGGCTGAAAGTTATGAACTTTACCCAATGTTAACATATAGTATTGGTTATTGGGAAGTAAACAGACGTTTTCAGGTAGGATTTTTTCTGGTAGTGGGGGTGGGGATGGGGGTGGGTGGGTCGGGGGTTATGTGGGAGGATCTTTCCATGGAGGAAGTTTTCATGGGGGAAGGGACATTGCTATGAAGGGGGTGCCGGATTTCCCAGTATTATTTAAAAAAAAGATCAGAAATTATATAAAAAAAAAAGTTTTTCAACTGATAGTAAGGAGCAACATGAAAACTTAAAACGACAGAAAACATTACGTATATGATTGGGTTCACCCCCTAGTCAATACCTCGCTATTTAAGCCAAAGATTTTTTAGTACTTTCATAAGAGGTATTTATTCTAATTAACGGAAGTTATAATTAAGGGGTCATTTTTAAAGAATTGGAACGAAATTTGAACTTTAGCTTAAAAAGCAAGGTATTGACTAGGGGGCGAACCCTCTAATATACGTATTAAAAATATATGAATATAGAAGTTCGTTACGTAAGTTAATTCGTAAGTTACGGAAATTTATTACTAATAAAAACATTCGTAAATAAAATTAAAGAAGTTTCGAGAAAGCTCTTTAACCAAATAAAAGTAAAATTAAAATGCAAATTTTGTTTTAATTTTTCATGTTCGGTAAGCTAAAATAAAAACCTGCATTAATTTAAAAACGTTCAAAAATTAAATAAAAAAAACAAGTTTTTTTAACTGAAAGTAAGAAACGACGTAAAAACTTAAAACGAACAGAAATTATTCCGTATATGAAAGGGGCTGTCCCCTCCTCAACGTCTCGCTCTTTACGCTAAAGTTTGACTTTCTCACAACTCTATTTTTTTAAACAATAAAAACATTAGCGTAAAGAGCGAGGCGTTGAGAAAGGGACAGCCTCTTTCATATACGGAATAATTTCTGTTCGTTTTAAGTTTTAACGTCGTTCCTTATTTTCAGTTAAAGAAAACTTGTTTTTTTAATTTAATTACGGATCAAGAACAAAGTGGGGCGGCTATAAGACGTAAGTAGGCCTACCGCAAATGATCCTGTAATTGGATAAAGAATGACTAACTCATTAACAACAAAGGCACAATCCCTGTCTTCTAATAAGCAAAATTATTTGAAAAAAACTACGTTTTCTAAAAGGCTGTTAAAGAAGAGTTAAAGGAGTTAAAGAGGCTGAGTCACAAGTTCGAACCTTAAAACGTACAGGGATTAGGAGGTACAGTTGGGGGGGGCTGCCACCCCCCAAATCCCCGCTTCCGTATATGAAAGGGGCTGTGCCCTCCTCAACGCCTCGCTCTTTAAGCTAAAGTTTGACTTTCTCACAACTCTTTTTTTTTAACAATAAAAACTTTAGCGTAAAGAGCGAGGCGTTGAGGAGGGCACAACCCCTTTCATATACGGAAGCGGGGTTTGGGGGCGGCAGACCCCAACTGTACCTCCTAATCCCTGTACGTTTTAAGGTTCGAACTTGTGACTCAGCCTCTTTAACTCTTTAGAAAACGTAGTTTTTTTCAAATATTTTCTGCACGTTTTTTTACAGTTTATTACTTATTATTGCTTTACTAACTGTTAGCTGATCTTTTCAGGAGTTAAAGATGGGGGGCTGCCGCCTCCCAAACCCCCGCTTTTGAAGATTCTTGTGTTAAGGCTTTTAATTCCTGAATACTCAAATCAAATGCACAGTAAGATTTTTATCAGCCGCCCCAGGCCCCATGTTATCAAAGCAGTGGAGACTTACCTGTAACCTGAAGGCCGACTATGATATTCTTCTGGAGACGCCTGTTGAGCCGAAGGACTTAATAGATTGGATTTAAAAAAGAAACTCATTTTCTTTTTTAAACTTTAAATTCAATATAAAAAAAAATTTCTCTGACGGGGAATCAAACTCGGGTCTTCCGCCTGACAGTCAGGAATAGCGACCACTATACCACAGAGACACGTTACATTATTTTTATTCTGTGAGATGTATTTTTGACGCAAGCAAATCCCCACAAATCTTGATATTTGGATTTGGAAAAAAAGGAACGGAGTGATCGGATTGAGCTGAAATTTTGAAGATAAGCTCCCAGGTCCCAGGGAGAAAGCTTATCCTCTATATTTCAGTCCGATCAAACTACTTTAAAGGGGGGCTGTGGTGGGAAAAATTAACATGGGCTCTTGTTGGAAAACGAGGTTTTTCGTAAATGTAAATTCGGGGGATAATTTTTTCGGTCTGAAAATACCAAAAGGTCCTAACAAGTCAAATTCCAGTTCGAATGAGTCCTCATTAACTCGCATCTGTTGCCAACTGTGGCCTGCAGGCGTGGCTGATAAAAAAAAAGAAATGAACATTAAGTGGCTATATTTGGTTTTTGTAAAACAGAGAAGGAGTGATCGGATTGAGCGGAAATTTCGAAGATAAGCTCCCGGGCCCTAGGAAAACTTAACCTCTAAATTTCAACCCAATCGGACAACGTTAAAGGGGGGCTGTGGTCGGAGGGTCGAAACTTCCGGCCCACTTTTACCCATGAAGATAAAGTCGGAAAGGGGTGAAATTTTGCACGTTTCTTAGTTGGCGCTTGGGCTACAAAATGCGATCACCGCTGTCTCTCTGCAACCGCTAGGACCGGAAATCGCTTAACATTGTGGTGGGTCGCCTCTTTATAGATGCACAAGTGTTCCTCCTTGATAGTAGTTTAAGGACATCGTTCTGCACTAATTTTTATTCGGTGAAAATTCACCGATATTATTTTTTAACACATAGTTTTTTGATGGCAGGCCAACACTCTATCCGTTTCCTTGAGTTTTAGCACTTTTTGAGCACTTTTTTTTTACCAAATTAATTTAAAAAACTTTTTCCTCAAAATAAGTTTTTTTTTTAAATAAGTAGAGAGCTCCATTAAGCCAAAAATGAGCAGAAATAAAATCTAATATTCTTCCAAGCGTAAAACAACCAAAAATAACTGTCAACTAATAAACGAAACTAAAAACGAAGAGAAAATAAAATAATTAGCCTAGTCAATCTCAAAACAAGCAAAAATTAACATCAGTAGGGCTGATTAAGCCCCATGCCTTCTCAAGACGAGAACATAATTTGCACTTTGCTGAAAATATAACAGAAATGACCGTGGTTTGTCAGTTTAACTTACATATACTGATATTTATTCCTTAAGGTTTGATATTTTTTATTTATTAAAATAATTAAAGTGAAATATTAAAAACGTATTTTGTTTTCAGTAAAGCGCAAATACTGTTTTGGTCTTGAAATGGCATGGGGGTTATCAGCCCTGCTCATGCTAATTTTGGTTCGTTTTGAGTTTGGCTCAGCTATTTATTGTATTTTCTGTTCGTTTTTAGTTTCATTTATTTGTTGATAATTATTTGTAATTGTTTTACACTTGGAAGATTATTTGATTTTATTTCTACTCATTTTTGGCTTAATGAAGCTCTTTACTTTTCTTTGAAAAACTCGTTTTGTGGAAAAAGGTTTTTCAATTAATTTATATTCATTTATTGTTGAAATAGTATTTTTCATGGAAAATATTTTTTGAAATATGTTTTCGGTTTTTTTTCTATAAGAATTTATAATTTGGGTTGCTATTTGCATGTTGGAGAAACTTTTTCCTCAACTTTCAATCCTGACACAAACAGTGTTTTTAAATTTAATTACATACCTCCTGAAGTTGACCTGAAAAATAAAACTTAATATCATTCCCAAAACATTCTATCAAAGCTCTTTGACAACCTGGATACACTTACACTCTTTTGATTTATTTAAATTGTAAGATCAGAAGTAGTAATAATAGCAACTCCGAAAGTTTCAAATTTATGCCTCCAGTCATTCTTGGTTTATTACTAACATTTCTTATTGGCAACCATAAACACAATCCCTTTTGATATAGTTTAAAGTAACATTTAGTTTCAAAGCATAATGGGCCAACTGCATAATTATGGGGGATTAACATGCCCAATATCCCTAAAGACATAATTGCTGGACCGTTCTACTATGGTGAACAAAATGGCTGTCTTAAAATTTTGACTGGATGCGTTTGGAAAATCAATGGGCTTGTGAGAAGGGCTTCTTACCCTCCATTATCTTTTCACTCTTGAAAAGAGAATTTTTACTCTTTTACTATACGAAGTGTCTATACGAATATATATTGTGCCCACATCGCTCTTTACTTAGACAGCACTATTGCACTGCGTATGGTATGCTCTATCTTAGTTCAGACACACTAATGACCTACACATAAATGCTGAACAGTTGAAAGAGTTCGGCTAAATAGACAAGCTTATCTTAACCAATTTTTTTTATTTTTTTTTTAAAGCCATTATTTGTTGAAAATTCGCCCAAAATGATTGAGGCATATCTGAATACGGTACATTTTATGGGTGTTAGGATTTGAAAACCAAAAGTAAACGTCACACCCCGTGAAGGAAATGGGACCCTAGAAGTCTGGATATTATATTTCACCAGTTTTAAAACATCAGCACTAAAATCGATTTCTCCTGCTACAATCTTTATATTTTAAGACATTGACCTGCAACATTGTGACCAGCAAGATCTTAAGATATATGTATGAAAGTAAAGAGCAAGATTGAAAGTTGAAACGAACAGAAATTAATTCTTATATGAAGAGTTTACCAACCTACATCCTCCACTCTCTACGGTAAAGTTTAACAAGTCCTTAACTGAATATAAATTATTCTATATTTGAGTAGGGCTACCTCCTCCTTAACCCCCTGCTCATTGTGTTCAAGTGTTATGCTGCTTTCTTGAAAGAATTTATGGATAGAACAAATGTAATTAATGGATAACTGGATTGTTGGATTTCCGATTGCTAAACTGAATTGAAAATTCTAGCACTTGAAGTTTTTTAGTACTTAAAAATAGCTTCTAATTGTTCTAATTAAACGAACATGGTATTTCATTAGTGTTCTTAAGGGATTGGGACACAATTCAAACTTTAGCGTAAAGAGCGAGGTGTTGTGAAGAAGAAACCCCCTCATATACGTAATAATTTCTGTTCGTTTTAAGTTTTAATGTTGCACCTTACTTTTAGTTTATCGTTTTTTAAATAATGCCAAAATATCTGGCTACTCCTCCACGGAAAAAAATCTCTGCCCCCCTCCAGGGATTTATTCTCTAGACAATTCAATCCTGGTGAAAATTTACCCCGGAGAATTAACCTTAACATCTCCACGCGTATAATTGAGATGGAAAAGAGAAAGCAAGACATAAGAAGAATTTCGGATAGAAATTTTGACAAATTCTCCCAATTTAAAATTTCTCCTGAAAGACTCGCCCCCTGAAAACTCCCCTCCCCATGGAAAATTATCCCCATGGAAAACCCAACCAGCAGAAAATCCCCCCACACATAAAATGTATGCATACTTCCCAATAGGAAATATAATATGTAAGCAATAGGAAAATTTTTGTGACTTAAAGACCTTTCTCCGGGGTCTTAGGGAGGGTCATGATATCCCCAAAGCCATAGTTATTCGGCCTTTGAACAAAATGGCTATCTAAAATTTTGATCGGGCAATATTGATAAAAAAGGGGCGTGGGAGGGGGCGTAGTTGTCCTACATTTTTTGGTCACTTAAAAGGGGCACCAGAACCTATAATTTCCGCTCGAATGAACCCTCTCCCGATATTCTAGGATAATTGGGTCGATACGATCATCCCTGGCAAAAAAGAATCAAAACAAAAAAAATTAATAACAAACAAATAAACACACATCCGTTATCTTTCTTCTGGCAGAAAATACAAAATTTCACATTTTTTAGATACGCGCTTGAAACTTGTAGAGTAGGGTTTTGTGACACGCTAAATCTGATGGTGGGATTTTCGTTAAGATTCTATAGGGGGTGTTTTCCCCTTTTCTCAAAAATTAGACTAATTTTCTCAGGCTCGTAATCTATAATGGGTAAGAGTAAACTTATTGAAACTTATACATTTGAAATCAACATAAAACTCCGATTCTTTTGATACATCTATTGGTATCAAAATTTCCTTTTTTAAAGTTTCGGCTACAATTGAGCCGGGTCGCTCCTTGCTTACAGTTCGTTATCACGAACTTTTTGATTTGTTACCACGAACTGGTGGATACTAGCAACGACTAGTGGGCTAAATACTCATTCTAGCTGGCTATTGAATCTGTTTGTGTAGGCTGATTGTCGTGGCTTTCACGAAGAAAGAGTTTCTTGGGGAGAAGGGAGCTTGAAAAATTTGAATCAAAATAATATCAGAACTAAATTTTTAAAATTGAATATCACTCCTCCCTAGAAAGAAATCCTAGATCTAGCCTCCTCACCCAACGAATGGGTTTCTGGATGCGTCCATAAAAGTGTTTTCAATGGCGATGTAATTATCTTGCTGATAAAATTCATTTGATGAGACTTAGATCAAACTTGTAAAAGTGTTTGCTAGTATTTGACCAGATATTTGTCGTTGATATTGAAGTTCGCTGTACCAAGGTATTGATGTCCATTAGATTTATAGTGAGAAACAAGATTCATCTATTTGCAGAATTTTAAGAACTGTAGCTGCAATATTGTGACATATCAAATTACCCAATCAGCCTAAGATAAAAATTATATTCCTTTAAAAGATATTCACAAGCATGTCCAATGAAGTATGAACCATAATAGTTAAAAATAAAATTAGGAACAAAATAACACGCAATTCATCGGTACTATTAAACCCTTGATGGCCAGGTGACAAGGCAAACCGAAAGATTGTTTCCGTACTCAATAATTTTCATGTTACATGAAAAAAATCTCCATTTACTAAATATCGATCACTTATCTGGAACTGATATTACTAAACATTAAAAAAATCTGGTAATTTCAACAAACAGAAAAAAAAAATTTCAAATGAAAGTAAAGAGTTATGCCAAAACTTAAAACGAGCAGACACTATCCCACATCTGAAGGATAAAATGAAATTTACCTTTCATATCAAGCTTTTAATAACCTTAAAGCGACCTTTCAATGTCATCGTTGGAACAACCTCGTTTCAATCCTTGCGTCAATATTTGCCTCAGTGTTTTTGCCATATTTATTTAAAACTCCTGCCCCATGATGTGTGATGTAGAGAGTCTTGCAACATTACTTCTCAACTTGCTGCTGCTGTTATGGGATCTCCTCAACGACTATGGCGGTTATATTGAGAAAAACTTCAAGCTGTTCTTCAAATAAGCCCAAGGTCTGTCCCTCAGCCACGACCAACCATGTAATATCGAGTCAAAGTCCTGCATAGCATGAGTAGGAGCTACCGGGGTCATCGGGACAACCTGCCCCATCCATCTCAGGGTTTTCTGGACAATCTGAGTTAAGAATCACATTGGGTGAACAGGGAAAAGGGGCCTTCCATTAAAAACAACATCGTGCCACCGAGGGTTCACGATTATCAGCGTTGTTTCATTTGACACGCGTGTATATTACTCATTGTAGTGGATTTTGGAGGCTGTATCTCAGCCGCGGTGAGAGCGCATCTTCGTAAACCTAAAAATATGAGTATTTCCCAAACGGTATTGAACCTTTGATGACAGAAGACATTTTTGCAATTTGGCTAAGCATTTCCTTTTCAACGGATCCATCTTCTTAAGATGCAATCAAAATCGATGAAGTTAGTAACCAATTCAGAGTGGGCTCCACAAACTGCAATGAAGTATGGACACGTCATCGGGCCTGGCAATTTGATTGCCATTACATCTTTGTGTTTGCCAGCTCACTTCAATTTAGTTTTTTTCATTTTCTTCCAGTAGGACACCAAGAGAATCTGTCAGCTGTTGTAAGGAGTCGTCAAGGATTGCAAGGTCATTTATGAAGTCAGCATTGGTCAAGATTCGACCGCCAAATTGGAAAACCAAACGGCAAGCGATCAGTTGTTTGAGTTATAACGTGATCTTTAACACAGCTGAGCAGTTTGGGGGTGGTGGCACAGCCTTAAAACATCAGTTTTGACAACTAGTTTGAACAGCTAGTCAATTTGAACAACTAGAGAAGGTATGAAACTAAAATAAGCACTACTATTTGTGTCCTGATTTTTAAAAGGGTGTATGTTGTTAAAAATTGCTGAAAATTTTTCTCTTGCATACCAATAAAAGGCCAAACTATAAAGTCTTAAAAAAAAGAAAAGATTTAAAGTATTACTTTTTTTTCCCTGAGAAGGCTGTGTCAATATAAAACGAACAGAAATTTATTAAAAAAAACTTTTTCCAAAAAACAAGTTTTACAAAGAAAAGTAAAGAACTCCATTAAACAAAAATGAGCAAAAATAAAATAAAATAATCTACCAAGCGTGAAACTACCATAAATCAGCATCGATAAATAAAAATAACCGAGTCAAACTCAAAACGAGCAGAAATTAACATAAGTTGGGCTCAAAACCCCTATGGCTTCCCAAGGCCAGAACAAAATTTGCACTTTCCTGAAAAAAACATAAATGCTTTTACTTTTAACTTTAATAAATCAAATAATATTAACATTTTGATTTCTAATATCAGTATATGCATATTAATCTGACAATGCACATTCATTTGTATTTTCAATTTCCAATGGAATGAACCTTTTTTGAAGTTTCTACGACAACGCCTTCTATAAAAACTTTATATGCCCCCAGGGCATAACTTACAACCCTTGCTCTGAGGGATGTGGGGGCGTGTCCTCCTCAAAACATAATTTTTATCTGGAAATCAACTACGCTGAAAAAAATGGTTATCTCAAAATTGTGATTGGATGTGTTTGGGGAAATGGTGGGCGTCGACTATTAAAAAGGGCACAAGCCACTCCAATTTCCAATTGAATGAGCCCTTTTCGAAGTTTCTACGACAACTTCTTCGATACGAAGTGCGCTGCTCCAAAGGAAAAAAAGAATAAATAATACATTGTGCCAAAATCGTTCTTATATACCCCGGGGCATAACTTAAAACCCTTGCCTTGAGGGTTGTGGGGGAGTGTTCTCCTCAAAAACATATTTTCTATCTGGAAATCAACTACGCTGAACAAAATGGCTATCTCAAAATTTTGATAGGATTTGTTTGGGGAAATGATGGGCGTGGGGGGGGGGGCTAGTTGACCTACAAACACTTTCGACTATTAAAAAGGGCAGTAGGCACTCCAATTTCCAATCGAATGAGCCTTTTTCGAAGTTTCTACGACAACTCCTTCGAAACGAAGTGTCTTGGTATGGAAGAAAAACAATGAAAAAACATCGTAATAGGATTTAGCTGGCTCTTTGATGGAGTGTAGTATTAGCCATTAGCCATATAGATAGGTGGTAGACAGAGTCAAAGGTATCGTTTAAGTCTGCAGAGGTTATTTAAGCTTAATTTCGGAATTTTCTTGTCTTCACTACCAAGTCACTACTCTGTCGTGTACAAAAAAGCAAAAAAAAAACATTCAGCAAAGGACCTACCCAGTATAAATTCGGCCTGATGGATTTGCCCTTTGTTTTGCAGGATATTCCTGCAGTGGTAATGCAGGTTAATGTGGAGAGCTTTCCTGGCACTGAGAGAAGGGCAAACCTTTGTAATATGAGTTTATCTCTTTCTTCCCTTCCTTTTGCACAGACGCAAAATTGTACCGGCAAACCAGTGTTTCAGGACACACTCTGCTCACCACATTAGAGAGAAAATGAAATATTGAGCCAAAGAAACATTAGCGGGCTCGCGTGCTCCTGGAGAAAAGCTCGATATATAGTTTGCCCATGGCTTTGCAGGATTTTCTGGCAGTGGTAATGCAGAGTCAGTATAAAGCGCTTTTCTGGCTGAGATTGGGATGATACTTCAGTAATTCGAGCATATCCTCTTGTTTATCTTCTTTTTACACAGAGGTAAAATTAAACCAGCACACCAGTACTTCGAGAAATATCCTTTTCACCCAATTAGAGAGAAAAAAAAACATGGAGCCAAAGTAACATTGTCAGTCCTGCATACTGAAGGGGCTAAGCTGATATTCCACATGTTCTAGCAGCCTTATTATTTCTGTGAGGTAAAAATTCATTTCCAACAAAAATGATTATTATATTCATAAAGAGCATAAAAAAAATTACCACTGCCGGATTTTCCGGCAGTGGTAACGCAGAGCAGTATAAAGCTCTTTTCTGGCTGAGATGGGGATGATTCTTCATTAATTCGAGCATTTCCTCTTGATTACTTTCTTTCTACACAGAGATAAAATTAAACCAGCATACCAGTACTTCGATAAATATCCTGTTCACCCAATTGAAGAGAAAATCAGTATAGGGCCTATATAGGGGTGAGATTAAAATTAATTTCCAACAATAATGATTATTATATTCAAAAAGAGCATAAACATATTACCACTGCCGGATTTTCCGGCAGTGGTAATGCAGAGTCAGTATAAAGCGCTTTTCTGGCTGAGATGGGGATGATACTTCAGTAATTCGAGCATTTCCTCTTGATTACTTTCTTTCTATACAGAGATAAAATTAAACCAGCATACCAGTTCTTCGAGAAATATCCTGTTCACCCAATTGGAGAGAAAATCAGTATAGGGCCTATATAGGGGTGAGATTAAAATTTATTTCCAACAAAAATGATTATTATATTCATAAAGAGCATAAAAATATTACCACTGCCGGATTTTCCGGCAGTGGTAACGCAGAGTCAGTATAAAGCGCTTTTCTGGCTGAGATGGGGATGATACTTCAGTAATTTGAGCATTTCCTCTTGATTACTTTCTTTTTATACCGAGATAAAATTAAACCAGCATACCAGTACTTCGTGAAATATCCTGTTCACCCAATTGGAGAGAAAAAAAAGTCTGGAGCCAAATTAACATTGTCAATTCTGCATACTGAAGGAGCGAAGCTGATGTTCCACATGTTCTAGCAGCCTTATTGTTTTTCAAGTACTTTATTGCTGAGAGGACTTCTGCGAGCGTGAAGGGTATTCTACTTAACTTACCGGTAGTTCCTACGTGCCTGCTTGTAGTCTTAAAAGTTCCTCGTCAGTCACCATGACAACATAAGTATTAAGGAGACTTGAGAAATAGTTCCTGCTTTAGTTTTATTGAGCAGTTTTGTGTCTAAATTGCTGGTCATCAACAGACATGAGTGCTCCCAGTGAAGGAACTTTGTCCTTTGAGACAACACGAAGATTTTTGTAAAGTCTGCTGATATCACCGTTCTTGGCAGTATAATCCACATGGTATACCTTTCTTTTTAGAATCTGCTTACTGTCTCTCTGAATATAACTGCTGTGGACACCGTTAAGGCTTCTGCAGGCTGGCCTGTCGCCTAGCAGCCTTGTCTCAATACAGGCATTTTATCACGTTAAATGTGTCTTCTTTGATCCGCGAATGGTTTGCTCGCTTCTTCAGTCCAGTACATGAGGTTACTGAGTCTAGGACAAGAGTTTTGAAAAGAAGCCATGTGTCCTCAGCGTTCACAAAAAGTAGAAGTTTTTCCAACGCTTAAAGGTATCATTGAAATAATTGGAGTGTATTTCAGATTTGCAAAGGCGATATACAACGGCCTTTGGTGTATTCAGATCTTGGGGATAAAAAGGGGTGGTTGGTCCTACCGATCGTATTCAAGATTGCCATTTGTGCGAGATGATTCTATAGTCAATCATTTTATAGGTACGCCCATCATTGCTTTGCCCTGTGTATTTGTGGGTATCTTTCTATCGAATGGTGTGTTCAAGGTGTTCGAACACTCCCCCTCTGGTAAGCATTTGAATTGCTGGAAAAAGTTGCTTCTAAACAGGAAAGAGTTAATGTGTTTATTGACAATTTTAACAAACTTAAGTGGGGATTCTACGTCTATTCCTGTTGGTGATTATTTTACTAGATTTTTATTTTATTAGTTTTTCTTAAAAAATTCAAAAAAAAAAGATTTAAATGTAAAAATTGTATGGAAAGAGTAGTCACTTAAGGGATCTTTCCAGCTATGGAAATGGAAAGTTATGGAAACAGTAGTCGCTTAAGGGAAAGCAATGGACATTTGCGGCCCGATTTTTGATTCAGTTTTGTGATTCCATAACAATAATCATAATGATAATACTTTTCTTCTAAGAAGACTTAATATTTGCTGTTTCAATCTTTGGAATAGTCTCCTCTTTTGCAATTAACTTTGGATTTCGTCCAAACTCTACACTTTTTCAAGAACCCATTTATTTGTTTGTTAAGGCTCTTTTGTTGACATTTAAATCACATTATGGTCTGGGAATCTATAGTGATCAGACAATTTTGGAAATTAGACCTAGTTTATCTGAAGTCACAAGTGCTAAGAAATATGGAGCTTAATTTCTACAGAACTAGGAAATGCGAGACTAAGACAATTACCCAACTTTTGGTTCATACCAAGTTTGGGTTAAACCTTACTGGTCATTCTGTGAGATGTCTTGAAATCAAGAATTCACGGTCTCCCTCCTCCTTTCTGCAAAGGTTAGGCTAGGACCAAACTAAATATAAATTGTATGCTTGGTTTTGCTTCTCATCTAGTATTCCTCCAGATGCAAATCTCTCCATTTTGAAAACATGTATTGTATTAAAGTTTTAGGGCCTCCCCAACCAAAGTTTTAGGCCTTTCCCCACCCAAAGAGGTAAAAGTAAGTCTGGCTTCCCAAAAGGCACGGTCATGAAACTAGCTCTTCTTAATGTTTGTGCTTAGATGAGGTGTAATGGCGCTTTCTGAAGGACGGCTTCATAGCTTGATATCTGAAAAACCTTTAGGTGACTCTACTCAGGATATACATCTAGGGAATCCCTCCATATAGTTTGGATCAGTTCCTTGTCTCCAAAAGAAAAAAAAAACTGGAAGAATTGCTTTTCCTTCTAACCAAGTTTTGTTAGGATTCGGAAATTTAACCTGTTAAGGGACATGCTGTAATAAATATTTATTTGGGATTCTCTCCCACTGCAGGAATCAAAAGGAGTAAGTAACCCCCCCCCCCCCATAAAGCACAACAAAGGCAACTAATCTTAATTCCGACTAAGTTTGGCTAAAATCCGATTATTCCTTCTTCTTGATAACCTAATGATGAGAAGTTGGGGTTATCTCGCTCCCCCTCAACTAAAAATGCAAGATCGGCCCTTACTTCCCACCAATTTTGTTTAAAATCCGACAAAAGCGTTATATTCAGGTCTGTTTCCCCTTTCCTTTTTTTCGCAATGCAATTCGCCGGCTATCAAAATAGTTTTATGCGCCATCTTTTTTAATTAATATGCAAATAGTAGATAGTGATGATAAAAAATAAATCTAAACTATTTGTGAAAATTGTTTATGTATTCATGAAGTGTATTTCTATGTAAAATGATATGATTATCTAAAATTTGAAGCTTTAATGTATATAGGTATTGTATAATATTTTGTAGAATTACTTGAAGTTAGGCTATATGAACATGAATCAGTTAGCCTAGGCTACAAAATGAAAACTGCTCATAGGCTAGGACAGCCCTGATCTAGGCTAATGGTCAGGCTAAGTCTATGCATTAAATATTAGGATATGCTTCGGCCTCATAAGCTTAGATTAACCAAGAAAGAAGAGTTTTTGGTCAATATCTACCAAATCATATTAGCCTATTGAGTTAGGAATAAAGTGAATTCACCATTTGATGTCTTTTGTTATGCTGATTACGAATATAATAAGCATTTCTATCGGAAATTAATTTCTGTCCCCCCCCCGCTATATAGGCTATACCTAACCAAACCCTGATTTGACAGCTATAGGGGGGGGGGGGCTTTAATTAATTTATGTTATAAATGATTGTTAAATTTTTAATCAGCATAAAAAAAGGCATCAAATGGTGTATTCACTTTAGTTCTAACTCAATAATATGATTTGGTAGATATTGACTGAGTTTTTTCCTTTGCAGAATTATAGGCTAAATGGTAGTCCTGTATAGCCTAGCCTAGTTAGCAAGTAAATTTTTAGCAGTTCATATCATTGACTTATGAATAAAGTAAACCTTCTACTTGGTGCATTTGTTATGCTTTTTCCAAATATAGCAATCATTTTTGTCAGAAATGAATTTTACCCCCACCCCTATACAGGGGCATCCCAAGGCTTATTTATTGGGTGGGGGACAATCTGGTAAATATCTACTGAATCATATTATTGACTTACACATACAGTGAATATATGATTTGGTAGATATTTATGGACAATCTTTGTAAATTTTACTGAATTGCTACCTGATTTATGCTGAATTGCTGGCAGAAATCAAGAATTTTGCCTGATTTTGCAAAATTTGTGCAAGAATTTTTGCCTTCAGCTGAAATTTTACTGAATGCCAAAATGTTGGGGGGGGGGCAGCCTGATACAAATGAGAGGTAAGTTTAAAATTTACCCCCCCCCCCCTAATATGCAAATAAATACCATGAATCAGTATAGATAGGGGTGAGATTAAAGTTCATTTTCAACAAAAATGATTATCATATACATAAAGACCATAAAAAAAGGGGTCAATATTTACCATATCATATTATTGAGTTAGGAATAAAATTAATACACCATTCAATGCCTTTTTTTATGCTGATTACAAATATAATCATAATTTCTATCTGAAATGAATTTTAGCCCCCCCCCCCTATATATGTCAATTCAGAGTATATATTTCTACATGAGGGGGGTGGGTAAAGTTTAAACTTACCTCCCATTTACATCAGAAATAAAATTTGCTTTCACCCCCTCCCCCCTAATGTAGAAATATATACTCTGAATTGGCATATATATGGGGGGGGGGTCTAAAACTTATTTCCGATAGAAATGATTGTTATATTTGTAATCAGCATAAAAAAAGCATCGAATGGTGTATTCACTTTATTTGAAACTCAATAATATGATTTGGTAAATATTGACCAAAATAGGCATTGAGTAGTATGTTCACTTTATTTGTAAGTCAATAATATGAACTGCTGAAAATTTACCAGTTAGCCTATTCTCACTTCAAAGGAAACACTAGGTCAAAGTTAGGCCAATAGCCAATTAGGCTAGAATAGGATTCATCATTAAACACATTTAATACTTTCATTAGCCAGTTTATCAGGGATGAATTGATGCCAGCAGTGGATAATTTGGAGTGCAATTGACTGTTGCACAAAGGTGTCCTGAGATGCATTTCATTGGGGGGGGGAGGGGGCAATCTTTGTAAATTGTACAGAATTGATACCTGATTTATGCTGAATTTTCTGCAGAAATCAAGAATTTTGCAAAATTTCTGCCAAAACTTTCACCTTCAGCAAAAATTTTACCAAATGCCAAAACTGTTGGAGGGGTGGCCAAATACCTCCTGGGACATACTTTAGCCTGTAGACCCATCCCTGAAAGTTTCATTTTCCTAACCTAACCTCTTTCCAAGATAGCCAAAAGTAGCTAAAGTAGAATTTTACCCAATTGATTTTCCTGACTGGAAATGTTCAAGAATTGAATCATTGACTATGTGTTCTAGCATCTTAAAACATCTGAAGCTAGGCTGACTGGTCAATAATTCTCAGGCTTGGTGCAGTCACCTCTTTTAATTGTCAGGATTATGTTGGCTACTTTCCAGTTTGCTGGTAGCTATCCATAGGCAAGTGATGTCTGGAAGGCATCAAGACTTCTGCAAAAAAAATATCCTCATGTATAGACAAAATGTAGAGCTGTTCATATTAGATTTATTTATTTGAAAACCCATCATAAAAAAGACAATGATACAGAGCTATAAAAAAAAGAAAGGAAAAAACAATTTAAAGAGAAAAGTAAATGTCTTTAAAATACATTACAACTTCAACTGATTACTGTGTCATTAGAAGTTGTTATGTAAGCTTGATGACAAACCAATTGGAAGACCAAAGTGAGAAATTTGATCAGCAGGCTGGTCCTGTTACTCCCAATAGTAGACTCTTACTAAAAGCATGATTCCAATAGAGAGAGAGCAGCAATTTACTTTCTATATTGGTTATAATACAAATACAAAAACTATGAACATCAAATTGAGTAGAATACCAGTATTTTTCCAATGGATGCATTTTTTTATGAGCAATTTGGCTCACTGCTCAGTTAAGCCTAGGTATTTTAATGAAGCTATTGGTCTGTAATTATGTATGAACTTGCAGCCAAACCAAATGAAATCTGTTAGGACATGCAAAAATGACTGTTTTGCTTGAAAATGCCAAAGTATAAGCTTAGAGCTATACATTGCCAGCAGACATTTCATTGTTTTGTTTAATCATGTGTTGTATTTGGAAATTCTATCATTCGATTTTCAAGTTAAGCGGTACTAATAAACAATTTTAGCAACTTGAACAACTATAAGAAAAATATCCAAAAATAACAACTAGGTATATACAGTTTTGGTAAGAGAGCATCCAATAAACTGGCATTTGCCTGGTAATAGGTCCATTAGCTTGACATAATGTGACAGGTAATGACATCCAAATCAGACACACAGTGATTTTATGAGCTGAGTGAATCAACAAGGTGTAGAAGACAATCAACTAACATCTAGCCATCTATTTGTGCTAAATCTGGCAAATGGTGAGATACCAAAGTACCCATTGCTATGTTTCTACCAACTGCAATTGTTGTGGCCATTTTTCCATATTTTTAATTCAGATTTGATTGGAAAAAAACTTTTTACGTTTAGTATTCCTTAAAATTTAGTTAGGGAAAAATATGTGTTGAAGGGATATTAGCTAAGAAAAAGGAAGGTTTGTCTAAGTCATGCTACCAACTAGAGAGTTAACCCAAGCATTATTAAAACAGTACCTTTCTTAGTTTCACTAATGTCTTTTACATTCATTAAAATGATATTTAAATTTAAATACAAATCAAAAGCAACAAGTTTGAAAATCTTATTTTTTGAGGAACTGTTTGGATGCTCCAGGAGTCTGTTAAACTAGATTTTCCAATATTCATTGTGGAGCTTATGAATTTTCTCAAAATAAAGTTTAGGCATCTTTAACATAGAATTTTTGTAATACACTCATTCAAAAACAAATAACATACCTTCATTCTTTTCATAGCTGACACACTTGCATAAAATTTGTGCATTTTTAGAATTTGAACTGGTGGAATAGGTGCTAGAGAAGGTTGAAATAACTATTCACTTGTTGAAATCCGAGTTGAAGTTGGTTGTGGTTGAATGGAAGCAGTTTTTGAAGTTGAAGATTCATAAATAGGCTCTTTTTTGGACTGCTCTTAGAGTTCATTGCTGCAAGACTACCAATTAGTGATTTCACTTTTACTTGACTCATGCTTAAAGTTGTTTTGTGTTCTCTTCTTGGTGGCTTAGGTGTTCTTCCTGCAAGAAGAATATACATGAAACAGGGGCTTCACAAATGACAAATATATAAAAAAAAACGAAAAACAGTGCAAATTTTTAGGATATTAGATGGGATTTTTACATTTTGCATTTGTCCTTTAATTATCCAGAAGTATTGGGCATTATTAAATAATAAAAAAACAAACAAGTATTTTCAACTAAAAGTAAGGAGCAAGATCAAACCTAAAATGAACAAAAATTATTATGCATATGAAAGGGGCTGCCACCTCCTCAGGACATCACCCTTTATGCTAAAGTTTTTTTTTATAGAATTTAAAAAAGCTATTGTTTTAATTAAACTGCCTTTGTTTTCCAGGAGTTGTTCTTAAACAATTGGGACAAAAAGTCAAATTTTACTGTAAAGAACAAGGTCTTGAGGAGGGGGTCCTCAAGTCCTTTTTGCAGGAGACTATTGACTTTGGGGATGTGAATGGAAATTGTGCACTTAATCAACCCCAGAGTTGAATTAGCACCCACTACATAGTAAATTTTTATTCATTGTCAATAGTGATGTCAAGATCTTGCTCATCTTTTCAGAATATTGGATGACCAGAAAGATAACACAAGCAACAAGGATTTTTTGCCAAAGTGAATTATATGGCACTTGGAAACATTAAATTCAAGAAGCCAAGTCTCAGCCCATTAACTAAGCAGATCAAGATTGTTCAGTATAACCTTCAAATGATGAGGCTGATCTAAGAGGTTTTGATTAGTTGGTGTAGATAGTTAGTTTACAGCTGAAGGTAGAAGGAGTGTCATTAATAAAGACACTAAACAGTGCAGGATCCAATACACTTCCATCAGGCACTCCAGCCAAAACTTGTTTGGAGAGAAAAGAATACGGTTATCAGAGCCATCAAGTAGCTGAACAGGCTAAGATTTAAGCTGGAGAAAATCAAGGATCCAGAGTAGGGATTTCCTAAGCTTGGCTGTATTCAGCTTGATTGGAGGTCACTTGTGAAAAATTTTGTCAAGAGATATAGAAAAGTCAAGTAAAATCATGGCAGCAGGTACCTTTGTACCAAGTAGCTTAGTGATGTAGTTTTGTGACTAATATTCCAGGTCAAAAACCATGCTGCAAGCTGTATATGAGATTGTTTTTTTTATAAGATGCTGGATTACTGCAGAATTACTATTCTTTCTAGAACATTAACAACCAAAAATGTAACACCTATGGGTTGATAATTTTCAGGAAGGTCTTCTTAAATATAGGAGGGGTGGTGGACAGTTTTCTAGTCCCAGTGATAGTCTGGGAAGATTTAAAGACAAGTTCAATAGCAAGGAAAGTGGTTGGGCCAAGACTGCTAGGTATTCATGTTGGGTATAAGGATGATGTTAGAACCAATGGATTATATAGTTTTACGGAATGGAAGTTTTTTTTTCCAACCATTATAACTGTAATTGAAGTTGGTTCCATCTCAAGTGGTATATTGTATACTTGAGAAAGGGGAAAAATAATATTGAAATCAGAGGAGAAAAAACTGTTTGTTGAGAATTTCGACTTTCAGCTCTGGACCAGCATTAGATTGACTATTGTGCAGGATGTCAGGGATTGAATTTATGCTGCAATATTTTGGTGAGGCTTAACACCAGAAGTTTTTGGGCCATTTTTAAAATCCTCAGCCAGGTTTTACTCTAACTTTCTCTTCCACTTCTTGAATTGTTGCCTGGTTATGAAAAGTTTCAAAGATTTCATAATTTCCTGGGGATTTAATCTCTATAATGCTTCCACACTTGATGTTTTTTTTTCATAAATTAGTCTAGTAAATGAACTTTTAAGAGGTTTTGCAAGTTCAGAATAGGTTTGAAAATTAATGTTAAGAAGACTAAGTTGCTAAGGCTAGGAATAAGTGAAGAGGAAAAAAACGATGGGGTAACGAGAAGACTGATCAAGTAGACAGCTTCACATGCCTTGGGACTATTATTAGTATTGATGGCCATTGCAGTGAAGATGTTAAAAGTAGAAACACATAAGGCCTAAGGTGTTATTTTCACAGTTGAAAACAGTTTAGAAGAATATGAGGATAATACTACAAACCAAGAATAGAATACTGGAAGCTACTGTGACGATAGTGGTGAAGCATGGTTCTGAAACATGGGTGCTCTGAAAATGAATGAAGACTTGGTAGATGTTACCTTATATTACACTTTGGAGCAAATCAAGATCCATCTTGATCTGTTAATTGCCCCATACTTGGTGATGTGAATGATTAAACATCAAATGCATCCCACTTGTACTTCCAGGGAACACCATTCCATTTGACATCTAGTAACTTCTTGAAAAGTTTATTGTTGGGTGCTGAGACTGTTGTATTTGAGAGACTATTCCAGTGGTTTACTACACAATAGGAGAAAAACTGTCGTTGGTGTAGAGTTTTGACAGATGGGTTGAAGAGTTTCTTTGAATGTCCCCTCCTGTCAGTGCCAATGTTTTGGGAAATTGGATAATGAATTATGGGGGGAAGCAGGTTCTTGTGAAGTAAGCTTACATGTCATAAGCATATAAGCTCTTAGTAGGCATATCAGCTCTCTACCAGTGTAGGTAATTTCAGCTCCTTCAAGCTTTCATCATGATGCTTGTCTCTCCCCTTAGATACTGCCTTCTTGGCTCTCCTTTGCACCCCTTCCAGAAGCTGTACATCACCTCTGTATCCTGATGATGCTATTCACATTCCAGAATCAAGCACTGGTCTGATAAGGGCCAGGTACAGCCTCACAAAAACACAGGGAGACCTACTGGATATAGTTTTTTTTTTTAAGAATGCTAGGAAAGAGTTTGCATGAGACCCAGTCTTCATGCAGTTTGAACAGAATTTGCGGTGGTTGTGAACAACAATTCCAAGATCTGTTTCTTCATCCTCACTTTGCAGCTCTTGAATGTTATTTACAGCTGGATTGACCATAGTATACTTGAAACCTGGGTTGGACTTTCAAAATGAATAACACTACATTTGTCAGTATTAAAGCTTATGTGCCATGTTGTTGTCCAGTTTTGAATATGATCGAGATCTGCTTTTAGTGACTCATGATTGACTGCATCAAACAACTTTGAGTCGTCAGCATAGAGAGTTAGATGATTTGTAGTTAATCGAAAATTATCATTTATATAGATATTGAATAGGGTGGTTCCTAACACACTAGCCTGCAAGACATCACTGGTGACTCCACATGTCTCAAAGAGTATTGATTCTCCTTCATTAGTAAAAAGCCTGATCAATCAGGTCTGTTATAACATCATAAGACTCCAGAAAATTTGTTTCTACAGATTTTACTAATTGAAAACCATGTTGGGTGGGTGATAGTATCCAATTAAGTCTGAGATGCTTCATGACAGAGTCATTTACCACTCTTTCAAGGATTTTATTAACAGCAGAAGTTATGCTTATGGGATGGTAGTTTTCTGCTCTGGCTTTATTTATCTTTTTGAACAAAGGTGTGAATGCTGTTTTCTAATCTGTTGGCATTTCCTTCGTTCATAGGGAGACTTTGAGTAATTTGGAGAGTGGCTTAGCAATGGTATCAGCAACTTCTTTTAGAAGACGTGGATGTAACCTATCTGGCCCAACTGATCTGTTGACATCTAACAATTTAAGTCATTTGAGGATACAACTTAATTTTGAGGATTTGAACTATTGATCTCAATGGGCGCCATTAGAGAGTGGATTTTTGTGGGCTAAATAATGGGTGGCTCTGTATCTTATGTACTACTAAAAACAGACAAAACCAATGATTTAGTTCATCTGCAATTTCTTTGACATCTGTTAGTTCAGCTCCTGAAGCAGTTAGTTTAGATATTGGTTGCCGACCAGGACTTTTACATGACACATAGTGTCAAATTTTCTTTGGATTATGCTTGTATTCTTTTGCTAGTGTGGCTTCATGGTTCTAGTAAAGTTTCCTGGTTAAATTTCTCGATTTATCTCTTGCTCTTTTGAATTTCATGGACTGGTTGGAACTCTCAGTTGCTTTGTATTTTTTCCAAGATCTCTTTTTTTTTATTGAGCAGCTTTCTCCTGTTAGATACAGAAGAGTTGCTGTCTTGGATTCTACGTAAAGTTAGCTTGAAATTTTCCCATTGCTCCTCTACTGATCCTTGTAAAATTTCACTTCAGTTCACCATTTTCAGTTCCTTCCTGATGGAACTGTAATCCGCGAAGACCCTTTTAATAAATCGATTAGTCACAGTCTTTAGACAGAGCAGTATTTCTACAGTTATGTGAAATATTTTCCAGAGAAATTGTCTAACGATTATTTTGGGTACCAGACTGACTGATTGTATCTCAAATAGGTTTGTTT